>NC_057800.1:355611406-355916955 GCF_018294505.1 Triticum aestivum | reverse complement strand
GACTAACATCAGTGTCGACCAGAGATAAAGTTCGCATAAGAATAAGAAAATATGAACAACACAATTACCCTGAAATGGTGGGGATGGACACCTTCATCTTCGGCAGAAGCTTGGTCGGCTTCGATGAGGCCGCCCTGGGCTGCTTCGGCGCCTTTTCAGTCGGCGCCGGAGAGGTGGTCCGAGGGCGCTTGGTCGACTGGGCAGCAGTCGCTACCCCCTTACCACGTTCGGTCGAGGGGTCGTGGACAAGTTTCGACCGCCTTTCTGAGCGCGGTGGAACGACCTCCTCCTCCTCTTCTTCCTCGTCCTCGAGGTCATCTTCATCACCTTCATCATCATCATCGTCGTCGTCATCCCCTGCAGCATCCGAGTCCCATTCCTCCTCTCCCTGGCTCTCGCCCCCGCTCGCCTCGCCTCCGCTCGCCTCGCCCCCGCTCGCCTCGCCTTCTTCAGTCGAAGCTTGTGCCCCATTGGGCATCGAGTATAGCTCGGTGAAGGCCTAGCAGTCGCCCAAACAACGATCAGTCGACCAGTCGACAGGATCGGCAGAAATGAATACAACAAAGACACGACGGAAAGCAGAGCAAGTGTACCTTGTTTGGGGCGCTGTCGTGGTCGAGTGGAGGAATCCTTCTGGCTCCGCGCGGGTTGTCCCTGTTCCCGGTAACGGCTACCATCCACCTTTCCAGAGTGACATCGTCGACTTCTTCTGGATGGACTCTGGTCTCGTCCGCGGGCCCACAGTACAACCACATGCAGTGGCTCCGGAACTGGAGAGGTTGGATGCGGCGCTTGAGGAAAACCTCCAAGAGGTCCATGCCTGTCACTCCGTCCCGAACCAGCTGCACCACTCGCTCCATCAACATCTTCACGTCGGCTTTCTCCTCCGGAATCAGCTTCAGAGGGGAGGGCTTGTTCACTCGGTCCATGGTAAACTGAGGGAGTCCACTCGACTGCCCTGGCGTCGACTGGACCTGGCAGTAGAACCAAGTCGACTGCCAGCCCCTGACGGACTCGGGAAAAGACATGGGCGGGAAGGTGCTATTGTTCCTCACCTGAATCCCCAGGCCCCCACACATTTGGACGACTCGGGTCTTCTCGTCGCCTGGGCTCGCCTTCTTCACGGTCTGAGAGCGACACGTGAAGATACGTTTGAACAAACCCCAGTGCGGTCGACAGCCCAAGAAACCCTCGCACATGGACACGAACGCAGCAAGGTAGGCAATGGAGTTTGGGGTAAAGTGGTGGAGCTGCGCTCCAAAGAAATTCAGGAAACCCCGGAAGAAAATGCTCGGTGGCAAGGAAAACCCCCGATCGACATGAGTGGCCAGGAGCACACACTCACCCTCTTCTGGCTGTGGCTGCCACTCCTTCCCCGGCAACCTCGCAGCTCCGTGAGGGATCAAGCCCTCGTCGGCCATGTCGAGGAGGTCCTTCTCCGTGATGGTCGACTGGATCCAGTCGACTTGGACCCAGCCTTTCGGCAGGCGGGATCTGGACGAGGATCCTCGGCGGCTTGTGGATCTCCCCTTCGCCTTCTCCGATGCCGACGCCTTCTTGGCACGCTCCAGCGCCGCCGTCTTCTCCTTGGCCATGGTCGCCGGTGGGATGCACGAAGGGGAGCGGTGCGGAGGCGAGAGCAGGCACGCTGAGCAGGGAGGAAGGGAGCAGAGGGAGAGAGGGAGAATGCGGAGGCGCAGCACAGAAATCCTCGCCGGGCACATTTATAAGGTCCCTTCCGAGTGGCTGACGTGTGGGCCCGGTCGATCTAATCATATCTGTGAGCAGTTATGGAGACTGGATACGTGGCGAAAAAGGCGGCGCGGAGATCGAGGCGTCTACGCCCCGTCCCATCCGAACGCCGCGGTCCGCCCCGCTTCGCGCGCGCCCCCAAATTTCGCACCCCGCAGAATCCGCGAACAACAAATCTGCCTGTCAGACGCGGCGATTCCGGCGATCCGTCGCTCGGAGATCGACGAAGCTCGAAAGATCACTCGACGCAAAAATAGAATGGATCGGGTCGACCGAAGACGAATTGCTCCTTGTCAACGAAGAGATTCTTTGATCCAGAACAGCGCACAACTAGAGCGCAAAGGTTAATCGGAAACGACATCAACTCCTTCTTCACTCGAAGCCTCAATCCATTCGGGGGCTAATGATGGGGTTATGTACCTAGGGTAGGGTCACGGACCTGTCCCAAGTAACTTACCCTAAGACATCCCTAGAAGAGGTCGCCTTCCAGTCGACCAACGAGGACTCACTCGA
Source organism: Triticum aestivum (assembly GCF_018294505.1). Classification (NCBI taxonomy): domain Eukaryota; kingdom Viridiplantae; phylum Streptophyta; class Magnoliopsida; order Poales; family Poaceae; genus Triticum; species Triticum aestivum. The sequence goes on along the minus strand of NC_057800.1, from coordinate 355,914,690 downwards.
CCAACGAGGGCACACTCGACTGGCCTGAAGGACTCGACCACTAAGACGCACTCGACCACCAGGAGGTCAAGAGGCACTCTGCACCGCAACGGTCTGTAATTAAGTAGACTTTATGATAGTAAAGGCACTTTATGTGGGGCGTTACCAGTAACGCCCCAGACTTAACTCACCTTAAACCTTCTCCTACGTGGGCTGGCTGGGGTCCTGGCGCACTCTATATAAGCCACCCCCCTCCACAGGCAGAGGGGTTCGGCACCTTGTAATCCATACATTCATAATCCACTCGACCGCCTCCGGGCTCCGAGACGTAGGGCTGTTACTTCTTCCGAGAAGGGCCTGAACTCGTACATCCTTTGTGCTTACAACCTCTCCATAGCTAGGACCTTGCCTCTCAATACCTACCCCCCACTCTACTGTCAGGCTTAGAACCACGACACCTTTGGCAGGAGAGGACCAACTTTACTCAGGATAAGTGTACCAGATGTTCCCCTTCAAAATGGCCAATTGTTGGCACCCTTCCCGCTCAATATTTGGGAAGAGGCCCAGGGTCTTTGCCTGTAAATAGGACTAGCCACCCACAGGGTAGAGGGATCGAGGTCCGGGAGAGAATCGAGAAGAGAGAGAGAGAGAGAAGGGTGACTGAAATCCTCCTAGCAGTTCATCCCCTCAACCAAGAACAGACCCTCGCGAGGCTATTCTTCCTTGTATTGCTCATCATCATCAGCCCAAGAGGCAATCCACCACACCACACACTTGAGTAGGGTATTACACCACAACGGTGGCCCGAACCAGTATAAACCCTATGTCTCTTGCGCTGTTCTTTCCATAGCTTAGATCTTAGCAAGGCGGAGGGGTGTAGGTAGGTAGAAGGCGAAATCTACGTGCGCACCCCAGTGTTCAAACCTCAAGGGTCTGCCGGAACCCGAAATCCGATAGGTCCAAAATGAGGCACGCTGCATAGTGCGGTGATCTAAAGCCTACAAGGTCCACAAGGGAGAGCTTTATAAGAAAAGCACTATTGGAGTCCTTCAAAGGTGCATCTCCGAAGAGGAAGGGCGGAAGCTGTTGGCAGAAATCCATGCCGGACTCGGCGGCCATCATGCCGCAGCCCGGGCCCTTGTAAGCAAGGCCTTCCGTACATGTTTCTATTGGCCGACGGCCAGGGCAGATGCGCAGCATCTGGTCCAGCATTGCGTCGGTTGCAAGCTCTTTGCAATCCAAAGCCATATGCCACCTACCGCTCTACAAACAATCCCCATTACTTGGCCCTTTGCGGTCTGGAGGCTCTTTATGGTCGGACCCATTAAAGCGGGAACCCATAAGAAAAAATACCTACTGGTCATGGTGGATAAATTCACCAAATGGATAGAAGCCAAACCTGTCAAAACGGCCGAATCTGGACCGGTGATAGACCTCATATCCGCGGTCGTACACCGTTATGGCGTCCCCCACAGCATCATCACTGACAACGGCACGAACTTTACAGTCGACGAGGTGAAACTTTGGTGCAGCAACATGGGCATCAAGCTCGATTATGCTTCTGTCTATCACCCGCAAACTAACGGTCAAGTCGAGCGAGCGAATGGTCTTATCATGAGCGGCATTAAACCCAGATTAGTACGGTCCTTAAAGGAGTCAAACACGCACTGGGTAGAGGAGCTCGACTCCATACTATGGGGGCTGCGGACCACGCCGAATCGCACTACCGGATACACACCATTCTTTATGGTGTACAACACAGAGGTGTTTCTGCCTCACGACATAATTCATGACTCACCTCGAGTGCGCATGTACGAAGAAAAAGAGGCCGAGCTTGATAGGCAGGACAGTTTGGATGCCCTAGAGGGGAGCGCGACGTGGCAAAGGCCTGTTTCGCATTATATCAGCAACAGGCTTGAAGGTATCAAAGCAGAGAAGTACGGGCCAAAACCTATAACGTTGGCGAACTAGTTCTATGCCTGCCGGAGAAGAAAAAGAACAAGCTCAAGCCCAAATGGGAGGGTCCCTTCATTATTGACTAGGTTCTAACCGGTGGAGCGCACTATCTGTGGGATGCATCGGATAATTGACTCGAGCCAAACCCATGGAATGCAGCCAGACTTCAAAGATTCTATGCCTAGCGCCGGACTCTATGTTCGTCTCCTCACCTCCGTCAATTTTTTTTGCATATCTATATTTTCTCTCTTTCTCCCTTTTTACTCTCTTCAAGGCCCTTAAGGGCCATACTAATGTCCTGGTTACACAATCTTGACGCTCTAACCGCGCTCATTATACCTGGGGGCTTCTTATACAGAATCTTAATCTAAATATTTTCCTGGGGTTTATGTCCCATACATGTGTTATTCTTCCACATGTACCTTTTTTGGCCATTATATGCATCGATATGACTTAAATTTTGGCAAAGTTGGGTTGCCTGGCTCTTGTATTTATGCCCTACGTTCCCGTTAATTCGGCTAGGGCATAAGGGGAGCACCTCTGTGATTGTTACTGCCGGGTCAGCCGGATGTGTACCTCATACTGGGTGAAGCCGAAAGCTAGCGTTCTTAAGGGAATATTCAGTCGGTGAATAAAAGATAACTTTTATCTAATTTGAAACATGCCCCCAGATGTTTATATCCTGCGTCTCTTTTCACAGTTTGGACATGCACATTAGGGCATGCGTACCCAGGGAAAGGAACCCTCAACGGAACTATTCTCCCTGGAAGATGTTTCTTACTACCCATGTAATATAACATAACTAGTTGGGTACTTGTCTGTTCAAGCACTTATGACCCCTACGCCTGGTCTCCATCCATACCCCGGTTTTTACATAAATGATCGGGTATTCAGATACACTCCGGACTATCGGGTCCAGAGGTCGAAGCGAAAAGGTCCGCCATGACAAATGATTTACAATCCGGCTAGGGACATTACATATGTCACTTGAATTACACAGTCGCTAAGACTGATTCAATTCTTCTTCTATACCATCCAACAGACTGTCTAGCCTACAATCCTGTTGGGAATACTTTGCGGCTAATTCTACTTGATCATACACTAAACTGACGGGGATATCTTTCCCATCAGGCCCTACAGGTCCGACCTCGACCATGTGGTTCGGGTCCGCTTTGGTATAGTGCGTCTTCACCATAGCCCAGCCTTCCCTTGCACCTTGTCGGTAGGCGGATATCTTCCATAATCGGAAGCGCCGCTCCGCTCCCTTGAGCTTCTCTATAAGTTCCCCTATGCCTCCGGGCGTGGACGCGGATGGCCACAAGGCTTGGGCAATACCCTACATCACCTACCGAACTTATTCGTGCAGTTGTGAGAGATCTGGTAGAAGATCACCTGAAGACCCGGACATCTCCTCCGCGGGACGACCCATCAGCATACCTGCAGACATAACTCTGTTAGCCGGCTTCTTCGCCGAACTCCTTTAAAAGTTCACCCGAAGCTCTTTATTCTGCTTCACAGAGTCCGCAAGCTGGGCTCAGACATCTGTCAGTTCCACGCCCAGCCGGATATTGTCGTCTTGGAGATCATTTTTCTCCTGCCTAACTCATGTAAGCATGCGCTCGCCAGCATTTCGCTATCGATCATCACGTGCCGCATCCATCGCCACGGCCTCCGGATTCACTCCGGGGCCACCTGCAACATCTATTGTTAGATTTGCATACATGCCGCATACTACCTGGTACCCGTATTCCTTGCAATGGAAACAAGTGTTACTAGAGGGACCCTTCTCGGACTCCTTCAATGTGGCAGCAGCGGCCCCTAGCTGGGCCTTGCACTCATCCAGCTCTTGAGACAATTGGGAATTCTTCTCTATAAGAACCTGCACAAATAATGATCCTTAAATCAGTTGTGTCAACTGTTTCAAGTCTTAGGGGCTACTGATACATATAATCGTCAGATTTTCTTACCCGTATATCCCTTACATACTGGTCCATGGCTCTGGCTAGACCATTTTGAGCGGCATGGATGTACGCGTCTCCGGAATTGAAGGCATCAAATGCCTCGGGCGAGAAACAAGCGTCACGGAGTACGGCCCGACGACGCCTGTGATTCATGGCGCTCTCCACTTCGGAATTGGTAGCGGATAGTCTATCCGCATCCTCTGTAGGAGGAACATCCGGCGTCTGCCCTGCATTAGCTTCTGCCTCTATGTCCGGCCCTGGAGCCGGACTGGTCGAGGCGTGATCGGTAGCCTCTCCGGATATAGTCCGGCGAGCGTTTTTTCTGCAAGGAAACATGGACGTCATTATATTTTAAGAAATACGGCAACCATGGAGCGAGGTTTTGTGTCATACCTCTGCGCCGGCGTCTCCATCCTGACCGGCTTCCTTTTGGGCCTACCCGGCTTCGGTGCCCCATGTTGGCGAGTTGCTGCGGATTTGGCACGGCGTCCCGAATGCCTTCCCTGTAAAACACCATATGTGTACAGTAGGTGAAGTTCATAAAAGGGGGTCCTTTTTGGGAGTTGGGACTTTGGTTTTTCTTACGTGCGACATAGGGAGTAGTCCAGGATAGTCGGCCGTTATGGCCACCATGGCGTCATCGCAGCTCAATTGATAGAATTGCATGTCTATCAGCTCCATGAATATGTTCGGATCCTCTTCGAGTCCAGGATTGAGGGCCCGGCCAGGGTCCTCCGGTTGTGGAGGTGGGATGTTGACCTCCCTTACAGCTTTTCGCAGTTCCTGTCATGAAATGGCAAGGTGAGTATCTACGGCGAAGAATGAGGGAAGGTCAGGGGAAAAGAGGTACAACTCACCCGGCTTGGAGGGTTGTACATGGAGAATCCATCCCATGGCTTGATACGGATGAACTCCTCTTCCTCTCCCTTCCACAGCTCGAAATGAGCCTCGCAGCCCAGAAATAGCTCATAAAGGGCAACATAACCGGCGATGTGTTATATGGAAGCAGGGGTGAGATTATGCAACTGGAGGCCATAAAACTCCAGGAGCCCGCGGAGGAACAGATGAATTGGAAACCCGAGTCCCCTTAGTAGGTAAGGTACAAGGCATACCCGCTCCCCCTTGGAGGGATTGGGGAAGCTCTCCGCTTGCTCCCCACCATTATAGGTGGTGAGCCTGGCTCAAACGGGGATCATATATGCTGGAGGGAGAAATCCCTGGGTCTGCAACTCTACTAATCGGCTGTGCGGGACAGAACACTTCTCCAAATCACTAGGCTTAGGGCTACGTGAGCGAGAGGAGGAGCTGCGATGGCCGGCCATGATGGAATGGATTTTTCCGAGCGCGCTCTGGTGGACTCTCGCCGTCGGAGGATGGTGTGGATTGGATCCAAGAATCCCCATCCCTTTAATAGACGATTTATTTACCTGGCTAGGGGGGCGAATGTAAAAATGCCCTGGCTACTCGCATTCGCTCGACGCGTGGAAGATAGCCCTTATTGGGCACAGAAGCCAAGAAGTCCAACATTTATGGGAGCCGGACACTACTTAGCAGATATTCAGGATTTGGAGAAGAACCCTCCTTGCAATGCGAAGACAATACTGCGCGCCGGACTCATCGTCATTGAAGCCTGGTTCAGGGGCTACTGAGGTAGTCCTGAATTAGGGGGTCTCCGGACAGCCGGACTATATCGTTTGGCCGGACTGTTGGACTATGAAGATACAAGATTGAAGACTTCGTCCCGTGTCCGGATGGGACTCTCCTTGGCGTGGAAGGCAAGCTTGGCAATACGGATATGTAGATCTTCTCTATCGGTGTCAAAAGCGGCAGATCTCGGGTAGGTAACAGGAGGCAGGGGACACGATGTTTTACCCAGGTTCGGGCCCTCTTGATGGAGGTAAACCCTACGTCCTGCTTGATTATTCTTTATAATATGAGTAGTACAAGAGTTGATCTACCACGAGATCAGAGAGGCTAAACCCTAGAAGCTAGCCTATGGTATGATTGTATGTTGTCCTATGGACTAAAACCCTCCGGTTTATATAGACACCGGAGGGGGCTAGGGTTACACAAGGCCGGTTACAAAGGAGGAGATATACATATCCGTATTGCCTAGCTTGCCTTCCACGCCAAGTAGAGTCCCATCCGGACACGGGACGAAGTCTTCAATCTTATATCTTCATAGTCCAACAGTCCGGCCAAAAGGATATAATCCGGCTGTCCGGATACCCCCTAATCCAGGACTCCCTCAGTAGCCCCTGAACCAGGCTTCAATCACGATGAGTCCGGCGCGCAGTATTGTCCTCGGCATTGCAAGGCGGGTTCTTCTCCAAATTTCGAATGTTTGTTAAGCAGTGTCCTGCCCCATAAATGTTGGATCTCTTGGCTTCTGCGCCCAATAAGGGCTATCTTCAACGCGTCAAATGAATACGAGGCGCCAGGGCGTTTTTACATTCGCCCCCTAGCCAGATAAATAAATTGTCTATTAAATGGATGGGGATTCTTCGATCCAATCCATATCATCCTCCCCCAGCGAGAATCCATCGGAGCGCGCTTCGGAAAAATCCACTCCAACATGGCCGACCTCCGCAGCTCCTCCTCCCGCCCCCGTAGCCCTAAGCCCGGTGATTGGGAGAGGTGTTCAGTCCCACACAGTCGATTAGTCAAACTGCAGACTAAGGGATTTCTCCCTCCAGCGTATATGGTTCCCGTCCGAGCCGGGCTCGCCACCTACAATGGCGGGGAGCAAGCGGAGAGCTTCCCCAGCCCCTCTACGGGGGAGCGGGTATGCCTTGTTCCTTATTTATTAAGGGGACTCGGATTTCCAATTCATCCGTTCCTCCACGGGCTCCTGGAGTTTTACGGCCTCCAACTGCATAATTTCACCCCTGCTTCCATATTACACATCGCCGGCTATGTTGCCCTCTATGAGTTATTCCTGGGCTGCGAGGCTCATTTCGAGCTGTGGAAAAGGTTATTTTGCCTCGTCCCCCGCACACAGGAGGGGTCACTTTATCAAGTGGGCGGAGCCGAAATATGGCGCATCTTCGAAACCGGATACCTGTCCGGTACTCCGAAGAAGACATCTGAGAACTGGCCTTCGGAATGGTTTTATATGGAGGACGTCCCCCTTCCGGACCTTGTTTGGCAGGGTCTACCTGAGTTCAATAATGCTCCTCTGAAGAAACGCCGAAGCTGGCGCCCACGGAGTCCCCAGGAGGAAGACAATGGGGAAGTCCTTTACCTGATGAACCGGATTAAAGCGCTGGCTAGAATCAGGATTGATGATAATCGAAGTTATGTCAATATGCATAATGCGGGGAGTACAGCCACTTCAATATCGAGGGCACCCCCTGTGGTGTTTTAACGGGGAAGACGATGCCAGCCGTTGCGGGCCAAGGGTCTGGACAACACTGCTGCTTTAGCAAAAATCTTGTCCGAGCTGTTCAAGGGAGAGGAAGAGGAGTTCATCCGCATCAAACCACAAGATGGATTCTCCATGTACAACCCTGCAAGGTGGGTGAGTTATATCTCCTTACTCCCATTCTTCCCGCATTCTTTGTTGCAAGTACTCACCTAGCCATTTCACGGCAGGAACTGCGAAAATCCATAAGGGAGGTCAACAGCCCGTCCCCACAACCAGAGGACCCCGACCGGGCCCTCGGTCCCGGACTCGAAGAAGATCCGGACATATTCGTGGAGCTGATAGACCGGCAGTTCTATCAGTTGAGCTGCGATGACGCCATGGTGGCCATGACGGCCGACTATCCCGGACTACTCCCTGCGTCGCTCGTAAGAAAAACCAAAATCCCAACTCTGAAAACTAGGATACCCTTTCAGATACTTCACCTACCATATACATATGGTGTTTTACAGGGAAGGCATTCGGGACGCCGTGCCGAACCTGCAACAACTCACCAACAAGAGGCGCCGCGGCCGGGTAGGCCAAAAAGGAAGGCGGTCAGGACGGCGATGCCGGCGCAGAGGTATGACAAAAACCCTGCTCCGTGGTTGTCGTCTTTCTCAGAATGTAATGATGTCCATGTTCCTTTAACTGAAAAAACGCTCACCAGAATATGTCTGGTGAGGCAGCTGATCATGCTTCCACTAGTCGGGCTCCAGGACCGGACATAGAGGCGGAAGCCGACATGGGGCTGACGCCGGATACTCCCCCTACAGAGGATGCGGATAGACTATCCACTAAAAATTCAGAAGTGGAGAGCGCCATGAATCATAGGCATCGTCGGGCCGTACTCCGTGACGCTTGCTTCTCACCAGAGGCGTTTGATGCCTTCAATTCTAGAGACGCGTACATCCGTGCTGCTCAAAGTGGTCTAGCGGAGCCACGGACCAGTATGTAAGGGATGTACGGGTAAGCAAATCTGACGATTATATGTATCAGTAGCCCCTGAGACTTGAAACAGTTAGCAGAACTGATTTAAGGATCATCTATTATGCAGTTTCTTATAGAGAAGAATACTCGACTGTCACAGGAGCTGGATGAATGCAAGACCCATCTTCGGGTCGCTGTTGCCGCATTGAAGGAACCTAAAAAGTCCACAGTTGGTAACATTTGTTTCAAAGAATGATAGGTACCATATAGCATGCGGCGTGGCTGTAGATCTAACAATATATATTGCAGATGAATCCAGAGAGAATCTGGAGGACCAGCATGCCGTACGACAGCTAAAGGCTGGCGAACGTGTGCTGACTGAGGTCAGGCAGGAGAAAAACAATCTCCAAGACGCCAATACCAAGCTGACCGTGGAACTAAAAGATGTTCGAGCCTAGCTTGCGGACTCCGAGAAGGAGAATAAGCGGCTTCGACGCGGCATTTTCAGTAAGTGCTTGAATGAACCCTTAGAAAGGGGGTGACGGAGAAGTCAGCTAACAGAGTTATGTCTGCAGGTATGCTGATGGGTCGTCCCGCGGAGGAGATGCCCAGGTCTACTGGTGATCTTCTATCCGAGCTCTCACAACTGCACGAACAAGTTCGGCAGGTGATGCAAGGTATTACCCAGGCCTTGTGGCCATCCGTCTCCCTGCCAGAAGGCATTGGAGAGCTTGCGGAAAAGCTCAAGGGAGCGCGGCGGCGCTTCCAATTATGAAAGATATCGGCCTGCCGTCGAGGTGCCCGAGAAGCCTGGGCCATGGTGAAGACGCGGTATACCAAAGCTGACCCAAACCACATGGCCGAGGTCGGACCTGTGGGGCCCGATGGGAAAGAGATTCTCGTTAGCTTAGTATATGGGCAAGTAGAATTAGCCGCAAAGTATTCCCAACACGATTGTAGGCTAGACAGCCTGTTGGATGGTATAGAAGAGGAATTTAGTCAGTCTACATGACTATGTAATTAAAGTGACATGTATAATGCCTTCTAGCCGGATTGTAAATCATTTGTCATGGCGGACCTTTTCGCTTCAACCTCGGGATCCAATAGTCCGGAGTGTTTCCGAATACCCGCTCAGTTATATAAGAATAGGGGTATGCGTGGAAACCAGGCATAGGGGTCATTAGTGCTTCAACAGACAAGTACCCAACTAGTTATGTTATATTACATGGGTTGTAAGAAACATCTTCCAGGGAGAATAGTTCCGTTAGGGGTTCCTTTCCCTGGGTACGCATGCCCTAAGGTGCATGTCCGGACTACGAGAGGAGACGCAGGAAAAAACATCTGGGGGCATATGTGGAAAATAAATAAAAATCATCTTTTGTTCGCTGACCGAATATTCCCTTAAGAATGCTAGCTTTTGGCTTCACCCAGTCTGAGGTACACATCCGGCTGACCCGGTAGTAACAATCACAGAGGTGCTCCCCTTATGCCCTAGCTGAATTAACGGGAACGTAGGGCATAAATACAACAGCCAAGCAACCCAGCTTGGCCAAAACTTAAGTCATATCGATGCATATAATGGCGAAGAAAAGGTACATGCGGAAGCATAACACATGTGCGGGGCATAAAGCCCAGAAATATAATTAAGCTTCTGTGTAAGAAGCCCCCAGGTGTAATGAGCGCAGTTAGCCCAAAAATATAATTAAGCTTCTGAGTAAGAAGCCCCCAGGTGTAATGAGCGCGGTTAGCGCGTCTTTAGTGTGCAAGCGAGGCACAAGATGGCCCTTGAAGGCCTTGAGAAAGAATAAAAGAAAGAAAGAGAAAAAAGACAGATAATGTATATGCAAAAAATGGACAGAGGAAGGAGACGAACAACTGGAGTGGGGCCGGATGCGGAGGAAGGCCTTGTTGAGGTCTTTGAAATCGACACATAGGCGCCAGGATTTGTCCTTCTTTGGTACCATCACCATGTTTGCTAGCCAGTCCGGGTGTTTTATTTCTCTAATGAATCTGGCCTCCAATAATTTGGCTAGTTCCTCTATCATAGCCTGTCTCTTAGGTTCAGAGAAATGCCAAAGAGCCTGCTTGACCGGCTTGAATCCCTTTAGGATATTGAGGCTGTGCTCGGCCAGCCTGCGTGGGATTCCTGGCATGTCTGAGGGGTGCCAAGCGAATATGTCCCAATTCTCGCGCAGGAACTCTTGTAGTGCAGCGTCGATGGTGGGGTTTAACTATGCCCCGATGGAGGCTGTTTTAGAGGGTTCGTTGGGTGGACTTGGAATTTTACTATTTCATCCACTGGTTTAAAAGTGGTGGACTTGGATCTCTTGTCAAGTATCACGTCGTCCCTGTCCACTATGGAGCGTAGCGCAGTTAATTCCTCGGTCGAAAGGGCTTCGGATAATGCCTCGAGGGCCAATGCGGCTATTTTGTTTTCGGTGCGGAGTGTTGTGTCCGGATCACTAGTTAGAGTGATGATTCCGTTGGGCCCGGGCATTTTGAGCTTCATGTACCCATAATGGGGTATGGCTTGGAAGATCGTGAACGCCTCCCATCCTAAAAGGGCGTGGTATCCACTACAGAACGGGGCCACTTGGAATGTAATTTCTTCGGACCTATAGTTCTCCGGCGTGCTGAATACCACATCTGTGTGATTTTCCCAGCACAGTGTGCTTCTCGACTAAGGCTTCCTGACTAAGGATGATTTCTCTGAAGGTTGTGCTGCTTTTCTTAATGCGGTTCTAGTGTATTTCCATTTTTTGAAGAGTTTCCTCATAGATAAGGTTTAATCCACTGCCACCATCCATGAGTACTTTGGTGAGTCAAAAGCCATCCACAATCGGGCTGTTCGGAATTTAGGTTCGTCACTGGCATTGAAGGTAATAGCTGTGTCACTCCATGGATTCATTGCTGCCACGTGACAGATTTCGGCGAGGCTGCGGAGTGTTCGCTTGCGCCTATTATTTGATGCGAAGGTTTCAAAGACTGTTGATACCGTATTTTTATCCACGGGATGGTGCTCTGTGGAATTTGGGATGAGAAGATCCTCACCACTTTTGGCCACCTGCCGGAGTATCCAACATGCTCTAAGGCTATGTGTTGGTATGGTATCCGCTGTACTATGAATTTTGCAGGGTCCGTTAAGCCATCCCGCCAATACGGTTCTATGCCCTGTAGAGGGTTTTTGTTTCTTTGTAACTAACTCGGGTGTCTTATGATAGTGCACCCTTTTACTTCGGACTGGGTGTATATTCCGAGCCGGATAATCCCAAAATTTCGTCTCGGTTTTCCAGGCGCTTTCCATCGCACAGTACTTTCGTACTATGGATGCCAAGTCAGCGAAGCGTGATATGTCACGACGACTTAAGGCGTTAAGGATTCCCTTGTCCGTGCAATTATTGCAGAACAATGAGACCGCGTCTTCCTCGCGATAGTCCTTAACCTTGTTCATCACAAGGAGGAATCTGGTCCAAAAATGATGTACTATTTCATGGGGCTCTTGCCTGATGTGGGAAAGATTGTTTATGTCTGGGTGCGTGGGTGGATTTGAGTCCGAACCCCTACCCGATTTGAGACCCAGGGGCTGACGAGTTTCCAATCTTGGAAGCTCGGATTCCGGAGTGTTTCCCGATAAGTCTGGCCCGCTCCCTGACTCTAAGTTCAGGGCTTGGGTGATGTCCTCCTGTAAACGGGTATCCGGCTCGGAGAGCTCAGGAATCCGGACATAGTTAGTCCTCAAGATAGAGGAAGAATCGCCGCATTGTTCCTCCACCACCGCAATATGATGGGTGACCAGTGGAGAATTAATCTCCCTTTGATCGAGTTTAAGCCCAATCCGATCATAGTCTGTAGCGACTCCCAAGGAGGCGATATGATCCAAGAGCTTGTTTAGGGAAGAGAGCTCCATTGGATCCATCTGCTTGGCGAATTCCGAGCCGACGTGGAGGCTGTTTTTGATGACCCGAGAGGTCATCGTCGGTGTCGCGGCCGAACGGGCGGCCATGATGAAACTACCAAGCCGGACAGTTTGGCCGACAGCCAGGGCTCCCCCGGCGGTAATGTTGTTTTTAACAACGAGATGAGGCATCCTTGCTTATGGTGACGGCACAGTGGAACTCTCAATGAAAGCACCAATGTCGGTGTCAAAACCGGCGGATCTCGGGTAGGGGGTCCCGAAGTATGCATCTAAGGCGGATGGTAACAGGAGGCAGGGGACACGATGTTTTACCCAAGTTTGGGCCCTCTTGATGGAGGTAAAACCCTACGTCCTGCTTGATTATTCTTGATAATATGAGTAGTACAAGAGTTGATCTACCACGAGATCAGAGAGGCTAAACCCTAGAAGCTAGCCTATGGTATGATTGCATGTTGTCCTACGGACTAAAACCCTCCGGTTTATATAGACACCAGAGGGGGCTAGGGTTACACAAGGTCGGTTACAAAGGAGGAGATATACATATCAGTATTGCCAAGCTTTCCTTCCACGCCAAGTAGAGTCCCATCCGGACACGGGACGAAGTCTTCAATCTTGTATCTTCATAGTCCAACAGTCTGGCCAAAGGATATAATCCGGCTGTCCGGATACCCCCTAATCCAGGACTCCTTCATCCTCCCTTGTAATCGACTCTGTGTAACCCTAGCCTCCTCCGGTGCCTAGATAAACCGGAGGGTTTAGTCCATAGGACAACATACAATCATACCATAAGCTAGCTTCTAGGGTTTAGCCTCTACGATCTCGTGGTAGATCAACTCTTGTAATACTCATATCATCAAGAACAATCAACCAGGATGAGGGGTATTACCTCCATCAAGAGGGCCCGAACCTGGGTAAACATCGTGTCCCCTGCCTCCTGTTACCATCCGCCTTAGACGCACAGTTCGGGACCCCCTACCCGAGATCTGCCGGTTTTGACACCGACAATCACCGTTTCCTTGGATGAAGCTGCAGCCTAATCGGCGCCATCAAAGAGGTTGTACACTAATCGCCGCATTTTCTTCTTGATTCGATCTCACGGTGCTGCCGACACGGCGCGGCTCCATCCACGGCGGCATCGTCGGCCACTTCCTCCACGGTGTTGCTCCCTCGACAGCGACGTCCACATCAATAGGAGCTGCTGCAGCTTTAGCTCTCGCTCGCACTGCTGCTCTGCTCTTGCTCTTGGTCCCCTACCTTATCTGCTCTTGCTCTTGCTCTTGCTCGCGCTGCTGCTCTCGCTCTTGCTCTTGCTTGCGATGCTGCTCTGATTTAGCTACACTTCAGTCGACTGAATTGACTTTTACGTCAGTCAATTTTTAGGGGGTGGGGGAGGGGGGCTCGCCGGAGTTAAGGAAGAACCAGCCGCAGCAGGGAGGGGGGCTCGTCGGAGAGGTACCCCACTATCTATCTTAGGGTTTAGGGTGGGGTCGTTGGTCGCCGACGATGGTGGGGCGGTGGCGTGGGGATCGACCGGAAAAAGCTCGGTATGGGGGACCTAGAGAGATGGTCGAGGAGGCGGCAGACCGGCGGTGGGGAGTGTTTTCGGGGCGGGCGGGGCCGCGCACCGCCGGTCGCGGGTAGCGGGGGTGGCTGTTTGGCCGGAGGTGGCTGGCGGCTCACGGGGGAGGATGTTGAAGATGAACTGCAGGCCCTTGATTTCGTACCCAACGGCTGCAAAATCGACTGACCAGAGATGAAAAAGTCAGTCGACTGACGTGTAGCCTCTCCTCTAGTGCGTTCAGTTTCAACGGTAAAATTCAGTTTCGACAGCAAAATTCAGTTTCAACAGTGAAGTTCAGTTTCGACAGTTAAATTCAGTTTCTACATTTTAGTTTAGAGATGAGCGGCTGATGTATTTTACATCTAGCACTTTGTGGTTATGTATTTTTCGTCATTTATTGGAGATGCTATTAGAATTCCATTCAGTTTAACATTGTCTCTCTTGTCCTCCTTCAGCCTCGGCGTCGTACAAATGACCGGAGATGCTCCAACGACGAAACCCTCCATCACAACGGAGCAGTACCTCGGGCTCCATCTCCAGACGCCTAAGATCTTCTTCCCCTCCTCCGACAGCCAAGTCAGCCGGAGCATCCTCACCGGCCAACCCAATCATGCTGAGATCGACATGGCTTCTCCAAAGAGGTTGTACACTTGTTGCATCTCTTTTTTACTCCACATTTTATATATATTGTCCACTAAGCACACGGAGTAACAGGAAATACGATTATCTTATCCTACTATATGACAAGCAGTGAGGTACTAGGCAACTTAGCTATCCGTGATGGACTCTCTTGAACTCCATCATTATTTATCTCTGCGCGTTTGAGCTGCGCATTTGTCGATGGCCCTGGGAGCTGAGCTAGTAGGGCAGTGGCCTGGGTCCAAAGTAATAGAAGTAGCACAAAAACATTTTTTAGTGTAGGCTTTTCCTTGCTCAAGCCTTCCTACTAGAATCGCAAGTGCTTGAAAGGAAAAGTGAATGAAAAAAATAGGAATTGGAAAGTTTCCTATGGTACTACTTTTCATGAATTTGGTGCAAAGGAATGCAACAAAGGAAAACTGTAGGATTTGTTCCTTTAGTGTCTCCTTGAAAGAAAAGCCATACGAATTTTAATTTCCACTTGTCGTCCTTTTCAAATTCCTATTCATGAAGCACAATACTAAGAGATAGTAGCACAATAGCATTATAACTATACATTTTCTTGTGGTTCGACTTAATCTCACCATGCTTCTTTGCATCCTGTGTTCTTCCAATTCTTGTGAACCAAACACCCAGATTGGCAGAAATCCTGTGTTTTTAAATTCTCTGTTGTGCATTCCTATCCTATTCCTATCTATTTCCTATCCATGCATTGTTAGAATCCTCAAATTCAACAAGCCCTTACACAATTACGTCTGTTACAGATATGTGTCAAAGAAAACCTTGTGTGCTTTGTCCTGCTCCTGTGGAGCTGTGTTCCACCCCAGCCCAGCTGCTCCAACGACGGAAGGGTTCACCACAGCAGGGATTCACTCTCCAGACTGTCTTTCGCCGCCTAAGATCTTCTTCCCCGCCGCCGGCAGCCACAACAACTGCATTACCATCATCAACTGAGCAGATGAACTTGAGGACTACACGGGTCCGCAAGAGAGGTCGCACTCTTCCGTGTCTGCTTACGTTATGCATTGCTTAATACGATGACATGCTACTTTATCATCGTGTTCACCTATTAGACTCTGAGTCAGGTCCAAACTTATGCTGAAACTTGAGTTTTTAAATGGTTGTGGGGTACATATTGGGGCAGCAATCAGTACTATCTTTCTACTATCTGGTTAATCTCGGGTGTCTACTATGAGTTTCATGTTGGGTGCAAACAAACATTAAAGGAGCCATTATCTATATTTTTTAACTAAAGCTATTATCTGCCTGCTATCATTGGTTTTCGGTCTATCCATAGTTTACTACCATCACTCAGGATTTGTGCATGCACTCCTTACATAATCTCACTATGTTTTATTCCTATGCATGTCAGTTATTGTACACAATGGAACTGAACATGTAGAGCAAAAGAGACGATCCTTGTGTGGCAATACAATTTCATGCAGACGTCGCTCCATGGTGGGCGCAAAGCAGCTCCCCTCCAACCATTTCGGATCGTAATCAAGAGGAAGATAACTCTTTTGAGGGGGATTCAGAAGCAGAAGACCACTCTTATTTACCCCATGAGGTCTTCGCTCTAACTTGGCATGCTGCTGTTGGTAATATCATGCATATGGTGCCTTGCATTGCTTACTGTATACATCAAAGATTTCATCTGCTTAGTTTAGACATGCTTTATGTCAATGCCATATGTTTAGTTTCTTTATCGTATATGTGAATCATGCAATGCCATCTTGTTTAGCCAGGCATCATATATGTGAATTTTGCAATGCCACTCTGGTTAGCCAGTCATCTTATATGTGAATTATATCATGACATTGTTTTTTATTACGTGTTAAATTTGTCAACAATTTTAGTACATTCAATTACTCTTCCTGTGCATCAGCCATTCGGCACGGTCATGGAAAATTCTGGAGTGGAAACAAGGTCTTCAGAGCAGACAATGTAATCTGACAAAGCGCATGTCTTGCTGGTTACAAATAGCTCCTTAGAGGAGGATTCAGAGACAGATGACCAGTCCTATCCCCCCCCCCCCAGGTGCATGCTCTAACTTGGCAGGGTTATGTTGCTCATATAGTGCGTATGGTATCAGGCATTGTTATGTCATTTGCTTAGTTTAGACATGCTTTGTGTGAATGCCACCTATTTAGTGTCTAATTACCATATATGTGAATAATGCAATGCCATCTTGTTGCAAGTCATTATATATATGAATTATGCAATGTTATCTTGTTGTAATGCATTATATATGTGAATTATGCAATGCCATGTTGTTTAGCCAAGCGTCATATATGTCAATTATATCATGCCGTCCTTTTTTATCTCTCATTGCTTTTGTCGACAATGTTTGTATATTCAACTGCTCTTCCTATGCATCGGCCATTTGAATTGGTGATGGAGAAATCTGGAGTGAAAACAAGGTCTTCAGAGCAGACAATGCTACCTGTTGAAGCAAATATCTTGTTGGTTACAGATAGCTCTTTAGAGGAGGATTCAGAGGCGGATGACCAGTCCTATTATCTCCTTGAGGTGTATGCTCAAACATGGCAGGCTTATATTACTCATATCATGCATATGTTGTATTGCGCTTAGTTTTTACATCATATACACGATATTGAGTGCCATCTCCTTAGTTGACACATCATATATGCGATTGCCCTCTGCTCACTTCCTTAGTATATTAATCATATATTTGAATTATATCATGCCATGATGTTTACATAGACAGCATGTATCTGAATTATGGCATGCCAACCCATTTTCTAAAGACATAATATAGTTATATCATCTCATCTTGTTTACATAGTCATCAAATTTTGAATTATGTCATTCTATCTGCGAATTATATCATGCCATCATGTTTTCATGGACGGCATGTTTGTGATTTATGGCATGCCAACCACTTTAATAGACACATCGTATAGTTATATCATGTCATCCTGTTTACATAGTCATCATATTTTGAAGTATGTCATTCTATCCTGTTTAGTTAGCCATCATACATGTGAAATTGTGTCATGCTATCCTGTTCAATTAGCCATCATATATGTGAAATTATGTCCTACTATTCTGTTTGGTTAGACCACATAAATGCAAATTATTTCATGCCCTGTTTTCTTCCCTTCTATACATTGCACCTGTCTATCTTACAATGTCTGTACATTCAATTACTTTTATTTTTTATCAGCCATTTCAATTGGATGGGGTGATGGCAGTATCTGTGGGAGTAAAAACACGGTCTTCAGAAAAGATCGTGCTACCTATCGATGGATATAGAACCACGGTTGTACTTGTCCAAGAACCAGCCCCACCACACATAACCCAGACTCACACAGATTGTACCCCTACCCAGTTGGACAGAGAACCAGCTACACCCCTTCTAACCCCATCCCCAGCACATAGTAACCCAGTTCCCATTGATACAGCATCGTCTCCACCACATAGCACCCAAACATGAGCAGTTAATAAGGCAACTGCAGTGCCCAGAGCACGAGGACCACCACTCCGAACCCCAAGTCAACGCTTAAAGCAGAAGAAGAATTGTTCTCAAGTCAGGTTCCGTAGCTATGGTTCATACTACTTTGCTCTTGCATCATTGTATTTACTCATACAAACTAATTTCAAATTTGAAGGATGCAATTGAAACTCCAATGGCGCAATAGGTACGTTTTAAACATGTTTATTTAACGTGTTTGCTGTTGTAACTTGCTCTATGTTGATTTCAGTTTCAATTGAATAAATCATTATGTTCTCATGCCATGCACATTACAAGTGTTGTTATTGTTGTGTAGTTTCCCACAATTATATTCTATCTATGCTGCTTTGTCTTAAATATACATGATTCGAACTGTATATATCTTGATTTGGCAACATAAACTAGAATGATATAGACCATAGAGTGACCATACTACATAGATATGTTTGTTTCATGTTGTCATCCTGTCCACCTTACTACTGAACTGGTTTACCAAAATGAGTTTCATATACTACATTGTAAACCTATGATGTGTTCGTTTGTTTCTCTTTTAGAACGGGGATAAATATTGGAGAAGAGTACCCCATTATTCAATGGTAAAGGAAGTAATGCAGATAAGGTTCAAGATAGTGAGACATCCCTGTTGGTCTCCAAGAAAGCTGATAAAAACTATATTGAAGACACTAAGACAACCCCAAAGTCCTGTCTTGATGTAGTGTTCGAGTTACTGGCTAGTACTGCTGGCACCAGCTCTTCGAACTCGCTGCCTGAATCAGTTCGGCTTCTTGAGTCTCAACTTCAAGTTGAAAGACATCGATCATATGTTATGCGACAGGAAGCCGAAGGACTGAGGAAGTCCCTGCAGAATTCAGATGCATACTTTCTGCTGCAACAGCAAGTGCTGGAGGATTTAAGCGCCAAACAAGAGAAAGTTAATAAGCTTGCTAAGCATCTTGCCAGCATTATGGGTACCCAGGATATTGTTTCTTGAGCTCTTCTAAAGTTGTTTCAATTCTGGACTTGTTTTGCATATGCTTCTTTGTTCCCTATATTTGCACTGGTGGCGAACTTTGATGCCCAGTGGATGTAATATGTTAATAGCCGTGATAGCCTAGCGTAAATTGCTTGCTAATTTATTTCCTTACTATCTTTTTTTTTCTTGTTGTCAATGCAGTTCTTTTTCCGCGGTTTGCTAGTGGCCGCAATAACCTATTTTTTTAAACTAGGCCACAATAACCATGGGCTACATATTTACTGTAGTTAACATGGGCCTCCTACGGACCGTAGAAACAATGGGCATTCTATGGGGCGTAGAAACAATGGGCCTTATATGGGCCGTAGACACAATGGGCCTTCTACAGGCCGTATCATCAATGGGTCTTCTCCGAGCCGTATGATCGGTTGACCAAACATGGGCCAATAACAGACCACATTATGGCCGTAAATAGGCTAGAGTTGAAATCGTCCATTCATGGGCCGACCATAACGGGCCGTCATTAATCGGCCGTATTTGATGACGCTATGAAAATGGCCCAATGTATTAACGGGAGACAAACGGGCCGACTGTAACGACGGGCTGAATTTGGTCCATAAGCAGAAAATGACAGTAACGGGTCGTAAGTAAACGAATGCTGGAAATGAGCCCAAGAATAAATGGGCCCTGATAAGGCCGAAAGATAAATGGGCTGGAAACGGCCCAACGGAATAATGGGCCATTAATGGGTATAAAGTGATACATTGTTCATTACGGGCCAGTTTCACCATCTGTCATTAATGGGGGTATAAAGTGATACACAGTTCATTACGGGCCAGTTTTACCATGGGCCGTTAATGGGCCGAGAGTTACTAAGGGCCTCATATGGGCCGAAAGACGTCATGGGCCATACATGGGCCGGAAGTTAAAATGGGCTAGAATTATATTGGATGGCCTATATGACAATACTGGGCCCAATTCCGATAGGCCGTAAACGAGCCCTGGGTTAGCGGGCTGTAATGGGCTATATGCGAACAGGCTGTTAACAGGCTTGCCATGGGCCGACCCGCCATCTTTTGACCAAGTCAAATAGACCGGCCTTTTCACAGGAATGGGCCTCTATTGATCCGTGCCACATGTCGATGTATCATAGGCGCTTTGGGTCCAATGAGTGGATGACATCTGTCCCAAGGGTGAGCCGACACATGTTTCCTCCAGCCAATGATGATTTTACACGTGGAAAGTCCCCATTGGTCGAGGCTGTTAACGGGTTATCAGTTCCAAAACTGGACCCGATAGCTTAACGGTGTTTCGTTATGGTGGATGCCACGTGTCGGTCACCCTTGACGAAAGCACTTCTGTGACGCGCGATTTATCGTCATGGAAGTGGACACATCCGTGATGATAATTTCGGTAATGTCATGGAACACTTCTACAATAGCACAGGTATGCCTATCTTGATTCTGTCATAAAATTGTCATGGAGGTACATGCATGACAGAAAATGTGAGCTACTGTGACAAACACGTATCATCACGGAATTGTATTTTTTTGTAGTGTATAGCTCCTTATGTTAAACATGAGATCGTTGTTATTGCACCCATACTTGACAGTTCCTTCGACGAAAAGCATGATTGCAATGATGTTATCATAAATTCTCTTAATGTCAATTGTGTTAATAATATGCAAAACCCTAAGCTTGGGGATGCTAGTTTTGCTACAACTACTATTTGTTGCAATGATCATGATTGGGGTGATTCTTCTTTTGATCTTGAAAATTTGTTTAAGCCCCATGATGAATATGAGATTGATAATAATGTTTGCAATAATATTGAAAGTGGGTTTGGAAGAGTGTCAACTTTATATCCCACATATTTGGAGAATGTTCAATCTTATGAAGTTTTTGATAAAAGTGGGTTTGGAGAGGTCATGACTTTAGTTAATGTTAAACCCACTATTTTGGAAGAATGTCAACTTTGCATACATGCGGATCGCGTTAAGAATATGTATTGTTATAGCTATATTGTTGAATTTTCTTATGATCATACATGTAATTAAAGAGAGGAAAATATGGTTGTAGAAATTTTCATGTTACAAAATTACCTCTCGTTATGTTGAGATTGCTATTGTTTCTTTCCACTTCCTTGCATACGCTAGTTTTTGCTTGCTATGATAATTTTTTTGCCTATAAAATGCCTATGCATAGGAAGTATGTTAGACTTAGATGTGTTTGTGACGCGTTTCATGATGCTCTCCTTGTGTTTCAATTCTTGTCTTTCATGTGAGCATCATTGAAATAATCAATACCTAGCTAGGGGCGATAAACGATAGCGCTTGTTGGGAGGCAACCCAATTTTATTTTTGTTTATTGATTTTTGGTTCTGTTTAGTAATAAATAATTCATCTAGCCTCTGTTTAGATGTGGTTTTATTCTTTTAATTAGTGTTTGTGCCAAGTAGAACCTTTGGGAGGACATGGGGGAAGTTTTTGCGATCTTGCTGTAAAAATAGAAACTTTAGAGCTCACGCGATTTGCTGAAATTTTTTAATGGAGAGTGCGATTAGGTTGATTCTTTTTGCAGATGATTAATAGATAAATTCCTCATGTCAAGAAATTTATTTCATAATTTTCGGCGTTACAGAAGTACTCGAAACTTACAGATTACTACGGACTGTTCTGTTTTTGACAGATTCTGTTTTTCGTGTGTTATTTGCTTATTTGGATGCATCTATGGCTAGTATCGGAGGTTATGAACCATAGAGAAGTTGGAATACGGTAGGTTTAACACCAATATAAATAAAGATTGATTTCATTACAGTACCTTAACTGGTGGTTTGTTTTCTTATACTAACGGAGCTCATGAGATTTTCTGTTTAAGTTTTGTGTTGCGAAGTTTTCAAGTTTCGATTAAAGATTTGATGGATTATGGAATAAGGAGTGGCAAGAGCCTAAGCTTGGGGATTCCCAAGGCACCCCAAGGTAAAATTCAAGGACAACCAAAAGCCTAAGCTTGGGGATGCCCCGGAAGGCATCCCTCTTTCGTCTTCTTCTATCGGTAACTTTACTTGAGGCTATATTTTTATTCACCACATGATATGTGTTTGCTTGGAGCGTCTTGTATGATTTGAGTCTTTTATTTTTAGTTTGCCACAATCATCCTTTCTGTACACACCTTTTGGGAGAGGCATACATGAATTGGACTTTATTAGAATACTCTATGTGCTTCACTTATATCTTTTGAGCTAGATAATTTTGCTCTAGTGCTTCACTTATATCTTTTAGAGCACGGTGGTGGTTTTATTTTATAGAAATTATTAATCTCTAATGCTTCACCTATATTATGTTGAGAGTATTTTAGAACATCATGGTAATTTTCCTTGGATATAAAATTAGTCCTAAAATTATAGGCATAAAAGATAGGTATCATAAAAACTATCATAAAAAGTGCATTGAATACTATGAGAAGTTTGATACTTGATGATTGTTTTGAGATATGGAGATGGTGATATTAGAGTCATGCTAGTTGAGTAGTTGTGAATTTGAGAAATACTTGTTCTAAAGTTTGTGATTCCCGTAGCATGCACCTATGGTGAACCGTTATGTGATGAAGTCGAACACAATGAGTGGCGGTCGGGGACGAGTGATGGTCTTTTACTACCAATCTATCCCCCTAGGAGCATGCACGTAGTACTTTGTTTCGATAAATAATAAATTTTTGCAATAAGTATGTGAGTTCTTTATGACTAATGTTGATTCCATGGATTCTACGCACTCTCACCCTTCCACCATTGCAAGCCTCTCTAGTACTGTGCAACTTTCGCCGGTACCATAAACCCACCATATACCTTCCTCAAAACAGCTACCATACCTACCTATTATAGCATTTCCATAGCCATCCTGATATATATTGCCATGCAACTTACCACCTTTCCGTTATTATGAGACGCTTCATCATTGTCATATTGCTTTGCATACATGTAGTTGACATTGTATTTGTGGCAAAGTCACGGTTCATAATTCTTTCATACATGTCACTCATGATTTACTCATAATTCTTTCACATAGAGTCATATTTTGTTCTAAGAATTGAGTTGTAATTTTTGAGTTTTAAGTAAATAAAAGTGTGATGATCATCATTATTAGAGCATTGTCCCAAGTGAGGGAAGGATGATGGAGACTATGATTCCTCCACAAGTCGGGATGAGACTCTGGACGAAAAAAAAGAGGCCATAAAAAAGGAAGAGAAAAGGCCTAAGTAAAATAAAATAAAATAAGAGAAAAAGAGAGAAGGGACAATATTACTATCTTTTTACCACACTTCCGCTTCAAAGTAGCACCATGATCTTCATGATAGGGAGTCTCCTATGTTGTCACTTTCATATACTAGTGGGAATTTTACATTATAGAACTTGGCTTGTATATTCCAATGATGGGCTTCCTCAAAATGCCCTAGGTCTTCGTGAGCAAGCGAGTTGGATGCATACCCACTTAGTTTCTTTTGTTGAGCTTTCATATACTTATAGCTCTAGTGCATCCGTTGCATGACAATCCCTACTCACTCACATGGACATCTATTGATGGGCATCTCCATAGCCCGTTGATACGCCTACTTGATATGAGACTATCTTCTCCTTTTTGTCTTCTCCGCAACCACCATTCTATTCCACCTATAGTGCTATGTCCATGGCTCACGCTCATGTATTGCGTGAAGATTGAAAAAGTTTGAGAACATCAAAAGTATGAAACAATTGCTTGGGTTGTCATAGGGGTTGTGCATGATTTAAATACTTTGTGTGGTGAAGATAGAGCATAGCCATACTATATGATTTTGTAGGGATAACCTTCTTTGGCCATGTTATTTTGAGAAGACACGATTGCTTTGTTAGTATGCTTGAAGTATCATAATTTTTATGTCAATACTAAAATTTTGTCTTGAATCTTTTGGTTTTGCACATTCATGACACAATAAAGAAAATTACATTGATAATTATTCTATGTAGCATTCCACATCAAAAATTCTATTTTTATCATTTACCTACTCGAGGACGAGCAGGAATTAAGCTTGGGGAGGCTTGATACGTCTCCAACGTATCTATAATTTTTGATTGTTCCATGCTATTATATTATCTATTTTGGATGTTAGAGGGCTTATTTATACACTTTTATATTATTTTTGGAACTGACCTACTAACCCAAGGCCTAGTGCAAATTGCTGTTTTTTTGCCTATTGCAGTGTTTTGCAGAAAAGGAATATCAAACGGAATCCAAACGGAATGAAACCTTCGGGAGAGTTATTTTTGGAACAAACATGATCCAGAGGACTTGGAGTGAACGTACAAAAATGAACGAGGAGGCCACGAGCCAGGGAGGCACGATTGCCCCCCTGGGTGCGTCCCCCACCCTCGTGGGCCCCTCGTGGCTCCACCGACCTACTTCTTCCTCCTATATATGTC
The DNA here is from genome assembly GCF_018294505.1 of Triticum aestivum. Taxonomy (NCBI): domain Eukaryota; kingdom Viridiplantae; phylum Streptophyta; class Magnoliopsida; order Poales; family Poaceae; genus Triticum; species Triticum aestivum. The sequence goes on along the minus strand of NC_057800.1, from coordinate 355,890,445 downwards.
CACATACCCCGAAAACATCCAGGAGCACCACGACACCCTATTTCCACTGCCGCAACCTTCTGTACCCAAGAGATCCCATCTTGGGGCCTTTTCCGGAGCTCCGCCAGAGGGGGAATCGATCACAGAGGGCTTCTACATCAACACCATAGCCTCTCCGATGATGTGTGAGTAGTTTACCACAGACCTTCGGGTCCATAGTTATTAGCTAGAGGCTTCTTCTCTCTCTTTGGATCTCAATACAATGTTCTCCTCGATCTTCTTGGAGATCTATTTGATGTAACTCTTTTTGCGGTGTATTTGTCGAGATCCGATGAATTGCGGGTTTATGATCAAGTTTATCTATGAACAATATTTGATTCTTCTCTGAAATCTTTTATGTATGATTGGTTATCTTTGCAAGTCTCTTCGAATTATCAGTTTGGTTTGGCCTACTAGATTGATCTTTTTTGCAATGGGAGAAGTGCTTAGCTTTGGGTTCAATCTTGCAGCGTCCTTTCCCAGTGACAGCAGGGGCAGCAAGGCACTTATTGTATTGTTGCCATCGTGGATAAAAATATGGGGTTTATGTCATATTGCTTGAGTTTATCCCTCTACATCATGTCATCTTGCCTCATGCGTTACACTGTTCTTACGAACTTAATACTCTAGATGCATGCTGGATAGCGGTCGATGTGTGGAGTAATAGTAGTAGATGTAGAATCGTTTCGGTCTACTTGTCGCGGACGTGATGCCTATATACATGATCATGCCTAGATATTCTCATAATTACGCACTTTTCTATCAATTGTCTGACAGTAATTTGTTCACCCACCATAATACTTATGCTATCTTGAGAGAAGCCACTAGTGAAACCTATGGCCCCCGGGTCTATCTTTTATCATATAAGTTTCCAATCTATTTTATTTTGCATTCTTTACTTTCAATCTATATCATAAAAATACCACAAATATTTATCATATTATTATTATCTCTATCAGATCTCACTCTCGTAAGTGACCGTGAAGGGATTGACAACCCCTTTATCGCGTTGGTTGTGAGGTTCTTATTTGTTTGTGAAGCTACGAGGGACTTGCGCGCAGTCTCCTACTAGATTGATACCTTGGTTCTCAAAAACTGAGGGAAATACTTATGCTGCTTTGCTGCATCACCCTTTCCTCTTCAAGGGAAAACCAACATAGTGCTCAAGAGGTAGCACCGGATGAGCGTGGTCGAGGCCGAGGTCTTCGGTTGTCTCCGGCCACGACCTCTGGGCCTTGAAAAGCAGCTTCCATATATCTTCGTGCGTTGCGCCGAAGAACCGCTATAAGGTCCGGGGACTGGCCAGATGAAACTCCCACATAGGGAGAGTCCAGCACTGGCAGGGGAGAATCCGGCGAAAAAGCATCACCTAGATCATGTTGGCAAGATTGGTGTTCTTCTCTATCATGCTTTTGACCCGCTTCTGCAGCGCCATCACCTCGTCGGACGACGCCCAGTCCAGGCCCTTTTTGATCCATGATGTAAACCGCATTGGAGGACCGGATTTGAATTCAGGGGTGGCGACCCATGTGGCGTCACAGGGTTCCGTGATGTAGAACCACTCCAGTTGCCATCCCTTCACGGTTTCTACGAAGGTCCCCTTGGGCCAGGTGACGTTAGGGAGCTTGCTCACCATGGCGCCGCCACACTCCTCGTGTTGACCCTCGACCACTTTTGGCTTCACGCTGAAGACCTTGAGCAACAGGCCGAAGTGGGGGGGGGGATGCGGAGAAACGCCTCACACACGATGATGAACACTGAGATGTTGAGGAATGAATTCAGGGCTAGATCGTGGAAATCTAGCCGTAGTAGAACATGAGCCCGCAGAGGAAAGCGTGGAGTGGAAACCATAGCTCGCGAAGAAAGTGGGGGATGAATACTACCCTCTCATTGGGCTCCGGGGTGGGGATGATGTGCTTCTTGGGAGGGAGCCGATGGGCGATTTCTTTGGCTAAGTACCCCGCTCCCTGGAGTTCCTTGATGTTCTCCTCCGTGACGGAGGAGGCCATCCACTTGCCCTGCGTGCCAGATCCAGACATGGCTATAGTGTTAGCTGGGGGCGGAAGGGGTTGAAGATGGGGCGCTAGAGCTCGAGGATAGATGGGCTGAGGAGGAAGAAGGCGTGGGGTAAAATGTGGATCATTATCTTCTTATAAAGGCAATGAACATCGAGTGTCCCCCCACGAGCCTTAAAACTCACCTTTTCCCCAAGGGTCGTGCGAACGGCACGGTTGGATTACCCCAACCCGTATTGATGAGAATCCTGCAATAAGGGGACACGGTCTCCGCTTTGACAAGACGTGTCAATGAAGACCGCATCTCGAAGCACGAAGCGGGAGGCTGAAAAACAGTGTGAAATAATAATAAGGCCAGAACACAATGCCTCGCCGAAAAAGCTGTCAGAAGACATGACCTATTTTTGTTTAATTATTTTGTACTTGTGGTTTAGGGTTGTAATTATTGTACTGAGCCGGATATAGTTCTTTTTATCAATCACTTTGGGGTGTTTGGAGGAGGAACCCGCGTTGCAGTGTCGAAGACAATCTGCGCGCCGGACACATCATCATGGAAGCCTGGTTCAGGGGCTACTAAGGGAGTCCTGGATTAGGGGGTCCCCGGGCATTCGGGTTGTGTAACGTGGGCCATGAATATACAAGATAGACGGCTTCCCCGCATATCCGGATGGGACTCTCCTTTGTGTGGATGGCAAACTTGGCGTTTGGATATGAAGATTCCTTTCTCTGTAAACCGACTCTGTATAACCCTAGGCCCCTCCGATGTCTATATAAACCGGAGGGTTTAGTCCGTAGAGGCAATGACAATCATACAAGCTAGACATCTAGGGTTTAGCCATTACGATCTTGAGGTAGATCAACTCTTGTAACCCCTATACTCATCAAAGTCAATCAAGCAGGAAGTAGGGTATTACCTCCATCAAGAGGGCCCGAAGCTAGGTTAACATCGTGTCCCCACCTCCTGTTACCTTCGATCCTCAGACGCACAGTTCGGGACCCCCTACCCGAGATCAGCCGGTTTTGACACCGACACCAAGAGTGCGGTTCAAGCAAGGAAGTATCGGCCAACAGGAAGAGGGACAAGGACAAAGTCGAGCATGTGGACGAGGAGTCTGAGTAAGGTGGCAGTGTCATTGCTCATGATGGTTGTAATGACGTGTCTACCAGATTAGTTGCTTAGTTTAATTTCAGGGTGCTTAGTTTTATTTGAGGGGTGTGTTGTGTTGAGACCCCAATAGAACTATGTTATGTTCCTTCTCGTTACTTTAAAATTTTAGTACGTACATACTAGTATTTTTTATAGTTCATGTTGTAGTTGGTAGTACTACCACTCGTTTCTTCACATTATATACGTTCAATATATATGGCTAACATCATATAGCCAACAGTTTAGTTTTCAAAGAATTTCAAGGTGCTTTGTTTTATTTGAGGGGTGTGTTGTGCTGGACACCATTATTGTGACTCAAATCTCTTTTGCCATGTTATAATGACATAAATACCTATGGACCAACATGCCAGCTCTCCCTCTATCTCACTCTAGTACAATAAAGTGTGGGGCCTACTTGATCCCAACTGCATTCTTATTTTCTTGTAAAATTATTCTCTTGGTTACTCCTGACAAGGGGGCCACACTTATCATTGTGAGATAGAGAATCGGCTTATTTTTGTCATATAACATGGTCAACAGGTTTGACGTGAAAATAACAATGTCTAATGGCATTTTTGAGCAAACATCTAATAGAGCGATGGCATTTTTGAGATATCTAATTGCATTTTTGAGCAAGCATCTCACGGATCGATGGCATTTTTGAGTAGTTGTAACTTCTAATGGCAAAACTGAGTAGTGATACAAAACTAGTGGCATAAATAATAAAAACCCAAGAATTAAATAGGTATGCTAATTTATTTAATAGAATTTAGCACCCCATTTAAGCACGTACTAGCTTTTTAATAATACTATATGCATAATTTGGCGACGAGCGCTCTCTATACGTACGACCTTTTTCTTTAATTTCATCTTGTTAGTTTTGCTCCACGGCGCAATCCATCGATACTACTACTGCACAAAAGTATACATTTAAAAGGCTAGAGGGAGGGTTACTCTCTCTTGGTCGTTTTCACGAGAGGCGAGGGCCTTTGTGATTTGATGGATCTTTACTGCCGGAAGGTGGGGCCTTGTGATTTGACTACTCGTATAAATGTTGCTGACGACCTAAGGAGGAGCAAAGAACTGTGTGGTATACTCAAGTTTTCCACTAGAGTACTAGTACGACAGAGAAGCACGAAACACGACAGCCTAGTGCGATATGGCGATAAAAATGATCTAATTTGCTAGTCATCGATCGCACGGCAACGCTCATCGTTAGCATTGTTCTATTCAGGCCTCGCAGAGAATGTGACACGTGCGGTGAAACACCTGAAGCAAAAGAAGAAACACAGGAGCAAAAGAAGAAGTAAGATTATTAGCCCAAAAAAAGAAAGAAGACACACACACAAGTCTGGGGCGCTGCTCTCTACTACATGAAGGGCTGTTGGCCGCGGAATCGTAACTGCTTCTTCATTGCCTCCATGACCTCCATCTCCTTGTGCATCTCCTTGGTCATTGATACGTCTCCGTCGTATCTACTTTTCCAAACACTTTTGCCCTTGTTTTGGACTCTAACTTGCATTATTTGAATGGAACTAACCCGGACTGACGCTGTTTTCAGCAGAATTGCCATGGTGTTATTTATGTGCAGAAACAAAAGTTCTCAGAATGACCTGAAACCTCACGGGATGTATATTTGGAAATAATAATAAATCCTTGCAAAAGATGAAGACCAGGGGGCCCACACCATAGCCACGAGGGTGGGGGCGCGCCCCGCTACCTCGTGGCACCCCTGGAGCTCGTCTGACCTCAACTCCAACTCTATATACTCACTTTCGGGGAGAAAAAAAATCGGAGAGAAGGATTCATCGCGTTTTATGATACGGAGCCGCCGCCAAGCCCTAAAACCTCTAGGGAGGGCTGATCTGGAGTCTGTTCAGGGCTTCCGAGAGGGGAATCTGTCGCCATCGTCATCATCAACCTTCCTCCATCACCAATTTCATGATGCTCACCGCCGTGCGTGAGTAATTCCATCGTAGGCTTGCTGGACGGTGATGGGTTGGATGAGATTTATCATGTAATCGAGTTAGTTTTGTTAGGGTTTGATCCCTAGTATCCAATATGTTCTGAGATTGATGTTGCTATGAATTTGCTATGCTTAATGCTTGTCACTAGGGCCCGAGTGCCCTGATTTTTAGATCTGAACCTATTATGTTTTCATCAATATATTAGAGTTCTTGATCCTACCTTGCAAGTCTATAGTCACCTATTATGTGTTATGATCCGGCAACTCCGAAGTGACAATAATTGGGACCACTCCCGATGATGACCGTAGTTTGAGGAGTTCATGTACTCACTATGTGTTAATGCTTTGGTCCGGTACTCTATTAAAAGGAGGCCTTAATATCCCTTAGTTTCCGCTAGGACCCCGCTGCCACAGGAGGGTAGGACAAAAGATGTCATGCAAGTTCTTTTCCATAAGCATGTACGACTATATTCGGAATACATGCCTACATTACATGAATTGGAGCTAGTTCTGTGTCACCCTAGGTTATTACTGTTACATGATGAACCGCATCCGACATAATTCTCTATCACTGATCCATTGCCTACGAGCTTTCCATATATTATTCTTCGCTTATTCACTTTTCCGTTGCTATTGCTATCATCACTACAAAATACCAAAAACACTACTTTTGCTACCATTACCTTTTGCTACCATTACCACTACTATCATATTACTTTGCTACTAAACACTTTGCTGCAGATATTAAGATTCCAGGTGTTCTTGAATTGACAACTCAGCTGCTAATACTTGAGAATATTCTTTGGCTCCCCTTGTGTCGAATCAATAAATTTGGATTGAATACTCTACCCTCGAAAACTGTTGCGATCCCCTATACTTGTGGGTTATCAAGACTATTTTCTGGCCACATTGCCGGGGAGCATATCTCTATTCTTTGAGTCACTTGGGATTTATATCTGCTTATCATTATGAAGAACTTGAGAGATCCAAAAACCAAGATTTATCCTCAACTACGAGGGGAGGTAAGGAACTGCCATCTAGCTCTGCACTTGATTCACCTTCTATTTTGAGTAAGCTTGCGACACCTAAACCTGCTTCTTCTATTCGTTCTGATATGTCACATGTTATTGATGACGCCACTTCTGCTATGCATGATACTTATGATGAAACTACTTCTATTCTTGATACTACTGTGCCACTTGGTGAATTTCTTGGTGAACAACTTGCTAGGGTTAGAGAGAATGAAATTATTGAAACTGATGACATTGATGAAAGTGATGATGAAGACTCTCCCCCTAATAAATATGAATCGCTTGTTATTCCCGAGGGCCATGTTTTGGAAAAAGATGCTGCTTTAGCTATTTTAGCTTGCAAAGATAGATACGAGCTCAAGAGTTTATTAGCTTAATGGAAGCAGCAATCTATTAATGCTAGAATGAAACCTGACCCTGCTTTTGCTAGTTCACCTATCTGTGTTGCTGAAAAGGATAATGAATTCTCTATTGATCCTGATATAATTACTTTGGTTGAATCTGATCCTTTTATGGTTATGAATCTAAAACTGTTGTGGCACATCTTACTAAATTAAATGACATAGCCACCCTGTTCACTAATAATGATAAATCTCGCTACCTTTATATCCTTAAAATATTTCCGTTCTCATTAAAGGGTGATGCTAAGATATGGTTTAATTCTCTTGATCCTGGTTGTGTGCGTAGTCCCTGGGATATGATTTATTACTTCTCTGCTAAATATTTCCCTGCTCATAAGAAACAAGTTGCCTTAAAGGATATATATAATTTTGTGTAAATTGAAGAAGAGAGTCTCCCACAAGCTTGGGGGAGGCTTCTCAAGTTACTTAATGCTTTGCCCGATCATCCTCTCAAGAAAAATGAAATACTTGATATTTTTCATAATGGACTAACCGATGCTTCGAGAGATTACCTGGATAGTTGTGCTGGTTCTGTTTCAGGGAAAGAACACCAGATGACGCTGAAATTCTATTAAATAATATGTTGACAAATGAAAATAATTGGACACTTCCTGAGCCAGTTCCTGAGCCAACTTCTGAGCCTATTCCTAAACCAACTCCGAAGAAAAGAGGTATTCTATTTCTCAGTCCTGAAGATATGCAAGAGGCAAAGAAATCTATGAAACAAAAAGGTATTAAAGCTGAAGATGTTAAGAATTTACCTCCTATTGAAGAAATACATGGTCTTAATTTACTGCCTGTTGAAGAAACATATGACCTTAATCCATTACCTATTAAAGAAATACATGGTCTTGATAGCCTGACATAGGTAGTAAAGGTAAATTCTCTCTATAGATATGATAAAGCTGAAATCCCTCTTACTAAGTTTGCTAGCCAGTGCTTAGATGAGTTTAATAATTTTATGGTGAAGCAAGAAGATTTTAATGCTTATTTTGGTAGACAATTGAAATACAATTAAAATATGCTTGAACACTTGGGTGATTATATGGCTAATGTCAAAGGTGAACTTAAACTCATTAGTAAACATGCTTCTATGGTTACCACTCAAGTAGAACAAGTACTTAAAGCTCAAAATGATCTGCTCAATGAATTGAATAGTAAGAATAATGACTATGCTGTTAGAGTGGCTACTAGATCGGTAAAATGACTCAAGAACCTTTGTATCCTGAAGGCCACCCTAAGAGAATTGAGCAAGATTCTCACAGAAATAATATTGATGCACCTAGTCCTTCTAAAAAGAAGAAAAAGAAAAATGATAGGACTTTGCATGCTTCTAGTGAACCTATTGCTGAACCACATGAGAATCCAAATGATATCTCTATTTCTGATGCTGAAACACAATCTGGTAATGAACATGAACCTAATGAAAATGTTAACGATGACGTTCAGGATGATGCTCAACCTAGCAATGATAATGATATAGAAATTGAACCTGCTGTTGATCTTGATAACCCACAATCAAAGAATCAACATTATGATAAGGAAGACTTTGTTGCTAGGAAACACGGAAAGGAAAGAGAGCCTTGGGTTTAGAAACCCATGCCTTTTCCTCCCAAACCATCCAAGAAAAAGGATGATGAGGATTTTGAGCACTTTGCTGAAATGATTAGACCTATCTTTTTGCGTATGCGATTAACTGATATGCTTAAAATGAATCCTTATGCTAAGTACATGAAAGAAATTGTCACTAATAAAAGGAAGATACCGGTAGCTGAAATTTCGACCATGCTTGCTAATTATACTTTTAAGGGTGGAATACCGAAGAAACTTGGATATCTAGGAGTACCTACTATACCATGCTCCATTAAAAGAAACTATGTTAAAATTGCTTTATGTGACCTTGGAGCCGGTGTTAGTGTTATGCCTCTCTCTTTATATCATAGACTTGATTTGAATAAGTTGACACCTACTGAAATATCTTTGCAAATGGCTGATAAATCAACTACTATACCTGTCGGTATTTGTGAGGATGTGCCTATTGTGGTTGCAAATGTTACTATTTTAATGGACTTTGTTACTCTTGATATTCCCGAGGACGGTAGTATGCCTATTATTCTTGGAAGACCCTTTTTGAATACCGCAGGGGCTGTTACCAATTGCACCAAAGGCAATGTCACTTTTCATGTTAATGGTAATGAGCATGTGGTACACTTTTCGAGGAAACAACCTCAAGTCCACAATATCAATTATATTGGAAAATTTCCATCGATTATTATTGGAGGTTTTCAATTTCCTCTACCTATTGTCAAAAAGAAATATAATATTCTTATTATTGGGGATGTGCATATCCCCGTTGAGGTAACATAGTGTTATTCGGAATTTCTCCGGTTCCATGTTATTCGGAATGAGCTCGTTAACAAGACTTGATCAACCTTGTTAGTGGATTCCTTCTGATGAGCATGAGATGGATGAAACTAGAAGGCACAACCTTCTGTACTGTCCTTTTACTTTCTGTTATTTATATTAAATAAAATAAAAATAGTATTTTCTGTCAGTTATCTGCAATATAAAAGTACCCCGAAAATAAAAGTTCTCCAAATGCCCTGAAATTTAAATATGATTTTTTATGGAATATTTGAGAATATTTGGCACTGAGAACACAACAGGGGGGCATCCACCTGGCCATGAGGGTGGAGGGCGCGCCCTACCCCGTGGGCGCGCCCCCTGCCTCGTGGGCCCACGGTGGCCCTCCTCCACTTATTCCTACACCCACACACTTCTTCTTCCTCCCACAAACACCAATATCCAGCTCAAGCACGAGTTCAAGCTCATTTTGCTGCCATTTTCGATCTCCTTGCTCAAAGCACCTCTCACAAAACTGCTTGGGGGGATTGTTCCTTGGTATGTGACTCCTCCATTGGTCCAATTAGTTTTTGTTCTAGTGCTTTATTCATTGCAAATTTGTGCTACCTAGGTGACCCTGTTCTTGAGCTTGCATGTCAAATTTATATGGTCCCAAGTAGTTCTAATGCATGATATAGGCTCTAGGCACATGTAGGTGTTGTTGCTATCAATTTTGTTGAGCTTGGCTCACTTTTATTTGAAGTTACTAAAACTTTCAGAATTTTTCAGAAAATAATGAATAGATTTTTGTGGGGCTCATCGAGCCAAAGCTCGAAGGAAAAGGAAAATCAAAAAGCAGTGAGGCCCAAATATAATCTGCCTCGCACCGCGGAGGCCTCACCGCCTTCCTCCACGACCAACGTGAACTACCAGTACCTTGTTCCGTTAGAGGCTATTCACGCCTACCGGAACTCTACATCAACCACACAGCCAGAGTCGGAACCACAAGTTGATCCTCCATGACAGTCTAATTACCAGTGGGATCCGGAGATGATTGCCAACCAGTGGCAATCAGAGTCTTCTTCTTCCAGTACGACCCCAACTATTACTATGGATATCTGCCAGGCCAACCGTGGCCATACACCAACTTAGGCCAAAAGCCTAAGCTTGGGGGAGTACGTATTTCTCAACGACATTATATTCATGTTCACACACTCATTGCTAGATGTCGGTGCTAATAGTTTTTCATTGTATCATCCATGCTAGTTTATTTTTCTTTTTATGCTTTCTTCTTGTGTGTTTAATAAACCTTAAGAAAAACCAAAAATAATTAGTTGTAGCTTTTAATTAGTTTACTTTCCATGCTTGTAGTAGTAATTAAAAAGAAAACCCAAAAAGATTTCATGTTCTTGTTTTGCTTGTTGGGAGCTTTCTCGTGTAAATAGTTTTGTTTATTTTCTTTTCTTTGGGGGTCGATAGGAGAAGACCATGATTAACTTGTTGAAGTGGCTCTTATATGCATTATTGTTGATCTGACAAAAGAGCCCATATTACCTTGTCTTCTCCTGCTTATTGAATGCTTGCAGATTCCAGCATAGTCCAATGCACGCGCACTATTATTATTATTCACATCATTCGGTCGTGCAAGTGAAAGGCAATTATGACGATATATGATGGACTGATTGAGATGAGAAAAGCTGGTATGAAGTCGACCTCTCTTGTTTTGTAAATATGATTAGTTTATCATTCCTGATTCAGCTTATTATGAATAAGCATGTTTGCAATGACAACTAGAGATCATAGTTGCTTATGCCATGCTTAATTAGCTAGGAGCTTAAAATGATTTACCTTGCGTGCCAACATGCTATTAAAATGGTTGTGATGTGGTATGATAGGATGGTATCCTCTTTTGAACGATTCAAGTGTCTTGACTTGGCACATGTTCACGCATGTAGTTGAAACAAAATCAACATAGCCTTCACGATATTTATGTTCATGGTGAATTATATCCTACTCATGCTCACATTCGGTGTTGATTAATTTTAATGCATGTTTATGACTGTTGTCGCTATCTAGCTGGTCGCTTCCCAGTCTTTTGCTAGCCTTCACTTGTACCAAGCAGGAATTCTGCTTGTGCATCCAATTCCATAAAACCCAAAGTTACTCCATATGAGTCCACCATACCTACCTATATACGGTATCTACATGCCGTTCCAAGTAAATTTGTATGTGCCAAACTCTAAACCTTCAAATAAATATCCTATTTTGTATGCTCGAATAGCTCATGTATCAACTAGGGCTGTCCGTATCTTCCATGTTAGGCGGGTTATTCTCAAGAGGAGTGGACTCCGCTCCTCACTCACGAGAAAATGGCTGGTCACCGGGATGCCCAGTCCCATGCTTTATGCAAACTAAATCAAAATAATTGCAAACAAAACTCCCCCCTGGGACTCTTGTTAGTTGGAGGCACTCGTTGTTTCGAGCAAGCCATGGATTGATCCTTGTTGGTGGAGGGGTAGTATAAACTTTACAATTCTGTTTGGGAACCGCCTATAATGTGTGTAGCATGGAAGATATAGCCATCTCTTGGTTGTTATGTTGACAATGAAAGTATACCACTCAAAATATTATTCACCTCTATTTCAAAACCGAGCTCTGGCACCTCTAAAAATCCCTGCTTCCCTCTGTGAAGGGCCTATCTATTTACTTTCATGTTGAGTCATCATCCTCTTATTAAAAAGCACCAGTTGGAGAGCACCACTGTCATTTGCATTCATTACTGTTAGTTTACATTGAGTATGACTTAACTGGATCTCTTTCACCATGAATTACAATGTCTAGTCAGTCCTTGATCTTTGAAGGTGTTATGTATTTATGTTTTGCGGTCTCAGAAAGGGCTAGCGAGATACCATCTTGTTATATCATATTATGATTGTTTTGAGAAAGTGTTGTCATCCGAGATTTATTATTATTGCTCGCTAGTTGATTATGCCATTGATATGAGTAAACATGAGACCTATGCGTTATTGTGAGTATTGTTACTTCATAATCTTTGCTGAAAACTTGAATGATGGCTTTACATATTTACAACAACAAGAGCAAACAGAGTTTGTAAAAGTTTTTCTTTATCACTTTCAGTTTATCAACTGAATTGCTTGAGGACAAGAAAAGGTTTAAGCTTGGGGGAGTTGATACATCTCCGTCGTATCTACTTTTCCAAACACTTTTGCCCATGTTTTGGACTCTAACTTGCATGATTTGAATGGAACTAACCCGGACTGACGCTGTTTTAAGCAAAATTGCCATGGTGTTATTTATGTGCAGAAATAAAAGTTCCCTGAATGACCTGAAACTTCACAGGACGTCTATTTGGAAATAATAAGAAATCCTTGCAAAAGGTGAAGACCAGGGGGCCCACACCATAGCCACGAGGGTGGGGGCGCGCCCCCCTACCTCGTGAGCCCCCTGGAGCTCCTCCGACCTCAACTCCAACTCTATATATTCACTTTCGGGGAGAAAAAATTGGAGAGAAGGATTCATCGCGTTTTACGATACGAGTCCGTTCGGGGCTCCGGAGAGGAGAATCCGTCGCCATCGTCATCATAACCCTTCCTACATCACCAATTTCATGATGCTCACCGCCGTGCGTGAGTAATTCCATCGTAGGCTTGCTGGACGATGATGGGTTGGATGAGATTTATCATGTAATCGAGTTAGTTTTGTTAGGGTTTGATCCCTAGTATCCACTATGTTTTGAGATTGATGTTGCTATGACTTTGCTATGTTTAATGCTTGTCACTAGGGCCCGAGTGCCATGATTTCAGATCTGAACCTATTATGTTTTCATCAATATATGTGAGTTCTTGATCCTACCTTGCAAGTCTATAGTCACCTACTATGTGTTATGATCCGGCAACCCCGAAGTGACAATAATCAGGACCACTCCCGGTGATGACCGTAGTTTGAGGAGTTCATGTATTCACTATGTATTAATGCTTTGGTCCGGTAGTCTATTAAAAGGAGGCCTTAATATCCCTTAGTTTCCGCTAGGACCCCGCTGCCATGGGAGGGTAGGACAAAAGATATCATGCAAGTTCTTTTCCATAAGCACGTATGACTATATTCGGAATACGTGCCTACATTACATTGATGAATTCGAGCTAGTTCTGTGTCACCCTAGGTTATGATTGTTACATGATGAACTTCATCCGGCATAATTCTCTATCACCGATCCATTGCCTGCGAGCTTTCTATATATTGTTCTTCGCTTATTTACTTTTCCGTTGCTATTGCTATCATCACTACAAAATACCAAAAACACTACTTTTGCTACCATTACCTTTTGCTACCGTTACCACTACTATCATATTACTTTGCTACTAAACACTTTGCTGCAAATATTAAATTTCCAGGTGTGGTTGAATTGACAACTCAGCTGCTAATACTTGAGAATATTCTTTGGCTCCCCTTGTGTCGAATCAATAAATTTGGGTTGAATACTCTACCGTCGAAAACTGTTGCGATCCCCTATACTTGTGGGTTATCAGTCATCTTCTTCATTCTGTCCATGACGCGGGATTTCTCGACGCGAGCCTTCATCATCTGTTCCATGGCCGCATTACGTACCTTGATAGCAGCCGGGTGCTCGATGTGGAGCTTCGCCAACTCCTCCTTCTGTTCCATGATGACGGCCTGCAGCATCTTCATCGAGGAACTACTCTTCTCATGCAGCTTCTTCTAGCCGGAATTCTCCTCCTTCAGCAGGTCGAGCTCATGGCAGAGCTTCGCCTTGTTCTCCTGAATGTAACATCCCAAATTTTCAATTTGGAATGTTATACATAGGTCACCACATGCATATCATATTTTATTTGCATTTTGGTTTTGTGATCTTAAAAATCCTAAGCAACTCAAGGACCCATGGAGAGAGTTGGGGACTCTATTATTTTCATATTTGAATTTTCTCAAATATTGAAAAGGGGATCACTTTGATTTTAATTATTTTTCTCTCTAAAAAAATACTTCCAATATTAACAATATCTAAGAGGAGATAATATGAATTCTCCAAAATAAAAGAAATATTGGAGGAAAATTATTAAAATCAAATAAATAAATTCATTTGGATTTTATTGCTATTTTATTTGAATTAGAAAAAATATGCATTTTTTCAAAATTATATTTTAGGCCAAGAAAATGTTCACTAAGTTCTAAATATTTTATTTAGACAGTGAAAATTATTTTTGGCATTTTAGATTTATTTATTTATTTAGGATTTTCTTTCGGCGGAATTTTATTAAAAAAGAAAAGAAAATGTTCTGGACCGACCGGGCCAAAGCCCAACCGGCCCACTACCGCGCCGCCCTCGTCGTCGTGCTCGCGACGGACTCGGGGAGTCCGACCTCGAGCCGTCGGCGTTGCCCCCTCCTGCGCGCCACCGCACCCCAGGGCCTTTATAAGCCCAGGTCGCCGCCGCCTCGACCCCCACACCGCCCGGCCCTGCCACCCAGCGCCGCCGCAGCCACCGAGCCGCCGATGCAGCTCCGCCGCTGCCGCCCAAGCCGCGTCGGAGTAGCCGCTGCACGTCGCCTGCCCACCGGATCTCGCTGGAATCCCGCCGGATCTTGCCGGTTTCCGCCGCCGTTTTTTTGGTTTTTAGGTAAAAGCTGCCGGTTTTCTTAAAACCCTAGGTTCGGTTTTTTTATTTTCTTAGACCGGTTTTCGCCAGTTTACTTTTTCAGCGGATGTTCGTCCGTTCGTTCGTTTTAACGAACATTGTTCGCCACTTAGGTTCAGACAGCGAAAGTTCGTTCGTTAGTTTTTTATTTTTATTTTTATTTTCGTCCAGGGACCTATCCGCAATTTCTTTTATCACAGATTAGCCCCTGATCTTCAAACCGTCACTGTTTCTAAACTGTTTGTTCAAATCCAGTGAAACCAACGCCAAAATCTTCATCTCAAACCCCTCTTTCTGTTTAATCAACTTGAACAAGGTTTTGACAATTTAAAATTTGGTTTCAAGCAGATTTTATTTCGAAGTTCTTTTGACCGAAGTTTCAGTTCCTAGTTCTGATTCGATTGATTCTTTTTGCAAATCGAATCTCTTCAGTTGAACTATCAGTTTGGATCTTCTTATTTTAGTTTTACCCTTGCATCTATGCTTGAGTGCTTATGTATGCTATTGTTTGTTTGTGATAGAATACCCAGAGTGTGCAACGTGCTACTAGGAGTCTCTAGGGTTTACGGATCATCAGTAAAGCAAGTAACACTTCGATCATACTCTTTTCTTACCCAGTTTTTATGCATTAGATACAACCCTCAAACATTGCATGAGTAGGATCTCTTAACATGTGGGTTTTGGGAAGTAGATGATGAGGCAGAACCTATTGCCCTTTTTATTATCAAACCCTGGGTGTTACTTCTACGTTATGCTTATACTGCCATGCTATGCTCGTAGACGTGGATTGTATTTGAGTGTATCCGTGACAGATGTGAGATAGTTAATTAATGATTAACTTAAAGTGGCTACTTAAATACACATCTGGGTGGATTGGTTGCGGGCACTTGGAGAATCCAGTGTTGTCCTAGGGTATCCCGGAGTACTCGTGTGATCATCCTATGGTTCGCCACCCCGGCTTAAAGGGATCATAATATTATTCATGATAGAAACTTCGGTGTGCATCCACTAGCTATTATGGGCTCTAGCATAGTTGAGTAAATTGCATGACCTCTTCTAGTGGTTGGCTAGCAGATGTAGGGGATGTAGGTTGGTACGGTGTACCCGGGGTTAGAGTTAATGCTTCTGAAAGACTGTGTCTCGGTCATCCGTTTCTCAAACACCATGTAGTGCGAGAAATCCAACGGAGGAGATCGAGTCTTGCGGGGAAAAGTGCAGAAACTTCTGCAGAGTGTACAAACTAATCATGGTTAGCCGTGTCCCCTAGTTATGGACATCTTGAGTATCTAGATCTTGGATTATCATGTTGATCTCATCACTCTTTTAATTAATTTCTTGGGTTGTTAATACGGTTTATTTGGAATTGAGTTGGGGGAACATTCTCAATGTTTAACAACTACCATGATAGTTCAATAAAATACATTCCTTTGTTGTAGGGAAAAATTGGCTTTTCGCAAAACATTATAACCATAGAGCCTCCACCAACCTCATATGCATGTAGTGATAGCCTTTACTTGTTCATTGCTCTACTGTGTTATCTTGCCAGCATATTCCATGTGCTGATCCGTTTTGGGATGCAACATATCATGTTGCAGACTTTTCAGACGAAGAGTAAGGTGCGCTAGGTTGTTGTCATGCACTCAGCTATGCTGTTGGAGTTGATGGACTCACTTTATCTTCGAAGCCTTCTGCTGTTATAATTTAGATGGCCTTAAGCCATATTTATTGTAATAAGTTCTCTTTTGAGACTATCGATGTAATCAGTGTGTGATTGCTACTTTGTTATAAATCCTTCGAAGTACTGTGTGTCAGCATTACCGATCAAGATGACACTTATGCATAGAGATTTGACCGTCTGAGGTCGGATCGCTACAAGATGGTATCAGAGCACACGCTGAATGTAGGACACGAAGATGAGCCATAGATCACTCTTCTCTACTCATTTCCTGACTTCTCTCCAATTTCCACTCTATAGGATGGCGGACACAAGGAACAAGTTTGCACAGCCGAATGAAGACACACCTTTTGGACGACACTTGAAGGAAGTCACTAGGTACCTGAACATCAGAATACCAAGCTTCACCCGGACCTACACCGCCACTTTAACAGAAGAGGAGCGTTGGGCGGTCCGAGTTCAAGTCCTAGGAAGGACATTCACACCAGTTACTGAACCCATAGAGTTGTTCTTTGATGCACCAACCTGGAGTCTAGGAAAGAGCATGGCAGCCCACGTCGCCATAGGACGCATCGGCGAAGTCTATCACAAGGATCTTAAGGACACCATTTACCAGATATGTGGGCACCGATATGAGAAATGGGAGATGATCAGCATCAGGAAGGATAGGTCCATTATAGCTTTCATCTAGGAGTTAAACCAGCACATTCTTCCCTAGGAGAACCAGATGTGCGCAAGCTTGATAGATTTGAAGAAGTTGATGACTAGGAACATGGAGCTGGAAGAGGAACTCAAGTCTACACACGACTAATACAAGGAGAAAATCACCGTACTAGGGGAGATGAATGACGACCTGACAAGGAAGCTAGGAGTATTCATGGGAGACCCTGTGCCAGGAGGAGATGATGACCATCCCAAGGGCTACATCATCATCGACGACACCAACTCCGCCCCTGACAGTAGCGATGATGATTATGAAGACGAACCTGGAGCAGATATCATGGAGTCTTCTACCGATCAAATTTTTTAGTAGACCACCATATTATTAGTTGTATTTCCCCCATGTATATACTAGTAGTCCAACACTCTAAACGATAGTTAGATCGATTGTATGCCCTTGTTTGAAATTGTTTTGGTGTGATATTATTGTGTTTGTCTCATGTGCATATGGGTAGTGTTTTCTCACTATACCTCATTCTATTATAATCTCTCCCCTTTAACCCATCAGATGTCTCCGAGATGTGACCCCGGATTTGTCCTCCCACCGGAGCTCACTCAGTTGATCCAACATCAGAATACACTGATGTAGTTGCTAGTTCAGAACCAAGGACACAACAACGATAACAATAACCCACCGCCACCACCTCCAGTTGACAACTTAGCCTATTTTCTGAGGTTGCATCCACCGGTGTTTTCCAGTAGCACCAAACCCATAGTTGCTGATGACTAGCTACGCTGGATTGGAAGGGAGTTGACCACCGCAGGATGCACGGACGCTGAGAAGGTGCGATTTGCCGCACACCAATTGGATGGACCCGCAACCTCATGGTGGGAGAATTACACAGCCACTTTCCCTATAGCCAATGTTACTTGGGAGCAGTTTCAGCAAGCGTTCTGCACTACTCATGTCTCAACTAGAGCTATGAGCATGAATAAGTGTGAGTTTCGCAACTTACGCCAGGGCAACCGTACTGTGGGGCAGTACGTGGATGAGTTTAGCAAGTTAGCTCGCTATGCCCAGATGATGTGGCCATAGATGCCGTGAAACAGGAGAAGTTTATGGATGGGCTTAATGATTAGAAGAGTATGCAGTTAATGGTGGCAACATTTAACTACTACCAGGAGATGGTAGATAAGGCTCTTATGATTGAAGGGAAGCAGGAGCAGATTGAGAGCCGCAAAAGGAAGAATGGACAAGGGAAGTACAATTCAGGAGCTCAGCAGAAGCCTCGTTTCACCCCGAACTCGGGAGGATATACCGATAATTATGGAGGCCATACCCACAATGGGGGAAGTTCGCATAACAACAGTGGCCCCAGGAATGGAAACGGGAATGGAGCAGGCAGTAATCAGAACCGCTCTAACCCAGCCACACCCGCCAAGAGGGATCTAAGTCACGTTACGTGTTTCAAGTGCGGGAATACTAGACATTAAGCCACCGAATGTCCTGAAGCAAAGAATGGAAATGGCAATGGAAGCTCTGGGAAGAAGCCCAACCCTTTCAACAAGGGACAAGTGAACCACATGAATGCGGAGGAGGTTGAAGAGCAGCCAGATGCAGTTATCGGTAAGTTTTTGGTTAAGTCATTTACCGCTCTCGTTCTTTTTTATACTGGTGCATCACATCCATACATTTCAAGGGAATTTGCGGACAAGTTTAAGTTACCCACCTTAGCCCTTAGGACACCCTTGTTAGTAAGCTCACCTGGTGCAGAGTATATGGCCAGCCGATGGTGTGAACGGTTACCCTTAACCATTGGCATCCATGTTTTCCCCTCAGACCTAATAATTATGGAGTGACAAGGATTGGACGTGATACTGGGTATGTGTTGGCTATCGAACTATGGAGGAAACATTGATTGTGCTAGTAGGTCAATTCTGCTCATGACCCTAGAGGGAAAAAGGATTAAGTACGTATCCAGGCATGTACCAAAGAGGACTCACGTAAATTCCCTCATGGGAGTTGTTCAGGAGGAAGTGCCTATAGTGAGGGATTATCCGGATGTATTTCCAGAGGAGCTACCAGGCATGCCACCGAATCGAGACATTGAGTTTTTGATAGAGCTATTGCCAGGCACCAGACCGATATCAAAGAGACCATACCAGATGCTCGCAAATGATCTGGAGGAGATTAAGAAACATGTTAAGGAATTATTGGAGAAAGGTTACATTGGCCGAAGTTCATCACCATGGGGAGCCCCAGTGCTTTTGGTTGAAAAGAAGGATAAATCTTTGAGAATGGTTGTTGATTATCGTGCATTGAATGAAGTGATGATCAAGAACAAGTACCCACTTCCGATGATCAATGATTTGTTTGACCAATTGCAAGGAGCTAAAATATTTTCCACGATCGATCTTCGATCAGGATATCACCAGCTGAAGATCCGGGAATAGGATATACTTAAGACAACCTTCACCACAAGGTACGGGCTATATGAGTACATGGTTATGTCATTTGGATTGACTAACGGCCCTGCCTATTTGATGAGTATGATCAATAAGGTGTTCATGGAGTTCTTGGATAAATTTGTCATGGTGTTCATTGATGACATTTTGGTATACTCGAAGAATGAAGAGGAACACAAGGAGCATTTGTGTTTAGTTCTATAGAAGCTCAGGGAACATCAGCTATACGCCAAGTTCAGCAAATGTGAGCTTTGGTTGAAGGAAGTTGGATTCCTTGGACATGTTATATCAGGAGAAGGTATAGCAGTACACCCTACTAAGTCCAGTCAGTCACTGAGTGGTTGGCACCCTACTCAGTTGGAGAGTTCCGCGGTTTTCTTGGACTCTTGAGATATTATCGGAGATTGATCGAAAAAAATTCTAAGATTGTGAAGCCCATGACGGAGTTGTTGAAAAAGGACACCAAGTTCAAATGGATAGATGAATGTGAGGCAAGTTTCGAGGAGCTGAAGAAACGTTTGGTTACGGCCCCAGTGCTGATTCTGCCGGATATACACAAGGATTTCCAAGTGTAATAGGACACATCTCGCTTAGGACTTGGAGGCGTACTTATGCAGGTCGGAAGAGTTGTTTCATATGCCTCACGTCAGCTTCGGCCGCATGAGTTGAATTATGCTACGCATGATTTGGAGTTAGCACCTGTAGTGCATGCGCTCAAGACCTGGAGACATTTTCTTACTGGAAATAATTGTGATGTGTACACGGATCATAAGAGTTTGAAGTACATTTTCACACAAAAGGAGTTGAATCTCAGGCAAGGATATGGTTGGAGCTTATAAAGGATTATGATATGAAGTTGCACTATTACCCAGGCAAGGCCAATGTCGTAGCAGACGCTTTGAGCCGGAAGAGTTATGCCAATACCATCATAAGCGGAGGATTACCAAAGGAGTTAGCCGAAGATCTCAGGGAGCTACGTTTGGAGATAGTCCCTAGAGGTTTTGTTGCAGCAATGGAGGTTCAGTCAACATTATTGGGAAAGATTCGAGAAGCCTAGAAGGGTGACAAGGAAATTGCTAAGATAAAGGAGAATATGAGCAAAGGAAAAGCCAAAGGTTTTCGTGAAGATTAGCACGACACCTTGTGGTTTGAGGACCGTGTTTATGTACCCAATAATGTAGAGACCAGGAAGTTGATACTACAGGAAGCTCACGAATCGCCATATTCGATACACCCCGAAAACACCAAGATGTATTTGGATTTGAAGGAGCGTTTCTAGTGGACTGGTATGAAGAAGGATATTTCCGAGTATGTAGTAGTATGTGATGTATGTCAGAGAGTGAAGGCAGAACATCAGAAGCCAGCAGGATTACTACAGCCTATGCCGATACCCGAATGGAAGTGGGACAAGCTTGGCATAGATTTCATCACTCGATTACCCAGGACTTGATCAGGGTATGATTCTATTTGGGTAGTAGTGGATCATTTGACCAAAGTGGCCCACTTTATCCCAGTGAAAACCACCTATACGAGTTCCGAGTATCGTATGTCCAGGATCGTATGTCTGCATGGAGTTCCGAGGACTATCGTATCAGATAGAGGAACATAATTTACTTCAAAGTTTTGGCACCGGTTGCGCCAGACTTTGGGTACCAGACTAGAGTTCAGTACAACTTTTCATCCGCAGACAGATGGAAAGACCGAGAGAGTCAATCAGATTTTGAAAGACATGTTGAGAGCTTGTGCACTAGATTACGGATCTAGTTGGGATGACAACTTGCCTTACACAGAGTTCTCATACAACGACAGTTATCAAGCCAGTCTGAAGATGGCTCCTTCGAAGCTTTATATGGAAGAAGGTGCAGGACACCGTTGATGTGGGATAAAGTTGGAGACCGCTAGTTGTTTGGACCAGATTTGCTCAAAGAGTCAAAAGAGAAGGTTAAGCTGATTCGAGATAGACTGAAGGTAGCTCAGTCCAGGCAGAACAGTTATGCAGACTCAAAATGTAAGGAGGTAGTCTATGAAATCAGAGATAGAGCATATCTTCGTGTGTCACCTCTGCGAGGAGTTAAACGTTTTGGAGTTAAGGGAAAGTTAGCCCCAAGATTTGTAGGACCATACCAAGTTTTGGAACGTATGGGAGAGGTGGCCTATAAGTTGGAGTTACCCGAAGGACTGTCAGGAGTTCATGATGTGTTTCACATTTCCAAGTTGAAGAAGTGCCATGCTGAGATGGCCGATTCTCCTCTGAGAGATACAGTGCCCTTGGAAGCAATTCAGTTGGATTAGTGATCTGACCTATGAGGAGAAAACAGTCAAGATTCTCGAGTTTGCCAGCTGAGTTACCCGCAGCAAGGATAGCAAGGTTTGCAAAGTTCAGTGGAGCCACCATACCGAGGATGAAGCCACCTGGGAACGAGAAGATGATCTACGGAAGGACCACCCACACCTATTTTCTAGCCAACGTGAATCTCGAGGACGAGATTCAACTTAAGGGGAGTAGGTTTGTAACATCCCAAATTTTCAATTTGGAATGTTATACATAGGTCATCACATGCATATCATATTTTATTTGCATTTTGATATTGTGATATTAAAAATCCTAAGCAACTCAAGGACCCACGAAGAGAGTTGGGGATTTTATTATTTTCATATTTGAATTTTCTCAAATATTGAAAAGGGGTTCACTTTGATTTTAATTATTTTTCTCTCTGAAAAAAATATTAACAATATATGAGAGGAGATAATATGACTTCTCCAAAATAAAAGAAATATTGTAGGAAAATTATTAAAATGAAACAAATAATTTTATTTGGATTTTATTGCTATTTTATTTGAATTAGAAAAAATATGCATTTTTCAAAATTGCAATTTAGGCCAAGAAAATGTTCACTAAGTTCTAAATATTTTATTTATACGGTGAAAATTATTTTTGGCATTTTTAGAATTTTTTATATTTATTTAGGATTTTCTTTAGGCGGAATTTTATTTTTAAAAAAATGTTCCGAACCGACCGGGCCAAAGCCCAGCCGGCCCACTCCCGCGCCGCCCTCATCGTCGTGCTCACGACGGACTCGGGGAGTCCGACCCCGAGCCGTCGACGTTGCCCCCTCCTGCACGCCCCCGCACCCCCGGGCCTTTAAAAGCCCAGGCCGCCGCCGCCTCGACCCCCACATGGCCCCGCCCCGCCAGCCACAGCCACCGCCCGCGCCGCCTGCCGCAGCCACCAAGCCACCGTTGCAGTTCCACCGCTGCTGCGCTGTCGCCCCGCCGCCCGAGCTGCGCCGGAGCCTCCGCTGCACGTCACCCGCTTGCCGGATCTCACCGGTTTCCGCAGCCTTTTCTTAAAACCTTAAGTTTGGTTTTTTTATTTTCTTAGACCAGTTTTGGCCGATTTACTTTTTTAGCGGACGTTCGTCCATCCGTTCATTTTAACGACTGTTGTTCGCCGGTTAGGTTCAGACAGTGAATGTTCGTTCGTTAGTCTTTTATTTTTATTTTTATTTCCGACTAGGGACCTATCCGCGATTTCTTTTATCGCAGATTAGCCCCTGATCTTCAAACCCTCGCCGTTTCTAAACCGTTTGTTCAAGTCCAATGAAACCAACGCCAAAATCTTCGTCTCAAACTCCTCTTTCTTTCTAATCAACTTGAATAAGGTTTTGACAATTTAAAATTTTGTTTGAAACAGATTTTATTTCAAAGTTCTTTTGACCATAGTTGCAGTTCCATAGCACCGATTCGATTGATTCTTTTTGCAAATCGAATCTCTTCAGTTGAACTTTCAGTTTGGATCTTCTTATTTGAGTTTTACCCTTCTTATCTATGGTTGAGTGCTCATGTATGCTATTGTTTTGTTTGTGATAGAATACCCGGAGTGCGCAGCGTGCTACTACGAGTCTCTAGGGTTTACGGATGATCAGCAAGGCAAGTAACACTTTGATCATACTCTTTTCTTACCCAGTTTTTATGCATTAGATACAACCGTCAAACATTGCATGAGTAGGATCTCTTAACATGTGGGTTTTGGGAATTAGATGATGAGGTAGAACCTATTGCCCTTTTTATTATCAAACTCGGGAGTTACTTCTATGTTATGCTTATACTGCCATGCTATGCCCGTAGACATGGATTGAGTTTGAGTGTATCCATGACAGGTGTGAGATTGTTAATTAATGGTTAACTTAAGGTGGCTACTTAAATACACATCTGGGTGGATTGGTTGCGAGCACCTAGAGAATCCAGTGTTGTCCTAGGATATCCAAGAGTACCCGTGTGATGATCCTATGGTTCGCCACCTTGGCTCAAAGGGATCATAAGATTATTCATGCTAGAAACTTCTGTGTGCAGCCACAAGCTATTATGGGCTCTAGCATAGTTGAGTAAGTTGCATGACCTCTTCCAATGGTAGGCTAGGAGATGTAGGGGATGTAGGTTGGTACGGTCTACCCGGGGCTAGAGTTAATACTTCTGAAAGACTGTGTCTCGGTCATACATTTCTCAAACACCATGTAGTGCGAGAAATCCAATGGAGGAGATCGAGTCTTCAGGGGAAAAGTGCGCAAACCTCTGCAGAGTGTACAAACTAATCATGGTTAGCCGTGTCCCCGGTTATGGACATCTTGAGTATCTGGATCTTGGATTGTCATGTTGATCTCATCACTCTTTTAGTTAATTTGTTGGGTTATTAATACCGTTTAGTTGGGATTGAGTTGGAGGAACCTTCTCAATGTTTAACAACTACCATGATAGTTAAATAAAATATATTCCTTTGTTGTAGGGAAAAATTGGCTTTTCGCAAAACATTATAATCGTAGAGCCTCCACCAACCTCATATGCATGTAGTGATAGCCTTTACTTGTTCATTGCTCTACTGTGTTATCTTGCCAGCATATTCCCTGTGCTGACCCATTTCGGGCTGCAACATATCATGTTGCAGACTTTTCAGCCGAAGACTAAGGTGCGCTAGGTCATTGTCGTGCACTCAGCTTTGCCGTTGGAGTTGATGGACTCACTTTATCTTCCAAGCCTTCTGCTGTTATCATTTAGATGGCCTTAAGCCAAATTTATTGTAATAAGTTCTCTTTTGAGACTATCGATGTAATAAGTGTGTGATTGCTACTCTCTTATAAATCCTTCAAAGTATTGTGTGTGTCAGCATTACCGATCCAGGGATGACACTTATGCACACAGATTTGTCCGTCTGAGGTCGGATCGCTACACTGAAGTTGCAGGATTCTACCGGTCGCCTTCTTATCTGAGGCAATGCTCTTCTTCAGCCGCATCACCAAGCTGGAGGTTAACTCCCCCTCCTCATTGAGCTCAGCGGGCATGTCGTCGAGGCTCTCCTTCAGCAGCTCCACCAAGCCGTCGATGAACTCCTCCTACTTATTGAACTGATCAGCCATGTCGTTGAGGGATTACGACTCTAGCGCCGCCAGCTCAGCTTGTTCGCCGCTGCGGCTAGGGTGCTCGAGGGAGCCCTCGCCTCCATGGCTAGTGTGCTCCTGGGAGCCCTCGCCTGCCCATGAGAGAACTTTTGAGGTCTCAGCCAGGTGGTGAGCCCTCTCTTTTTTTCCGTGGCCTTGGTTGCCGCTCCCTTGTTACGAGTAGTTCTTGACCTAGAGCTCTGCACACCAGCCATGTCAAGGACGGACGAACAAGAAAGTGAAAGCACAATTGCTCCTTGGGTGATTTTGGTAATTAATGTCAACATATCTCTTGTTGGACTAATATTTCCATCTAGTATATTTCAGAAAGTTCAACAAAGGCGTGGCATGGACAAGAGGATGTGGAACCCTTTCAAGATGCTAAGGACAAAGATTGGCAAAAGCTCAAGACTCTTCTTCTCTATTTTAGTGATCCAAGATCACATTGAGTCCATAGTAAAAGCCAATACTACTAAAAGGGGATGAGGTGTTGCTTAATGGTCTACTTGCTCAAAACGCCTAGTGATATGCTCCAAAGCCCTCAACCACTTTCTCATTTCCAAATATGTCAAAAACCTAAAGTCAAACTTGGCCCCACCGATTAGATCTATTTGGCGCCACCGAGTTCCTTTGACATAGCCATTACCAAAAACCCTAATCAGTTCGATCTCACCGATTAGAATCTCGGTCTCACCGAGATGGCCCTGCAAACTCTCTGTTGCCTGTAGCAATTATTTCGGTCTCACCAAAATATGCAATTGGTCCCACCAAGTTTGCCTAACCAACTCTCTGTTTCCTTATTACTAAAATCGATCTCACTGAATTTATGTAATCGGTCAAACAGAGATGAGGTTTTGCCTAACCCGAGCATATAGTTCCCACCAAGTTGATCATGTCGGTCCCATCGAGAATCCTAACGTTCACATTTCGAACTAAATCGGCCCCACCGAGTTCACCTATTCGGAATGACCGAGTTGGCTCAGTTGTGGGTAACGATTAGATTTTATGTGGAGGCTATATATACCCCTCCACCCCCTTCTCCATTTAAGAGAGATCCATCAGAACGTCCTACAGTTCCACTACTCATTTCTGAACGAGAACCACCTACTCATGTGTTGAGACCAAGACATTCCAATCCAACCACAAGAATCTTGATCTCTAGCCTTCCCCAAGTTGCTTCCCACTCAAATCATCTTTCCACCATAGCCAAATCTGTGAGAGAGAATTGAGTATTGGGGGGACTATCATTTGAAGCACAAGAGCAAGGAGTTCATCATCGACACATTGTCTACTACCTTTTGGAGAGTGGTATCTCCTAGATTTATTTGTTAGGTCACTTGGGCGCCTCTGTCAAAATTGTGGAGTTATACCAAGGAGTTTGTAAGGGCAAGGAGATCGCCTACTTCATGAAGATCTACCCAAGTGAGGCAAGTCCTTCGTGGGCGATCACTACTGCAGGATGCTGCTAATGCGACACTACGATCAAAGACCCTTCGATGAAACTGTGTGTGATGCC
Source organism: Triticum aestivum (assembly GCF_018294505.1). Lineage (NCBI taxonomy): Eukaryota > Viridiplantae > Streptophyta > Magnoliopsida > Poales > Poaceae > Triticum > Triticum aestivum. The sequence goes on along the minus strand of NC_057800.1, from coordinate 355,864,104 downwards.
ATAATCGCAAACGGTGGTGTAAAAAACCCATCAAAAAAGGTGCAAAACATTTGCAATGGAGGATGCATCAAACACGGTTCAGATTTTAGTTGCATGTGCGATGCAGGGCATATGGTTCAATTCAATCAACCGTTTTGTGATGAGGAGGACCAAAAGAAACGGGCAGACAGCTGAAGGTGTGTGTGATGTATGGCGTACGGTTCACTCGGACGAACTGTTTGTGATTCGGCAACACAAAAGAAATGGCTAGCCAGATCAAGGTGTATGCGATGTACAGCATACGGTTCACTCAGATGAACTGTTTGCATTGAGACATGGGAACAGAAATGGTTCAACTCAACAAGATGTGTGTGATACGTGCCAAACAGGTCTGTAATCATAAATGTGTGCAAAGACCGATAATAACACAGACCATTGCTTCTAATAAGACATATGTGATATGCTCTGTCTACACAGCATCTATTGGCCAGTGGGGGACGGGCGGTCATCCGGATACGCCATAAGGATGCGAAGAGGCATCCTATATCAGCAAGGACTAGCTGTTCCACCAGTAGCTCATGTAAGAGAACTCTCAAGTTAAGTGTGCTCAGCCTGGAGCAGCCATCAGATGGGTGACTGGATAGGAAGTTCTGTTGATGTTAAATTAACTGATAAGATGGGTCGTATTTGTCAAATTAAATGACTGATATGACCCATCCCATGAGTTAATTTAACCTCAAGGTCCTTGTTTTTTTAACACATGTTAAAGAAGGTCTACTACATTACTTTTTGACAATGTACGATGTGTGGCATACAGTTGATCCATCCGACCTGTTTGTGATGGAATAAGCCATGTGTGCTGTGGGCAAACACTTTCTAGTATTCAACCGTTTGTGATTGATGAATTCATCACCGACGGGTTCCCTGGTGTGGTCTTGTTCATCTAATCATCATCTACTTCTTGTGCTAGCTCGATTTTCCTTCTATGCTAAGTTTCCATTAATTGATGGCGTTTTATGAACACGCCATCATTTCCCGCCATTTCCTCACCTGTTTCCCGCTACCCAGCGATATTGCGCATAAACCTACATGGTGCGCGATGCACAGAGGCGACAAGTGCAGCATATAGCACATCCTTTTCCAAGCATGCCAACCCACCAAAGTGCCACCTCTGCCATCAACCTCGTTGACGAGGAAAACGAGCAGGCGCCACGGCCCATCGAGGACGAGGTGCTCCCCGGCAACGCGATGGATGACACCGTGATGCGCGTCATCGCTAGGGTTGAGCAGACCTTTGGCAAATGGTGCTTGAGCACCGCGGATCAAGATAGGCATGTCAGCGCCGATTGGCTGCAGCTCGCTGCACAACATGATCGATGGCATGCCGCAGAGCAAGCGAGGCGCGTCCGTCGATAAGTTGTGGCTCGACGCACAGCGAAAACGTTGGAGCGCCGCAGAATGAGAGGCGCGGTGCGCCGCACAGCAAGAGCAGATCCATCGACGCTTGCCTGCTGTCGACACGGCGTCGCAGCTGGGTACACATCCTCTCAGTACCCCCATTCCGCCCTAGGAGTAGGCAGAGGCCCTCAGCGCCGTACTTTCACCAGAGGCTAGCCACGCCGTACTTGCATCGGACGCCCGCCGCGCTGTTCGCATGATTGCCGCCGTTCGCCTTGTCTGCCGCCTGCTGGATGCCAATGCGCTGGTCTATAGGCTCGACCGCTTCCTTGGCCCAGGTGTCCACCTGGGTGCAATAGAGGAACATGGCCGTCACATCCTCGAGCTGGTGATCACCGATGAAATATCCAACTTGGAGCTCAAGATCGCGCTCCAGATGTACCACGAGCATGTCGACCGCTTGGACGAACGCCTGCACGAGTTCAGGCAGAGCCAAGAGCTACCATAGGCAAGGGCTATTGGTCATTGTCTCATGGACGCGTTTTATTTTGTTGAGTCGTCTCGACGTGGATAGCTATGTATTCACAACCATCATAGTATTGCTCTGTTTCAATGTGTGTACTCTGTTTTCCGTTCTCATATGTTCTGTTTCAATGTGTATGTATATGCTTTACATTCTGTATATGTGGATGATAAAAGCTAGATTCTAATTCGTATACAAAAACAGATAGAAAATGGAATTAATAATATATATATATAGTAATTGTTCATTAGTTCATGACAGAATTGAAACTTAAAATTGAAAACGAACAATATATATGTAGAACTAATGAACAATACTAAAACAGATAGAAAATGGATTATTAGTCATGAACTAATGATCAATTCATACGAATTTGAATTTTATGCATTGTATCATCACGTATTCATAATATTATACGTGATGATACTTAACTACTAGGTACAATGCATAAAATTGAAAACAATAATACTAAAACTAATAATCCCTCCTGGGGCCAGTATTTCGGCAGCCCCTCGCCAGCAGCTCCCTGGTGCGCGGCGTCTTCCCAGTGTGGGGGCAGTACTCCGCCTCCTTTGCCTCACAGTGCTTGACGTATCGATCTACCTCTTGCTGGCGGACGTACGCGAATGATCTTGCCATTTCGTTCGGCGCCCACCGGAGCTCCTCGTCGGTGGCATGCTGGAGCTTATTGGCCCACCTCCACACAATGATCAGGCGCCCAGGACCTAGGACCTTCCCCGTGAAGTACCATCTTCGTACACCTCCTCGGCATGACGACACGCCCGCCCCCAAAGCTCCGCCGCCTCCTTTTTCCAGGCGGCATCATGGGCTTCACAGGCCGCCTGGTACCTGGCTTCCTCCTCCACCATCTCCTTCTTGAACGCCACTTGCCTCGCTTTCTCAGCCGGTGGCAGAGACTTCCACAGAAAAATATTGTACTGGCCCCCGAAACCAATCCAAAGTTGGGGGGGGGGTCTGGCGCAACCTCGTCAGGCGGCGCGTAGGGGTCCTCGTCGCTGCTATTCGAGGGAGCGTCCTCGGGGGGCAGCGACTCCTCGTCTGCGTGTGGGCAGACCAGTGGTGCCATGGCAGAGATTTGTGTGAGAGAGAGAGTGAGCGAAGGGAGGATGTAGATGAGAATGCAGGCGGGACGACGTGAGCAAGGGAGAATATATTGGTGGACGGAATCTAGATCGCCGGGGATAGTACACACGCCGGTCGCCGGAATTTACGAGTACTGTAGTTTGAATTACACACGATTCTCCCAGCAAAATCCGTGTGTGATTAATGATCCCCGCCCCTCACCTACCAAACCTCGAGCCGCGAGATAGAGTGACAATCGTGTGGGGACCGGTTGTCTTGCCAGATCTTTACATTTTCTTTTTTGAACACCAGATATTTACATCTTCTGATGGTTTTTAACTCGCACACAAGTACACAAAAATATGATTTTTCAAACAATTATGGTTAGCCATTGCATGTAGATGTAGTTATAATTTGAATTACGGTCATTAAATGGTTAGAAAATCACTTAAATGTCTTTAAAAGGTCAAATGACCCCTGAAATTTTCCAAATTTTCACATGATAGTTGTATTGTGCATGTTAAATGTAGGAAAAAAATTTGAAGGCCGTAAGAGGCAGCTATCTCCCGTTCGTCATCAAACATGCATTGTTCTCTCTGGGAACCACAAACCTTCTAGTGAGTTGCTCTGGTTTGTGAGGGGTGTGCGTCCAAACTTTTGTTAAACATGCCAATTTTTTTACCACATCATCTTGGTGGCATGACATTAAATCAAGCAAGGTTTCATGTTTTTATCACCATGTTTTAATTTTTTGGAATTAAAATGCCATGGTACTCCATGCATGTGCCCATGCCTTGAGACCAATATGTTTGAAAATTCCTTCTAATTTACTACTAATGGAATTAACTCGCACACAAGTACACAAAAATATGATTTTTCAAAACGTTTTGGTTAGGTTGCATGTAGATGTAGTTCAAATTTGAATTATGGTCATTAAATGGTTAGAAAATCACTTACATGTCTTTCATAGGTCAAATGACCCCTAAACTTTTCCAAATTTTCACATGGCATTTGTATTAGTCCACGTTAAACATAGAAAAAATTTGAAGGCCGTAAGAGGAAGCTATCTCCCGTTCGTCATCAAACATGCATTGTTCCCTCTCGGAACCACGAACCTTCTAGTGAGTTGCTCCGGTTTGTGAGGCGTGTGTGTCAAAACTTTCATCAATACGGCCAATTTTTTTACCACGTCATCTTGGTGGCATGACATTAAATCAAGCAAGGTTTCATGTTTTTCTGACCATTTTGTAATTTTTTGGAATTAAAATGCCATGCCACTCCATCCATGTGCCCATGCCTTGAGACCAATATGTTTGAAAATTCCTTCTAATTTGCTGCACATGGAATTAACTTGTACACAAGTAGACAAAAATATAATTTTTCAAACCGTTTTGGTTAGGCGTTGCTTCAAGATGTAGTTCAAATTTGACTTACGATCATTAAATGGTTAGAAAATCACTTAAATGTCTTTAAAAGGTCAAATGACCCCTGATATTTTTGAAATTTTCACATGATAGTTGTATTAGTGCATGTTAAACGTAGAAAAAAAATGAAGGCCGTAAGAGGAAGCTATCTTCCGTTCGTCATCAAACATGCATTGTCCCCTCTCAGAACCACGAACCTTCTAGAGAGTTGCTCCGGTTTGTGAGGGGTGTGTGTCCAAAGTTTTGTCAAACATGCCAATTTATTTACCACATCATCTTGGTGGCATGTCATTACATCAACCAAGGTTTCATGTTTTTCTGATCATTTTTTAAATTTTTGGAATAAAATGCCATGGCACTCCATAAATACGTATGCATGTGTCCATGCCTTGAGACCAATATGTTTGAAAATTCCTTCTAATTTACTGCACATGGAATTAACTCACACACAAGTACACATATATGAATTTTCAAACCATTCTGGTTAGGCGTTGCATGTAGATGTACTTCAAATTTGAGTTACGGTCATTAAATGGCTAGAAAATCAGTTAAATGTCTATAAAAGGTCAAATGACTCCTAGAATTTTCCAAAATTTCACATTACAGTTGTAGCAGTGCACGTTAGATGTAGACAAAATTGAAGGCCGTAAGAGGAAGTTATCTCCCATTCATCATCAAACATGCATTGTTCCCTCTCAGAACCACGAGCCTTCTTGTGACTTGCTCCAGTTTGTGAGGGGTGTGTGTCCAAACTTTCGTCAAACATGCCAATTTCTTTACCACATCATCTTGGTGACATGACATTACATCAACCATGGTTTCATGTGTTTCTAATTTTATTTTTATTTTTTGGAATTAAAATGCAATGTCACTCCATGCATACGTCGGCATGTGTCCATGTCGTGAGACAAATATGTTTGAAAATCCTTCTAATTTACTACACATGGAATTAACTCGCACACAAGTACACATATATGATTTTTCAAACCGTTTTGGTTAGGCGTTGCATGTAGATGTAGCTAAAATTTGAATTACGGTCATTAAATGGCTAGAAAATCACTTAAATGACTTTAAAAAGTCAAATGACCCCTAGAATTTTCCAAATTTCACATCACAGTTGTACTAGTGCATGTTAGACGTAGGAAAAATTTGAAGGCCGTAAGAGGAAGCTATCTCCCGTTCATCATCAAACATGCATTATTCCCTCTCGGAACCACGAGCCTTCTAGTGAGTTGCTCCGGTTTGTGAGGGGTGTATGTCCAAACTTTCGTCAAACATGACAATTCCTTTACCACATCATCTTGGTGGCATGACATTACATCAACCAAGGTTTCATGTGTTTCTGATTTTGTTTTATTTTTTGGAATTAAAATGCTATGTCACTTCATACTTAATTGTGTCATAGCCATTACACAAATATGTTTGAAAATTCCTTCCAATTTACTGCACATGGAATTAAATCGCATACAAGTACACAAAGTATGAGTTTTCAAACCGTTATGGTTAGCTATTGCATGTACATGTAGTTCCAATTTCAATTACGGTCATTAAATGGCTAGGAAATCACTTAAATGTCTTAAAATGTAAAATGACCCCTGAAATTTTCCAAAATTTGAAATGACAGTTGTATTAGTACTACAAAATTTCTTGTTCATTTAAAACACCATCCGGTGCCACTTTCCAAATTCGTCTTTCACAGCTAATAAAAAAATATCTACAACATCATACACAATTGTTTTCTAGGAACCATTTGCGATGAAAATATCTGGGTCTATTTATGTCGCCCTCCTTAAGCTTCGCCGGCTCGTCTGCTCCAGTGCCAGCAACCCCCGTATCCACGAATCCCGATCCCCATTCCCGCACCCCCTTCTTGCAAAGATGACGCTGTGGAAACGTTTCTTGAAGGCCCGTACGATGGCCGCGTCCCCCCCCCAGCACCGCCGCCTACGCCGAGAGTGCGGCCGCCTACGCCGACAGTGCGGCCACCTACGCCGAGAGTGCCACCGCATCCGCATTGAGCGCGGCCGCTTCCACCGAGAGGGCGTAAGCGGCAGCCGACAAGGCAGCTGCAGCAGCCGAGACGGCTGCAGCTGCTGCTACAATGGCGGCTGCAAACGCCGAGAGCGCTCGAGCTACCGTCCATGCCGCCGATGTCGCCCTGGCCTGGGTCAAGGCCATCCACGCCACGATCGAGGATGCACACGCCAAGATATTCCAGGCCACGTATGAAAAGCCGGTGGTGGCCATGGAGCACCTGCTTCCTCATGAGGTCACCGAGCAGGAGCTGGAAATGCAGGAGGCGGGGGAGATCGAGGAGCGTCGGGAGGAGGAGTTGTGCGTGGCCGAGGTTGAGGTAGAGAAGAGTCTGTCCGTCAAGGAATCCATGGTGGAGTACCAACGCAAGCTCTAGCGCTGCCACTACTATGAGTACTACAACCTTGAGGGTGGCGCCGAGGACGAGGACAAGGATGAGGATGCGGCCGACTTCGGCAGGGGGATGCGGAATCCACCAATGGCGGCATGTTGCCAGGACAAGTCATCGACGTCTCATCTCACATCGGCGATGCATCGGCCGACGCGGCGGCGGATTTGTTAAAATTAAGTGTAATTAGGCTTTGTTTTTAATGCTGGTCTTTTGTTAGAGCAATGTTTAGGTCAACTGGCTCTGTTTGATTACTAAAATTGCTCGATTTAGTAAGTGTGGTATGTCTGTTGTACGCTCTTTTGTGTGCTCAAATGAGCAAGTGATGTTAAATTATGCAATGATGCACCCGGGGAAATTTCCACCAAAATTTGAATTATCAAACTCATCCCATGCGCGTAAAGCAGAAGAATCGTTTGCGATGCACACAATCATTCACACTGAATTGTCCGGCAACTCCACTTACAAAGTTTCCCTTCACATTTCCTAAATTTTGGCCTACCGCCAAAATATCTACCCCCGCCCCCCTTCCCCCTTCCCCACCCCCTTTTGTCCCTGACCACAAGTCACATTTCCCATGTTTCCTCCTTCCTTCCTTCCTAAGCTATAGCCGCTTCCTCGCTCTCGCCGTCTCGCATCCTACCGCCGGGGTCGCCATGGTCTTCTTCAAAGACCTCTCAAGCGGTTCCTCCTCCAGCGACGATTCCTTCACCACCCGGGTATGCCTCTTTTCTCTCTCTCTTTCTCTCTCTCTCTCTCTCTCTCTCGGGCTATGACTTGGAATGAAGGATTTTTACCCGGTGGTCGATTTGAGTCATTTCTTCCTCTTGTAGCTCCCTAGGACCATCAATGGCAATGAATGGAGCGGGGTGGCTAAAGATCTATCTGCTCGTTGTCACCATCAATCTCCATGCGTGAAGGTAGTTGTGTTTGAATCTGTGGACAGTAGGAGGAAGTTTCTGGCAGATGCAGAGAAGTTTAGACCCTCTTTTGTTGTTACAAATCATTTGTTAGATGTGATTCAGACACTGGCACGGTCCCAACCCATTCATACCACACCTTCAACCAAACGCAGCCTAAGACTGTGTAATAGTTTGTACCTAGTATCTTAAATTTTTGCCATCTCATCAGCGGTGCCATTAGAAAATTATTTGGCACCGCTTCAGTAGTTTGTGCAGCCAACTTTGGTCCACACATCTGGGCAGCCAAGCAGTAAAATACTAAATGTTTATGGCACGAAGGAACTAGGCATCGGAGCAACTACGTGCTCCGGAGTCCGGGTCCCTGATTTTTTTCCGCTGCATCGGCTCGCTAGTGCAGGGCAACGGTGCGAGATGTAGCAACAATTGTCTTTACCGCAGTTTTGGCATACATAGTGGACGTACTTAGTGCTATTAGTTCTATGTTACTAAATTTGTGCATGTACACACCTGTTAGTATCAATTTGCTGTCATCCAAACATTGTCGCTATGCTGTTGCAGTTATGTTTATCTTCCTCATCAAATGCTCAATTTGTTATTTATTGTACATGAGTAAGAACTTGTAGCGTCATTGTAGCTAATTATAGCTTCTGATGTTCCAGAGTTTGGTTGTTTTCTAAGTAGCAATTAATTCATTTGCACATTGATCTTTTTGAGAAGATATGTCATAATTAACATGTTTCATCAGTTTTTCAAAATAAGTATTGGTGATATAAAGCCATTTCCCCTACAATTGTTACTGATCTAGTTTTAAATATTATAGGATGAACTGAAGTGTTCTTACTTGGATTGGGTTGATCAAGAGTGGCCACAGTCTTTGAAGATGTGCCTAGCGAATCTCTGGAGCATGTGTGAGGAAGAGAACAGATGTAGTCTTAGAGAAACTATTGTCAATGCTGAAGAATATTTGAAGATGCAGGATAAAAAGTTGAAGGTGGAGAATGAGCTCAGATTTTTTTTAATCAGACTTTGCTAAGATGGCATTGGCGAAGGAGGAGGCACTTTCCAAGTTGGCCCATGCAAAATAGGTTCTTACTGAACTGAAAGCACAGGTGAACAAGACGAGCCTATATGATCTCGATTAGGGAAATGAACATATTATTCTTATGAAGTTGAACTAGCTATATGTTGTATTGTGATATTTTCATGTAGCTACCGTACTGTGATGTTATAATATATTTATGTGCATGATATGAAATTGGCAAACAACTATTCGATATGAAATGTGAATTTGCGTAATACTGGAATTATTAATTGTAAACTAATAAACCTGCTAAATGTGTCATGGACCCTTGCAAGAGGTTCTAGCAGTAAAAGCGCTTGCGATGGATAGCCCAGTGCCACATAGTTTTCTTCATCAAATCATGTGTGATATAGTTGATAAAAGCAAATAGTTAACCAAGGCAGGCCATGTGTGACAGTTACACCTTTCACACACGAGCCTACACATAAAACTGTGTGGGATGTATGTATGAACGGAAACGTTTTCCTTGGATTGACTGTGTGGGATGTACATAAGAACAGAAACGTATTCCTTGGATTGACCATGTGTGATGTACATACCTACGGAAATTATTTTCTGGGATTCACCGTGTGGGATGTACACACATATGGAAATGTTTTTCTCGGATTACCGCGTCGGATGTACATACCTATGGAAATGATTGGGTTTAGATGCCTCGCCAGATCGCACACATGCCCCAGCCTGTGTCGCAGGAGGGCCTATCCCCAACGATTTCTGGGTTGTGTGGGAAGGACCCCCCTATTGCCGACACTCACTTTGCGACGGTTCCAAATGCCGTCGCGGAAAGGTGTTAAAATTGTTTGTATAGCACCGACGCGCACCAGTGGATGGCCATGGTGGGATAGGCAAGGTTGCTTCTTCGTGGAACCTTTGTGGGTGGAGCCCTCCGTGGACTCGTGCAACCGTCACCCTTCGTGGGTTGATGTCTCCATCAACGTCGATGTACGATAGCACCAACTATCAGAACCATGCCAAAAATCTCCGTGTCCTCAATTGTGTTTGCACACTCCAATCTCATCCCTTTACTTTCTTGCAACTTGCATGCTTTACTTTCCGCTGCTCATATACTCTTGCCACTCTTCCTTGAAATGTATTGTGAATGCTTAAACTTGTGCTAAAACTCCACCTCAAGTTGAAGATCTTAAAAATGCTACTTTGGCTTGTTGAGGGTCTAATCACCCTCCCTCTAGACACCTCTTCTCGATCCTTTCAGAAATACTTATGAGGAAGAGGTAGAGTGATTTTAGGCTAGGTACTAGTTCCCCTATTTATAACCTAGTACTAGCATTAGTACTAAAACCTGCATAGTGGGAAAATGTACTGCCAGTGTGCGTGAGTGAGGATGAGTAAATTCTTCTGGAACCAGCAGCATGTCACTGTGATCAATCCACACAAGGAGGTCACGACAACGCCTCCACATGTGCCATGTGGCTTCATGAACTGAAAGAGAGACACTGTGTAGCGTGCCATTGGAATTTAATTTACGTGTTTTGCACATACTGGAAGTACTGGTAAGGTACACGTGCATTGCATGCATCAGATTTGGGAACCAAATTATGAATAAACATTGGTACAACGACGTGCTATACAAACGGTTTTTAACCCCTTTCCATGACGGCTTTTGGAACCGTCGACATGTGAGTGTGGGTGATAGGGGGTCCTTCCCAAAAAACCCAAAAACCGTCGGGGATAGGCCCTCCTAGCACACAAAATGAGCTCGTGTGTGATCTGGCGGGGCATCGAAACCCAATTATTTCTGTTTGTATGTACATCCCTCACGGTGAATCCTAGAAAATCATTTCCGTTCGGATGTATATCAGACACAGTTCTTTGTGTGGAAACGTTTGTGCAAGGTGGCCTAACGCAAACAGTTTGCTGCCAGAAGCCATGTGTGATTGATAGTTGATCGAACACGCCTACTTTCTAGAAATTGTGCGGGTTGTTTGAGTTCATCGCCCACGGTGTTGTCTGAGTAACCGTCTGCAATAGAAAACCCCAATAAGCAGGGTAATTAGCCAATTGTTGATAATCCATGTACTAATCAAATTGATATTTTTATAAAACACACAAGATATTTCATATTTGTATAATAGCACCCAGGATTTCATAATCGAATTACATCAGATAGCTTCGGCACTCAGTGTAACACCCTCGATGCGACTATATCTCCCACGTGCCGAGGCATGACTTAGAGGCATAATCGCATTGAAGGCATATGTCGCAAGTTAGGCAATCTTCACAAACATCCCATGTAATATAATTAATAAAAGGGGAGATAACATAGTTGGCTTACACTCGCCACGTCAATCAAGGACATAAATAACATTACATCATCCAAACACTCATGGCCCGACTACGGCGCCAAAATAAAAGATAACCCAACATGCGACACGGTCCTGATCACCCCCAACTGGGCACCACTACTGATCATCAGGAAAGGAAACATAGTAACGTTGAGAGTCTTCGTCGAACTCCCACTTGAGCTCGAGCGCGTCACCTGGAGCGGAATCATCAGGCCCTGCATCTGGTGTAATAGTAATCTTTGAGCCACAGGGACTCAGCAATCTCGCACCATCGCGATCAAGACTATTTAAGCTTATAGGTAAGGCAAGGTAAAAATATATGTGGAGCTGCAGCAAGCGACTAGCAAATATGGTGGCTATCCTGTTCGCAAAAGAGAGCGAGAAGAGGAGGCAAAGCGCGAGCGAGAAACTAGAGATCAACCTGCGCAAACATTAATCCAAAACCGTGTCCACTTCCCGGACTCCGCCGAGAAGAGGCCATCACGGTAACTCACACGGTTGATTCATTTTAATCAAGTTAAGGTTCAAGTTATCTACAACCGGACATTAACAAATTTCCATCTGCCCATAACCGCGGGCATGGCTTTCGAAAGTTCAAATCCCTGCAGGGGAGTCCCAACTTAGCCCATGACAAGCTCTCACGGTCAACGAAGGAATAGACCTCCTCCCGAGACGTTCCGATCAGACTCGGTACCTCGGTTCTTCAAGACACTTCGACAGGTTAAAACAAATCCAGCAACACCACCCGAATGTGCCAATAAATCCCGATAGGAGCTGCACATATCTCTTTCTCAGGGCACACTCAGATTGTCTTAGGTACGGGTAGGCCAGCCCAGAGTTGCCCCTAGTAGCCACCGGCAGCTGACAGGTGGACCAACACTCAGAGGAGCACTGGCCCGGGGGGGGGTTAAAAGAAGATGACCCTCGGGCTCCGGAAACCCAAGGGAAAAAGGGGCTAGGTGGCAAATGGTAAAACCAAGGTTGGGAATTGCTGGAAAATCTTTAATCAAGGCGAACTATCAATGGGTTCCCATTATAACCCAACCGCGTAAGGAACGCAAAATCCGGGAACATAACACCGATATGACGGAAACTAGGGCGGCAAGAGTGGAACAAAACACTAGGCGAGAGGCCGAGCCTTCCACCCTTTACAAAGTATATAGATGCATTAAGATAACAAGATAATATAATGATATCCCAACAAGTAAATAAATGCTCCAACAAGGAACGGCCTCCAATCTTCACCTGCAACTAGCAATGCTATAAGAGGGGCTAAGCAAAGCGGTAACATAGACAATCAACAGTTTGCTAGGACATGGTGGGTTAGAGGTTTGACATGGCAATTTGGGAGGCTTGAAAGCAAGTGGTAGGCATCGTAGCCATGGCATAGCAAAAGAGCGAGCAATCTAGCATAACAAAGATAGTAGTGATTTCGAGTGTATGATCATCTTCCCTGCACAGTTGTCAGAGTTGACTGGATCCTTGAAAGCAAACTCAACGGGCTCCTCGTTAGCGAACTCGTCTCCTGGCTCTACCCAAACAAGACAAACAAGCAACAAGGACACAATCAACCACATGCAAGGATCACACAATATGATGCAAGGATGGTATGCTATGGGGGATGCGATGCGGGATGCATGTGCAAGATTTGACAAGGGATGCATGAACCTGGCCTCAACTTGAAATCCAAGTGTGCCACTGGAAAGATGAGATGAAATCGCTTGAAAACGATATAAAGAACGCCGGAATCGGAGTTACGGTTTGGAAATGGCAAGCAATTCAAATATGACATCGGTCTGCGATTTACAGCAAGTAACCATCCAAATGCAATGAGATGAATATGCTACAGCACCCAAACATGACAACAAAATACATGGTAGGGATGCATTCATGATGCTTAACAAAAGTCTAGCACTGAGCTACGGCCAAATCATCCATTAACAGGTTCAAACAAGCATGGCAAAAATGCATATGGCAAACAGATTTCAGACTTGGTGAAATTAACACTTGTCTGGAAATTCAGATCAGGTAGCACACTTCGGTTGGATGGATGGAGAGTCCACCAATAAGCCTGCTTAAGGTCCTGATACATCTTCGTACTCCCAGGGTGGATGGAGAGGAGAGAATTGTGAGCCTCGTTCATGATCACTTTATGAAGGTCACCTTTGGGTACAACAATACGATCCTCGAAGAAGAGAGTGTCCTTGTCGTCAAGGCGGTAGCACTTGTACTTGGGTTGACTCTTGGCAATCCAAATCTTCACCTTTTTCACCATAGCATCAAGAAGCTGGGCTCGGCAAATCTGGTCTTCCAAGGTAGGAGAGACTTGGAGGTTGGCGAGGAAACCTTGAGGAACAACTTGCAGATTAAGTTTGCGGAAAGCTTCACAAAGCTCGGGTTGATAAGGCTTGAGAATCAGACTGTTGCAATAAGCTTTCCTGCTCAATGCGTCAGCAATCACATTGTCCTTGCTTGGAGTATACTCGATACTCGGATTATACTCTTGAATCATTTCGACCCATCGAGTTTGCTTGAGGTTGAGATTAGGCTGAGTGAAGATGTACTTGAGACTCTTGTGATCAGTGAAAATGTCCACTTTTCTTCCCAATAGGAGATGTCTCCAAGTCAAAAGAGCGTGCACAACTGCCGCCAACTCGAGATCATGAGTGGGGTAGTTCTTCTCATTGGGCTTCAACTGGCGAGAGGTATAAGCAACAACTTTCTTCTCTTGCATCAACACTGCGCCAAGACCTTGGAGAGAGGCATCACAAAAGACCTCGTATGGCTTGGATTCATCAGGCGGAGTCAGAACTGGAGCAGTGATCAATTTCTCTTTCAAAGTGTTGAAAGCGATGTCACACTCCGGAGACCAAATGTACTTGACGTGCTTCTCGAGAAGATTTGAGAGAGGCTTCGCGATCTTAGAAAAGTTTTCAACGAATCTTCGACAATAGCTTGCGAGACCGAGGGAGCTACGGAGTTGCTTCAAGTTCTGAGGAGGTTCCCAATTCACAATTGCAGACACCTTCTCAGGATTTACCGCAATGCCCTTGGTAGAGATGATATGACCAAGATAAAGAACCTCATCGAGCCAAAATTCACACTTGGAGAACTAGGCGTAGAACTGGTGTTCCCTCAACTTATCGAGTACCAAACGCAAGTGCTTGGCATGATCTTGCTTGTTCTTCGAGAAAACCAGAATGTTGTCGAGATAGACCAAAGCAAAGTCATTGGTGTAGGCATTAAAGATGAAGTTCATCATGCGAGAGAAAGTCGGAGGAGCGTTGACGAGGCCAAAAGACATGACAGTGTATTCATATGAACCATAGCTTGTCCTGAAAGCCGTCTTGGGAATATCTTGCTCACGGATTCGAATATGATGATATCCCATACGGAGATCAAGCTTGGAGAATACTTGGGAACCTTTGAGTTGTTCGAACAGCTCATTGATGTTGGGAAGTGGGTATTTGTTCTTGATGGTCTTCTTGTTCAATGGACGGTAATCAATACAAAGTCGATCCGTTCCATCCTTCTTCTTCACAAAAAGAACACCACAACCCCACGGAGAAGAACTAGGCCGGATGAGACCCATTCTCTCTTGAATATCAAGTTGCTTCTTCAGCTCCTTCAACTCTTCAGGTCCGAGCTTGTAAGGACGTTTGCAAACAGGTACCGTGCCAGGCTCAAGATCAATAACGAATTCAACTGGTCGGTGCGGAGGCATTCCTGGAAGCTCTTCTGGAAAGACGTCTTGATATTCGCAAACGACTGGAATTTGCGAGATAGCATCCAGTTCACCCTTCTCATTGAGAGAAAACAGACGGATGGTATTATCCCGAGCACCAAAGACAATTACATCCTCAGATGAATGAGTCAATTGAATCTGCCTGGCTGCATAATCAAGCTGAGCCTTGTGCTTAGAAAGCCAATCCATCCCGAGAATAAGATCAATATACGAGTCACCAAGAACCGTAGGAGAAGATAGAAACTTGTAGTCTCCCAAAGTGGTAGTAACATCCGAAGCAATGGAGTTAGCATGCATGCACCTACTGGGAGAGACAACTGCTAATGGACTAGGCAAAATTTGCAAAGCCAAACCATGCTTAGATGAAAACGGTCTCGAGATGAAACAATGTGATGCACAAGTGTCAAAAAGAACTTTAGCTGGAAAATCATTAACAGGAAGGTTACCCATGATGACATCTGACGAATCCTCTGCCTGAGCTGCATTCAGCAAGTTGACCTTGGCGGACTTGGTGTTATGCTTGACCATAGCTGTACTTGCCGATCTGACAGGAGGAGGAGGAGGAAGACACCTCTAGTTGAAACACTTTTTGGCATAGTGACCCTTCTGTTGGTACTTGTTGCACGTGACCTCTGAAAGAGGACGGTGATACGGAGCACTCGATCTTGGAGCTTGAGACGAACTCTTGTTCTAAAAGCCAGGGTTGGGTGGGTGGGAAGATCCACTACCACCTTTGCTCTTCTGCTGATACGGCTGATGGAACAGAGGAGGAGGAAGCCAATACTTCTGCTGCTTGGCCACTTGAGTAGAGGAAGAAGGAGTAGCATCTCTGACTCGCTTCTTGGAAGCATCACATCTCAATTGAGCAGCCTCTTGCTTTAGTGCCATGTTGTAGAACTCATCGTACCTCAAGGGTTCAAAGAGAACAAGAGCTAGCTGAATTTCTTCTCTGAGACCACCCCTGAACTGGTATATCATGCTCTTCTCATCAGGGACGTCCCGCTTGGCAAAACGGGCGAGCTTCTGAAACAACTTGTTGTAGTCATAGACAGACAAAGAGCCTTGCTTCAGGTTGCGGAATTCCTCACGCTTGCTTTCAACCATGCTCTGAGGGATATGGTGAGCTCTGAAATCTCGACGAAATTCATCCCAAGTGATAACACGTCCACCTCTGGAATCCTTGTACTGCTGGAACCATTCTACAGCTTGATCTTTGAGTTGGAAGGAAGCGAACTTGACAAAGTCCTCAGGCCTGACGTTACTGCACTCGAAATGCTTGCACAGATCCACGAGCCAATCGTCAGCATCGGTTGCCTCAACACAATTGCTGAAAGTCTTTGGCCCGTTAGCAAGGAACTGGTTGAGTGTAGCAGAGTGATTCTGATTGTTGCCTTGGTTCCCTTGGTTGCCTTGATTGCGCTCTTGAAGAATTTGCATGATCAACTGTGTGTTTGCATTGGTTGCGGCCATCACAGCTTGCCATGCCTCCGGAGGAGGTGGAGGTGGTGGCGGATCAGGATTCGGAGTCGTGCGCATTGGAGCAGCCATCCTAAAGAGGTTGACATCCATTAGCACATTGATAGACAAATATTGAAGCTGAATCCAACGGAATGAAAATTGCAACATATAGTCTTCACATCCGAACAAAATGAACGAATGCATTCCTCTTGAAATGGTCACATATCCATAAATTGAGAAGCCACGTAGAATTTAGGTAGAGAAATAAATCAACAAGGTACGGATCAAGAACGAACAATCGGTAAGAAATCCCAATCTCAAACCAATATCCGTGGAAGAAGAACTAGAGCTACAAGAATTTCCACCTATGAAACTCCCGAACCTTTCTGGTTATGCAATCAGGTGTTGGGGATACAGGGGAAGCATAATATCTCACCCAAATCTAGCGAATCCTACATCCAGCTGTATCCATCCTTCAACACATAACCGAGAAAAACTTCGGAAACCATCTACCTCAACCTTCGAAAAGCATCCGTTATACAAGTTATGGCGATACTCCCGAACTCCCGCCCCAGTACTGGGTGGCGTCGAGGTTATCTCTCCAACGAACTGCAGAAAAGAGATTTTCAATGTCGGCGTACTAAACTCAGGTATTCCAGAATTGCAACAATAAAATTATGACGACAACACCTCAGAGCTCAACTCCCCGGGACACTTCCACAAAACCACTGACAGGAGGCACCAAGACAATGTTCTCATCATAAAACCATCGGAATGATTCCAAGATACCCGCGTGATCCTAAATTTTTTTTGTGAAATTTGAGAAGAGAAGAGTCAAAACTCTACGTCAGGATGCCTTACCAGAGCGATGAGGAGACTGGGAAGTAAAAAGAATTCCTAAACTCTCCAATATATAATTCCTAAATGACTCAACTCGGCCGCTAAAAAAACGATCAAGCAATGGGGCTCCTAAGGTCAGGGAAGTCTCTGATACCAACTTGTAACACCCTTGATGCGACTATATCTCCCACGTGTCGAGGCACGACTTAGAGGCATAATCGCATTGAAGGCATATGTCGCAAGTTAGGCAATCTTCACAAACATCCCATGTAATATAATTAATAAAAGGGGTGATAACATAGTTGGCTTACACTCGCCACGTCAATCAAGGACATAAATAACATTACATCATCCAAACACTCATGGCCCGACTACGGCGCCAAAATAGAAGATAACCCAACATGCGACACGGTCCCGATCACCCCAACTGGGCACCACTACTGATAATCAGGAAAGGAAACATAGTAACGTTGAGAGTCTTCGTCGAACTCCCACTTGAGCTCGAGCGCGTCACCTGGAGCGGAATCATCAGGCCCTGCATCTGGTGTAATAGTAATCTGTGAGCCACAGGGACTCAGCAATCTCGCATCCTCGCGATCAAGACTATTTAAGCTTATAGGTAAGGCAAGGTAAAAATATATGTGGAGCTGCAGCAAGCGACTAGAAAATATGGTGGCTATCCTGTTCGCAAAAGAGAGCGAGAAGAGGAGGCAAAGCACGAGCAAGAAACTAGAGAGCAACCTGCGCAAACATTACTCCAACACCGTGTCCACTTCCCGGACTCCGCCGAGAAGAGGCCTTCACGGTAACTCACACGGTTGATTCATTTTAATCAAGTTAAGGTTGAAGTTATCTACAACCAGACATTAACAAATTCCCATCTGCCCATAACCGCGGGCATGGCTTTCAAAAGTTCAAATCCCTGCAGGGGAGTCCCAACTTAGCCCATGACAAGCTCTCACGGTCAACGAAGGAATAGACCTCCTCCCGAGAAATTCCGATCAGACTCGGTACCTCGGTTCTTCAAGACACTTCGACAGGTTAAAAAAAATCCAGTAACACCGCCCGAATGTGGCGATAAATCCCGATAGGAGCTGCACATATCTCTTTCTCAGAGCACACTCAGATTGTCTTAGGTACGGGTAGGCCAGCCCAGAGTTGCCCCTAGTAGCCACCGGCAACTGATAGGTGGACCAACAATCAGAGGAGCACTGGCCCGGGGGGGGGGTTAAAATAAGATGACCCTCGGGCTCCGGAAACCCAAGGGAAAAAGGGGCTAGGTGGCAAATGGTAAAACCAAGGTTGGGCATTGCTGGAAAAGCTTTAATCAAGGCGAACTATCAAGGGGTTCCCATTATAACCCAACCGCGTAAGGAACACAAAATCCGGGAACATAACACCGATATGACGGAAACTAGGGCGACAAGAGTGGAACAAAACACTAGGCGAGAGGTCGAGCCTTCCACCCTTTACCAAGTATATAGATGCATTAAGATAACAAGATAATATAATGATATCCCAACAAGTAAATAAATGTTCCAACAAGAAATGGCCTCCAATCTTCACCTGCAACTAGCAATGCTATATGAGGGGCTAAGCAAAGCGTTAACATAGACAATCAACAGTTTGCTAGGACATGGTGGGTTAGAGGTTTGACATGGCAATTTGGGAGGCTTGAAAGCAAGTGGTAGGATCGTAGCGATGGCATAGCAAAAGAGCGAGCAATCTAGGATAGCAAAGATAGTAGTGATTTCGAGGGTATGATCATCTTGCCTGCACAGTTGTCAGAGTTGACTGGATCCTCGAAAGCAAACTCAACGGGCTCCTCGTTAGCGAACTCGTCTCCCGGATCTACCCAAACAAGACAAACAAGCAACAAGGACACAATCAACCACATGCAAGGATCACACAATATGATGCAAGGATGGTATGCTATGTGGAATGTGATGCGGGATGCATATGCAAGATTTGACAAGGGATGCATGAACCTGGCCTCAACTTGTAAATTCAAGTGCGCCACTGGAAAGATGAGATGAAATCACTTGAAAACGATATAAAGAACACCGGAATCGGAGTTACGGTTTGGAGATGGCAAGCAATTCAAATATGACACCGGTCTGCGATTTACAGCAAGTAACCATCTAAATGCAATGAGATGAACATGCTACAGCACCCAAACATGACAAAAAAATACATGGCAGGGATGCATTCATGATGCTTAACAAAAGTCTAGCACTGAGCTACGGCCAAATCATCCATTAACAGGTTCAAACAAGCATGGCAAAAATGCATATGGCAAACAGATTTCAGACTTGGTGAAATTAACACTTGTCTGGAATTTCAGATCAGGTAGCACACTTCGGAGCAACAAAACTATATGCTACAGGATCTGAACATGGCAAAGTAAAGCATGGAATGGAGCTACTCAAAGAGCTTAACAAAAGTCCCTTAGTGACCTTGAGCCAAAAGGGATCAGAAAATACAATTGCAAGCATGTGAACGTGGCAAAAACATAATCAGTTCTCAGACTTAGTGAAAACTGGAGCATGCTGAAAACAGATATCAAGTAGGCATGTTTACGAGCTCGATGCACTCACTACGGAGCAAGTCATGATAAGCTAAGCATACACCCATCAAGAATACACAAAATGCAAGCTAGAGATGGCAAGAACAATAACATAGCATCCACGGATCAACTACAACATCATCGGCAAAATCGCTAACAAGTAGACAATCTACCCAGATTCACGAAGTAGCAAAAGTAGAGCTCGATTGACTCATGATAGGGTGCTCCATAATTGCAAACAAAGACATGGATGGATAGAGAACTACAAGATTAACAAAACATCCTTACTGATCATCCTCAAAAGAGGCACGGATCACTAGGAAACAACATGAACATATGACAACATGAGATAAACAGCTCAAGGACTTTGGAAATGCTAAGTCCCTGAAATCAGCATTACCAAGTGCCTCACTTTGCAAGCTTGTGCTAGTCACCACACACATCACAAAAATACATGGGTTGCACCTCTGGAGAGATGGCAAAACCCTTAACAAAACATATGTAGAGCTCAAGGGCATATCATGCACACAATAATCATGGCAAAAATGTCAAATATCTAAATGAGTAGCAGATCTGACAAATATCTATAGTAGCCCTCTTCTAACAGAATTTCAGGCATCAAGATGAACTCAAATGAAAATGATGCAATGGAATGAAATGATGTTCTCTCTGAGATGAACATTTTGATATGCTATATGCCCAAATCGGAGCTACGGATGCAAAGTTATAGCATGATGAAGATGGCCACATGAACTAGGGTTTCGTGAGAAAGTCAACCAGACGAGATCCAGATCTGCACGCTTCCCGAGGTCGCCGGAGTTGCTCGCCGGAGAGGAAGCCGAGGTGGCCGGCCGGAACTTGGCATGGAGGAGGACGGAGTTGGAGGAGGCCGGGGCGGCTCAGCCCGAGCGGCGGCGGAGGAACTAGGCGGCGGGGCGGCGCGGCGGCGCGGCGCCGGGCGGCGATGGCGACCACGGCGGCGCGGCGGCCCGGCGACGTGGCGAAGGGGCGGCGCGGCGAGGCGCTCGGGAGGAGGAGGTGGGGCCCGGGCGCGGGAAGGCGGCGGCCAGCCGGCGAAGGGACGAGGCGGCGCGGGGCGGCGCCACTGGCCCGGTGGGTGGCTCGGGCGGGCCTCCCGCGGGCTCACCGGGCCGCGCGGTAGAGCGGCGGAACAGGGACAGATGGCAGTCGGTGAGAGGGCGCGGGCGGCAGCGGACGTTGTCCGACGCTGGCGAACACGTCCGGCGCGCGGAGAGGAGCGGGGAGCTAGGGTTAGGGTCGACTTGATCCGAAATTTTTGGGGAGGAGGCTATATTTATAGGTAGAGGGAGCTAGGAGAGTCCAAATGAGGTGTGGTTTTCGGCTAAACGATCGTGATCAAACGATCTAGATGATGGCGAGGCTTTAAGTGGGTTTTGGGCCAAATTGGAGGGGTGTTGGGCTGCAACACACATGAGGCCTTTTCGGTCCCTCGGTTAACCGTTGGAGTATCAAACGAAGTCCAAATGGTACGAAACTTGACAGGCGGTCTACCGGTAGTAAACCAAGGCCACGTGGCAAGTCTCGGTCCAATCCGGAAATGTTTAATTCCCACACATGAAAGAAAGCTAGAAATGACCACCGGAGGAGAACGGAGCACCGGAATGCAAAACGGACAACGGGAAAAAAAACTCGAATGCATGAGATGAACACGTATGCAAATGCAATACACATGATGACATGATATGAGATGCATGACAACGGCAACAACACACGGAGACAAAAACCCGAACCCGAGAAAATAAAATAACTTAACGCTGGAAACGGCAAGAGTTGGAGTACAAATTGGGAAAGTTACATCTGGGGTGTTACACTCAGTTACGCCATTACACAACAACACCATGTTTCAGATGCAACATCAAAAACCTTTGGCAATCAGCATCATACACGGTAAATAGATAGCAGATGCGGAAGGCAAATATTGAGCCTTTAGTGATGTTGAATGTCCTTGCAACTTTAGGCCAGTGGATATGGATAATTGCCCGCCCAACCTTCATCCTCGTCAGCAAGACTTCAATATTTTACCGTGGGTGTTGAATGAATACCTTCCTCGCCTCTTGACCATGCAGGTGGTTTGAGAGGTAATCATCGGTGAATTACTTTGAAAAGTACTGAAAACAAAGATATGCATAAATCACAGTTATAAATTTTGAAATGGTTGAAGGCATAAAAACAAGGTAAAAGAGTTAGTACCATCCTATAGTTGACTGATGTCTTCTTCATTGTGCAAACAAAGATCTTGCTGTTATTCGTCGCAAGTTTCTTTATCCTAACAATCTTTTTGAGTTTCTTGACTTCACTGATATTCATGACATCTCATTTCCCCATATGCAAAATGGGTCGAACAGTGGGTCTAAGCCTCTGACAGTAGGACGTACATGTGCAAGACCAAATTGTAAGAAACCTAAATATTAGAATGATTCCTACAACTGCACAATAATGTGCTATTTGCCAAAGTACCATTCTAGAACAAACCTCGATGGTAAACCGCAGTGTCTCCCATTGTTACCCTGCAACACACATAAGGAAGATCTTGATCAGGTTAACTCAGAGTTGCCATACTATCAGTAGAATATGTATTGAGTACAACCAAATTTGATTGGTGTCACATGCATAAAAATACAAAATTGTACCCACGGCAGTTGAAAATCAAATTGCAGAACTGAACCAAATAGTTAAATGGACAGCGAACCAAATGAACCAAAATAGTTAACTGAGCACGACATTGCAGAATAGAAACATTTACTAGAAGATAAGACAGTTAACAAAACAAAGAATGCTTGAGAACAGTACTATGAAATGAAGCAATTGTTGGACCAAAGTGTTAACTGAACATTACATTTCAGAGCACCAAACTGTTAACTGAACATCAGATTTCATATTAACATTACAGAGGACAAATCACTAGAAGGCACTGGCGGTGGCCTCGAGAAAACAGCACGAACTGTATTTTAAAGTAGACAACCTCATGGCGGTGTCGACGGTGGCCTTAAAGACGAGGTGGTCCTCCAAGATCTAGCGGTCGGCACACATGGCAGCCATAGCGACCTCGTGCGCGCGTGCAGCCGCATGCTACTGAGATCCACATTATATTGTGGGCAAAATGGTTGTTGGCAACGCTTAATTGGAGGAGGAGGCAGTAATTTCGGGCGGAAGATGTAGCACCGTCGGTCGGGGCATGTGGGACGGGAAAGGAGGAGGATGGTGTGGGTGGGGTGTGGATTACTTGACCATATCAACGAGGCCACACAACAAGAAGAAGGGTCGGCGGTGAGGAGGCCGCGCAGCAAGAAGAAGGGTTGCCAGCGAGGAGGCAGTGCTATAAGAAGAAGGGTCGCCGGCGAGGAGGTGGCACTACAAGAAGAAGGGTATCCGGCGAGGAGGCGGCGCTGTAAGAAGAAGGGTCACCAGCGAGGATGTAGAGCTGCTAGTAAGCAACAGTGAAGGTTTGAACTTGGAAAGAAGGGAGGAATAGTGGAAATGTGGCTTTTGGTGGGAGGGAGGGGCGGGGAGATAGATATTTCCGTGGTGGCAAAAAAATTCACTCGGTGCCGCGAGAAACTGGCGCGCAAGTGTGGTTCAAGCGGGGGTGGTGGATTGTAGATGACGAAGCTTCCTGCGTAAGCTAGACAAGACGGTCCGCCAAGATATTTATATCGCATCCCACACAATTCTTTCTAGCAAACTCTTTGTGGTATACCTGATTTTTTCATTATGTTTTGAAAGACAAAATGGTGTTATGGAGGGATAGGATGGTATTTGAATTGCTAGAACATTTACGTAGAGTGAACATGAAACTAGTACATGAGTGTCGTGTTTAAATTTGGAATGATTTCGGGTTCGTTTGGCATTTTTATGCATTAATTGAGTTTCTGGGCATTTAATGTGCATAATTCAAATTTGAACTACAAGCACATGCTCCAATGCACCAAAGTTTGTTGAAAAATCACATGTGTGTCTTTGGGTGAATTTATTGGTCTCATGCAAAAAATGGGAATGAAATTCAAACATCCGGGCGTCGTGGCTCAGCCGGAAAGATTGAGAAACTTGGTTTTTTTAATTCCCGTAAATCCAAAATATGCCTGAAAATCATGAAACTTGACATGGTGTCATGACATGGCACCAACATGTTGCGGTAATTTTTTTGGCCGAATTGGGACATGCTTTGGTTTAAGCTTCTTGCAAACCGGAGCTTCCCTCAAGAAGGATCGTGGTTCCGAGAGGGAACGTGTCACCTCTGTGTGTGAAATGACAAATGTACAATGCCTTCTCCCGCCTTAATTTTTTTACAGAGGCAAATTAGACCAAATAGAAGTATCATGGTAAATATTGGAATTATTCCGGGTTCTTTTTGCCATTTTATACATTAATTGAGTTTCTGGGCATTTAATGTGCATAATTCAAATTTGAACTACAAGCACATGTGTGTCCTTGCATGAATTTCTAGGTCCCATGCAAGAAATGGGAATGAAATTCAAACAACTGGACATCGTGGCTCAGCCGGAAAGATAGAGAAGGTTGGTTTTTTAATTCCTATAAATCCAAAACATGCCTTAAAATCATGAAACTTGGCATGGTGTCATGACATGGTACCAACACGCTGCAATTTTTTTCGCCGAATTGGGACAAGCTTTGGTGTAAGCTTCTTGCAAACCGGAGCTTCCCTCAAGAAGGCTCGTGGTTCCGAGAGGGATCGTGTCACCTCCGTGTGCGAAACGACATACTTACACTGCCTTCTCCCGCCTTAATTTTCTTACACAGGCAAATTAGACCAAATAAATGTATCATTCTAATTGGAACTACAAGCACATTGTCGGTGCAGCAAACCCTGGGTCTAGTGACCAACTGTGCACAGACACAAGATCAAGACTGAAGCACCAGCTTTTGTCAGAGATTGAAGAACCAAGAGGTTCGAAGAACCAACATGCAGCTGAGAAGGACCAAGATTGAGCCTAAGGAGCAAGATATCGGCAAGAGAAGGGCCTCCCTTGCCGGACAGGTGAGCCCAGCAAGGGGCGAGGCCACCACCAGAAGCAAGCTATTGAGGCTCCCCAGCAGAGCCTGCCGGGGCTTCAGGGGATAGAACCACCCCACCAACCACTCAAGTATAACTCACGTCGTCAATCAGTGCAGTGTCAAGCCACAAGATGATTAAGTGGCAGCCATTCGCCACATGGCAGCCATTTCCTATAGAGAAGCCTACAGATGACACCCGTCCTGCGACGTGTTAAGAGAAAATGTGCGGAGTTGGCGAGATAGCCCACCAGGCCTTGCCGGGCGCCCAGTGATGTGACACTAAGCGGCGCATTTAATGCACCCTGTCAGCCCACAGAGTTAGGTATGATAGCACTATTTGCTGTCATATCAGTGGATAATGACCACTTTGCCACTATGGTGTCCCCTTAATCTATAAAAGGAGGCCCATGGCACTCGTAGGAGGGGTTAGAAGGTTGGAAAGTTGACAACCCCATACCACCACACGCGCGTAGTCGCTATGCCCACGAGGCAATCCTTGCCGGACAAGTGTACTACGCACCACCACATTCATTTTTTCATCAATCCACTAAAGCAGGAGTATGGTCTTACGCCTCGCGGCAGCCCTAACCTGGGTAAATAGCTCGTGTGCTCTCTGCGTCACTGCCATACGCTTGTCTGCTCTTTGTGCAATGTGTCGTCCCCCCGCCGAACAAACAAGGGGCCACCCAATCCCATAGGTGGTCGCGGAAATCCTGTGACATCTTTGGAATGCCAGGTAGGGGGAGCGCTTGCGCGAACCAGAGAGCGTATGCCATGCGTCATCTTCATCCTCGACAGCACCATCAACCATGGCGCCCAAGAAGAAATATGCACCTCGGCCCACCCGTCCACTTCGAAGGATCCACGGCCTGAGACCTCTAACATCGCAGGTGACACAGGGGCATGCGAGGATGTGGACGCTGCTGGGGCCGTGGTTGGAGCAGTTGGCACCAGTACCACCTCCCCTGCGGCTGACACAGGGGCTGGAGCTACCGGAGGAAAACTTCATCAGCATCATCTCGACCGTTCAGGCTCTGTAAGGTGCGGGCGAGGTGGTCACTCCTGAAGGAAATATGCCCTAGAGGCAATAATAAAGTTATTATTTATTTCCTGATATCATGATAAAAGTTTATTATTCATGTTAGAATTGTATTAACCGGAAACATAATACATGTGTGAATACATAGACAAACAGAGTGTCACTAGTATGCCTCTACTTGACTAGCTCGTTAATCAAAGATGGTTATGTTTCCTAACCATGGACAAAGAGCTGTTATTTGATTAACGGGATCACATCATTAGTTGAATGATCTGATTGACATGACCCATTCCATTAGCTTAGCACCCGATCGTTTAGTATATTGCTATTGCTTTCTTCATGACTTATACATGTTCCTATGACTATGAGATTATGCAACTCCCGTTTGCCAGAGGAACACTTTGTGTGCTACCAAACGTCACAACGTAACTGGGTGATTATAAAGGAGCTCTACAGGTGTCTCCAAAGGTACATGTTGGGTTGGCGTATTTCGAGATTAGGATTTGTCACTCTGATTATCGGAGAGGTATCTCTAGGCCCTCTCGGTAATGCACATCACTTAAGCCTTGCAAGCATTGCAACTAATGAGTTAGTTGCAGGATGATGTATTACAGAACGAGTAAAGAGACTTGCCGGTAACGAGATTGAACTAGGTATAGGATACCGACGATCGAATCTCAGGCAAGTAACATACCGATGACAAAGGGAACAATGTATGTTGTTATGCGGTCTGACCGATAAAAGATCTTCGTAGAATATGTAGGAGCCAATATGATTATCTAGGTTCCGCTATTGGTTATTGACCGGAGACGTGTCTCGGTCATGTCTACATTGTTCTCGAACCCGTAGGGTCCGCACGCTTAAGGTTACGATGACAGTTATATTATGAGTTTATGCATTTTGATGTACCGAAGGTTGTTTGGAGTCCCGAATGTGATCACGGACATGAAGAGGAGTCTCGAAATGGTCGAGACATAAATATTGATATATTGGAAGCCTATGTTTGGATATCGGAAGTGTTCCGGGTGAAATCGGGATTTTACGGGAGTACCGGGAGGTTACCGGAACCCCCCGGGAGGTATATGGGCCTTAGTGGGCCTTAGTGGAAGAGAGGAGAGGTGGCCAGAGAAGGGTCGCGCGCCCCTCCCCCCCTTGGTCCGAATTGGACAAGGAGAGGGGGCCGGCCCCCCTTCCTCCTCTCTCTCCTCTCCCCCCTCCACGAATCCTATTCCAACTAGGAAAGGGGGAGTCCTACTCCCAGAAGGAGTAGGACTCCTCCTGGCGCGCCACACCTTGGCCGGCCGGCCCCCCTCCCTTGAACCTTTATATACGGAGGCAGGGGCACCCCTAGAGACACAAGTTGATCCACGTGATCATATTCTTAACCGTGTGCGGTGCCCCCTTCCACCATAGTCCTCGATAATATTGTAGCGGTGCTTAGGCGAAGCCCTGCGACGGTAGTACATGAAGATCGTCACCACGACGTCGTGCTGACGGAACTCTTCCCCGACACTTTGCTGGATCGGAGTCCGGGGATCATCATCGAGCTGAACGTGTGCTAGAACTACATCAACCAAACGCTTTCGTTGTCGATCTACAAGGGTACGTAGATCATACTCTCCCCTCTCGTTGCTATGCATCATCATGATCTTGCGTGCGCGTAGGAAATTTTTTGAAATTACTATGAAACCCAACAGTGGCATCTGAGCCTAGGTTTTATATGTTGATGTTATATACACGAGTAGAACACAAGTGAGTTGTGGGCGATATATGTCATACTGCTTACCAGCATGTCATACTTTGGTTCGGCGGTATTGTTGGACGAAGCGGCCCGGACCAACATTACACGTACGCTTACGCGAGACCGGTTCTCCCGACGTGCTTTGCACATAGGTGGCTTGCGGGTGACAGTTTCTCCAACTTTAGTTGAACCGAGTGTGGCTATGCCCGGTCCTTGCGAAGGTTAAAACAGCACCAACTTGACAAACTATCGTTGTGGTTTTGATGCGTAGGTAAGATTGGTTCTTGCTTAAGCCCGTAGCAGCCACGTAAAACATGCAACAACAAAGTAGAGGACGTCTAACTTGTTTTTGCAGGGCATGTTGTGATGTGATATGGTCAAGACATGATGCTAAATTTTATTGTATGAGATGATCATGTTTTGTAACCGAGTTATCGGCAACTGGCAGGAGCCATATGGTTGTCCCTTTATTGTATGCAATGCAATCGCGCTGTAATGCTTTACTTTATCACTAAGCGGTAGCGATAGTCGTGGAAGCATAAGATTGGCGAGATGACAACGATGCTATGATGGAGATCAAGGTGTCGCGCCGGTGAGGATGGTGATCATGACGGTGCTTCAGAGATGGAGATCTCAAGCACAAGATGATGATGGCCATATCATATCACTTATATTGATTGCATGTGATGTTTATCTTTTATGCATCCTATCTTGCTTTGATTGACGGTAGCATTATAAGATGATCTCTCACTAAATTATCAAGAAGTGTTCTCCCTGAGTATGCACCATTGTGAAAGTTCTTCATGCTGAGACACCACGTGATGATCGAGTGTGATAGGCTCTACGTTCAAATACAACGGGTGCAAAACAATTGCACACGCGGAATACTTAGGTTATACTTGACGAGCCAAGCATATACAGATATGGCCTCGGAACACGGAGACCGAAAGGTCGAGCGTGAATCATATAGTAGATATGATCAACATAGTGATGTTCACCAATGAAACTACTCCATCTCACGTGATGATCGGACATGGTTTAGTTGATTTGGATCACGTAATCACTTAGATGATTAGAGGGATGTCTATCTAAGTGGGAGTTCTTTAAGTAATATGATTAACTGAACCTAAATTTATCATGAACTTAGTACCTGATAGTATCTTGCTTGTTTATGTATGATTGTAGATAAATGGCCCGTGCTGTTGTTCCGTTAAATTTTAATGTGTTCCTTGAGAAAGCAAAGTTGAAAGATGATGGTAGCAATTACACGGACTGGGTCCGTAACTTGAGGATTATCCTCATTGCTGCACAGAAGAATTATGTCCTGGAAGCACCGCTGGGTGCCAGGCCTGCTGCTGGAGCAACACCAGATGTTGTGAATGTCTGGCAGAGCAAAGCTGATGACTACTCGATAGTTCAGTGTGCCATGCTTTACAACTTAGAACCGGGACTTCAACGACGTTTTGAACGTCATGGAGCATATGAGATGTTCCAGGAGTTGAAGTTAATATTTCAAGCAAATGCCCGGATTGAGAGATATGAAGTCTCCAATAAGTTCTATAGCTGCAAAATGGAGGAGAACAGTTCTTTCAGTGAGCATATACTCAAAATGTCTGGGTATAATAATCACTTGATTCAAATGGGAGTTAATCTTCCAGATGATTGCGTCATTGACAGAATTCTCCAATCACTGCCACCAAGCTACAAGAGCTTCGTGATGAACTATAATATGCAAGGGATGAATAAGACTATTCTCAAGCTCTTCGCAATGCTGAAAGCTGCGGAGGTAGAAATCAAAAAGGAGCATCAAGTGTTGATGGTCAACAAGACCACTAGTTTCAAGAAAAAGGGCAAAGGGAAGAAGAAGGGGAACTTCAAGAAGAACAACAAGCAAGTTGCTGCTCAAGAGAAGAAACCCAAGTCTGGACCTAAGCCTGAAACTGAGTGCTTCTACTGCAAGAAGACTGGTCACTGGAAGCGGAACTGCCCCAAGTATTTTGCGGCTAAGAAGGATGGCAAGGTGAACAAAGGTATATGTGATATACATGTTATTGATGTGTACCTTACTAATGCTCGCAGTAGCACCTGGGTATTTGATACTGGTTCTGTTGCTAATATTTGCAACTCGAAACAGGGAGTACAGATTAAGCGAACATTGGCTAAGGACGAGGTGACGATGCACGTGGGAAACGGTTCCAAAGTCGATGTGATCGCGGTCGGCACGCTACCTCTACATCTACCTTCGGGATAAATATTAGACCTAAATAATTGTTATTTGGTGCCAGCGTTAAGCATGAACATTATATCTGGCTCTTGTTTGATGCGAGACGGTTATTCATTTAAATCAGAGAATAATGGTTATTCTATTTATATGAGTAATATCTTTTATGGTCATGCACCCCTGAAGAGTGGTCTATTCTTATTGAATCTTGATAGTATTAACACACATATTCATAATGTTGAAACCAAAAGACGCAGAGTTGATAATGATAGTGCAACTTATTTGTGGCACTGCCGTTTAGGTCATATCGGTGTAAAGCGCATGAAGAAACTCCATACTGATGGACTTTTGGAACCACTTGATTATGAAGCACTTGGTACTTGCGAACCGTGCCTCATGGGCAAGATGACTAAAACGCCTTTTCTCCGGTACTATGGAGAGAGCAACAGATTTGTTGCAAATCATACATACAGATGTATGTGGTCCGATGAATATTGAGGCTCGTGGCAGATATCGTTATTTTCTCACCTTCACAGATGATTTAAGCAGATATGGGTATATCTACTTAATGAAACATAAGTCTGAAATGTTTGAAAAGTTCAAAGAATTTCAGAGTGAAGTTGAAAATCATCGTAACAAGAAAATAAAGTTTCTACGATCTGATCGTGGAGGAGAATATTTGAGTTACGAGTTTGGTGTACATTTGAAACAATGCGGAATAGTTTCGCAACTCAAGCCACCCGGAACACCACAGCGTAATGGTGTGTCCGAACATCATAATTGCACTTTACTAGATATGGTGCGATCTATGATGTCTCTTACTGATTTACCGCTATCGTTTTGGGGTTATGCTTTGGAGACGGCCGCATTCACGTTAAATAGGGCACCATCAAAATCCG
This sequence comes from Triticum aestivum, assembly GCF_018294505.1. NCBI lineage: Eukaryota > Viridiplantae > Streptophyta > Magnoliopsida > Poales > Poaceae > Triticum > Triticum aestivum. The sequence continues at coordinate 355,833,404 of NC_057800.1, read as the reverse complement.
TTGAGACGACGCCTTATGAACTATGGTTTGGCAAGAAACCAAAGTTGTCGTTTCTGAAAGTTTGGGGCTGCGATGCTTATGTGAAAAAGCTTCAACCTGATAAGCTCGAACCCAAATCGGAGAAATGTGTCTTCATAGGATATCCAAAGGAGACTATTGGATACACCTTCTATCACAGATCCGAAGGCAAGACTTTTGTTGCTAAGTTCGGAAACTTTCTGGAGAAGGAGTTTCTCTGGAAAGAAGTGAGTGGGAGGAAAGTAGAACTTGATGAGGTAACTGTACCTGCTCCCTTATTGGAAAGTAGTGCATCACAGAAAACTGTTTCTGTGACACCTACACCAATTAGTGAGGAAGCTAATGATAATGATCATGAAACTTCAGAACAAGATACTAATGAACCTCGTAGATCAACCAGAGTGAGATCTGCACCAGAGTGGTACGGTAATCCTATTCTGGAAGTCATGCTACTAGATCATGATGAACCTACGAACTATGAAGAAGTGATGGTGAGCCCAGATTCTGCAAAATGGCTTGAAGCCATGAAATCTGAGATGGGATCCATGTATGAGAACAAAGTATGGACTTTGGTTGACTTGCCCAATGATCGGCAAGCAATTGAGAATAAATGGATCTTCAAGAAGAAGACTGACGCCGACGGTAATATTACTGTCTACAAAGCTCGACTTGTCGCAAAAGGGTTTCGGCAAGTTCAAGGGATTGACTACGATGAGACCTTCTCACCTATAGCGATGCTTAAGTCTGTCCGAATCATGTTAGCAATTGCCGCATTTTATGATTATGAAATTTGGCAGATGGATGTCAAAATTGCATTCCTGAATGGATTTCTGGAAGAAGAGTTGTATATGATGCAACCGGAAGGTTTTGTCGATCCAAAGGGAGCTAACAAAGTGTGCAAGCTCCAGCGATCCATTTATGGACTGGTGCAAGCCTCTGGGAGTTGGAATAAACGCTTTGATAGTGTGATCAAAGCATTTGGTTTTATACATGCTTTTGGAGAAGCCTGTATTTACAAGAAAGTGAGTGGGAGCTCTGTAGCATTTCTGATATTATATGTGGATGACATATTACTGATTGGAAATGATATAGAATTTCTGGATAGCATAAAGGGATACTTGAATAAGAGTTTTTCAATGAAAGACCTCGGTGAAGCTGCTTACATATTAGGCATAAAGATCTATAGAGATAGATCAAGACGTTTAATTGGACTTTAACAAAGCACATACCTTGACAAGATTTTGAAGAAGTTCAAAATGGATCAAGCAAAGAAAGGGTTCTTGCCTGTGTTACAAGGTGTGAAGTTGAGTCGGACTCAATGCCCGACCACTTCAGAAGATAGAGAGAAGATGAAAGATGTTCCCTATGCTTCAGCCATAGGCTCTATCATGTATGCAATGCTGTGTGCCAGACTTGATGTGTGCCTTGCTATAAGTCTAGCAGGGAGGTGGCAAAGTAATCCAGGAGTGGATCATTGGACAGCGGTCAAGAACATCCTGAAGTACCTGAAAAGGACTAAGGATATGTTTCTCGTATATGGAGGTGACAAAGAGCTCATCGTAAACGGTTACGTTGATGCAAGCTTTGACACTGATCCGGACGATTCTAAATCGCAAACCGGATACGTGTTTACATTAAACGGTGGAGCTGGCAGTTGGTGCAGTTCTAAACAGAGCGTCGTGGCGGGATCTACGTGTGAAGCGGAATACATAGCTTCTTCGGAAGCAGCGAATGAAGGAGTCTGGATGAAGGAGTTCATATCTGATCTAGGTGTCATACCTAGTGCATCGGGTCCAATGAAAATCTTTTGTGACAATACTGGTGCAATTGCCTTGGCAAAGGAATCTAGATTTCACAAGAGAACCAAGCACATCAAGAGACGCTTCAATTCCATCCGGGATCTAGTCCAGGTGGGAGACATAGAGATTTGCAAGATACATACGGATCTGAATGTTGCAGACCCGTCGACTAAGCCTCTTCCACGAGCAAAACATGATCAGCACCAAGGCTCCATGGGTGTTAGAATCATTACTGTGTAATCTAGATTATTGACTCTAGTGCAAGTGGGAGACTGAAGGAAATATGCCCTAGAGGCAATAATAAAGTTATTATTTATTTCCTTATATCATGATAAAAGTTTATCATGCTAGAATTGTATTAACCGGAAACATAATACATGTGTGAATACATAGACAAACAAAGTGTCACTAGTATGCCTCTACTTGACTAGCTCGTTAATCAAAGATGGTTATGTTTCCTAACCATGGACAAAGAGTTGTTATTTGATTAACGGGATCACATCATTAGTTGAATGATCTGATTGACATGACCCATTCCATTAGCTTAGCACTCGATCGTTTAGTATGTTGCTATTGCTTTCTTCATGACTTATACATGTTCCTATGACTATGAGATTATGCAACTCCCGTTTGCCAGAGGAACACTTTGTGTGCTACCAAACGTCACAACGTAACTGGGTGATTATAAAGGAGCTCTACAGGTGTCTCCAAAGGTACATGTTTGGTTGGCGTATTTTGAGATTAGGATTTGTCACTCCGATTGTCGGAGAGGTATCTCTAGGCCCTCTCGGTAATGCACATCAGTTAAGCCTTGAAAGCATTGCAACTAATGAGTTAGTTGCGGGATGATGTATTACAGAACGTGTAAAGAGACTTGCCAGTAACGAGATTGAACTAGATATAGGATACCGACGATCGAATCTCGGGCAAGTAACATACCGATGACAAAGGGAACAACGTATGTTGTTATGCGGTCTGACCGATAAAAGATCTTCGTAGAATATGTAGGAGCCAATATGAGCATCCAGGTTCCGCAATTGGTTATTGACCGGAGACGTGTCTTGGTCATGTCTACATTGTTCTCGAACCCGTAGGGTCCGCACGCTTAAGGTTACGATGACAGTTATATTATGAGTTTATGCATTTTGATGTACCGAAGGTTGTTCGGAGTCCCGGATGTGATCACGGACATGACGAGGAGTCTCAAAATGGTCGAGACATAAATATTGATATATTGGAAGCCTATGTTTGGATATCGGAAGTGTTCCGGGTGAAATCGGGATTTTACCGGAGTACTGGGAGGTTACCGGAACCCCCCGGGAGGTATATGGGCCTTAGTGGGCCTTAGTGGAAGAGAGGAGAGCTGGCCAGAGATGGGCCGCGCGCCCCTCCCCCCCCCCTCCCCCCCTTGGTTCGAATTGGACAAGGAGAGGGGGCCAGCCCCCCTTCTTCCTCTCTCTCCTCTTCCCCCCCCCCCTCCATGAATCCTATTCCAAGTAGGAAAGGGGGGGAGTCCTACTCCCAGAAGGAGTAGGACTCCTCCAGGCGCGCCACACCTTGGCCGGCTAGCCCCCCTCCCTTGAACCTTTATATACGAAGGCGGGGGCACCCCTAGAGACACAAGTTGATCCACGTGATCATATTCTTAACCGTGTGCGGTGCCCCCTTCCACCATAGTCCTCGATAATATTGCAGCGGTGCTTAGGCGAAGCCCTGCGACGGTAGTACATCAAGATCGTCACCACGCCATCATGCTGACGGAACTCTTCCCCAACACTTTGCTGGATCAGAGTCCGGGGATCGTCATCGAGCTGAACGTGTGCTAGAACTCGGAGGTGCCGTAGTTTTGGTGCTTGATCGGTCGGGCCGTGGAGACGTACGACTACATCAACCAAACGCTTCCGTTGTCAATATCAAGGGTACGTAGATCATACTCTCCCCTCTCGTTGCTATGCATCACCATGATCTTGCGTGTGCGTAGGAAATTTTTTGAAATTACTATGAAACCCAACAACTCCGTCTGCGCCCCCTCCTGCCGCCGACGAGCACAACCGCAGCAACATCGCTTGGTCCGAGGCGAGCCATCGCCCTCCAGTCTCCCCCATCGCGGTAGTGGCCGCCGCGCTTGCGCCTCCTCCCGGATGAGCCAACCAGGCAGTTGCGCTCGACGGAGCCATGGGTCTTCGTGCTCCAGCACCTCCCCGGTGGCCCCCCACCATAGCGTGGGCGCGTCGCCGCCGCCGTCGCTGGCACTATTCAGAGCCAGGCGACAGTGCGGTCGACGTCATCGACATCCATGCCAAGCACGGCCATAGAGGCCATGGCGTGAGCTCAGCTATTACCAAGGTTCCCGCCAACAGCTGAGAAAATGGATGAGTGGTGTGCCCACTGCAACCTCCCCAAGCAACAGCCACCGCCCATGCCGCTAGCCATATGAAGGGGGTCGTCCCGACGGTTCAGTCCCCGCCACGGCAGCCGGCGAAGGCGCAACAGAATCCAGACCCTGACGACGTCTCGATGGCCTCTTCTGACCCCCTCGAGCACGTCCAGGCCAACGTCGAACCCCGGAGGATAGGCAACAGGGAGACGCGCATGTCGTCGCCTCCCCGCCAGACCGACGGGTGCGACAGCCTCAACGTCGACGAGCCTGCGCTCGGTGTTGGCAGGTGCCTACACTTCAAGGTTGGCCGCCCTGCCTTTACGCGAGAGCTACGGAAAATCCATTGGCCGCCCGTTCGCACGTTCAAGCCAGAGATACCTAAGAAGTACGACGGGAGGCTGAACCCGGTAGAGTTTCTGAGCATCTACACCATCGTTGTTCAGGCTGCCAGGGGAAGAGATGGGAAGGTGTTCCCCAACTACTTCCCATTGGCCCTCAAGTCCAATGTCAGGTCTTGGCTGATACACCTGACGGAGAACTCCATTTCTTCAAGGGCAGACCTGTGCCACAAGTTTATCGATACCTTCATCGATGGCTGCCAAGAGCCCGGCAGGCCCAGCGACCTGCAGCTTCTCCAGCAAAAGGAAGGAGAACCCCTCCGTAAGTATTTGCAGAGATTTAGTAAAGTTCATAGAAATTTTCCAAATATCCATCCGGCAGCTGTTATAGCAACATTCCAGTCCAATGTGCTCAACCACCACATTTGTTCCAAAATGAATGTGCGGTTGCCCAAGACTGTGAAGAACTATATACAGGGGTGGATAAATGTGTCGGATGGAAGAGGGGAGGAAATTGCCCAGAGAGGAAGATTGCATCAATGTTGATTCAGAGGATGAGGATGAATCAACCATTCAGAGGAAGGGCAAGAAGTGTAGTAAGAAGCCAAGAGATAAGGCAGTGATGCCTATCGAAGGTTCGAGCACACCTAGTACCGGCAAGAAGGCCAAGGTTGAGGCCCCCGGCAAGGAAGCTGCTGCGTGGGCTGCCTGCCGAGAAGCCGCTGCCGCAGAAAAAGTTTGTAGAGGTGATGGGCCGTACTGCAAGATCCACTGGACCAAAGGTCATGACCTTCAATGGTGTTATCAGGTTGAGCATCTCGTCAAGAAGAAGAGGGCAGAGTATGATAAGCGTGATAAGGAAAAATTTCAGAATGCTACTGGAAGTAAGGGCCAAGGTGGTGAAGCAAATTGCCCTGGCAAACCCTTTTGGAACCAAGGAAAACCCACCAGGGGCCAAGAGAAGGAAACCTGTGATGATGCCAGTGATGGAGGGGATGAACAGGAAACTAGAGCAGGAATTTCAGAGGGCCACTAACGCCCTATGTATTCATGGAGGTGCATCTTTGCACAGCTCTCATCGCCAACTCCAGAGCCCCGGAAGCCGCTCAAGTGGTCCTGCACGCCCATTATCTTTGATGAGGATGATCACCCTTGCCGCACAACAGTGTTAGGGTGTTTGCCGTTGTTGGTCTCCCCAACAATTCGCAACCTCAAGGTCACAAAGATGTTAGTGGATGGCGGGGCCAGGTTGAATCTGATTTCCCCAGCAGTTATCATCAAACTTCAGATAGGAGAAGAGGAGCTAGAGGCCACCGGCACGTTTCAAGTAGTTAATCCCACCAGGAGTCATCCTAAGGGGAAGATTACGTTGTCGGTGACGTGTGCGGAAGAGCTGAACTTTCGGACTGAGAAGATTGTGTTTGATGTGGTTGATCTCCCCCTGTCGTATGGGATTCTTGGACGACCAGCCCTGGCCAAGTTAATGGCAGCATCCCACTATGCCTACAACACCCTGAAAATGTCTGGGTCACTCAGAGTCCTCACAATCCCATCAGATGAGAAGGATGTGATTATCTGCATGGACAAGATGTATCGGGATGCAGTTGCAGTAGAAGCGGCTGCAGGAGTCCCCACCAAGGAAAGCAAAGGAAAGAAGAGGGATTGTAGGACCTCCGGCAAAGACTCCAGGATGCGTGCCCCCTCCGAGTGCACGCCACCTGTTGATGACGTGCCGAAGTGTTCCAACAGCAAGAGATCCAAGGTTGCTGCGCCCCAAGTGAAGAAGGTCCCAGCAGGGCTGGCTGGCGTTGATGGTACTTTCACTACCAGCGCCACCCTCGATGACAAATAGGAAAGCGCGCCCGTTGCCTTCCTGCAGGCGAATGTCGATGTGTTTTCTTGGCAGCCATCTGATATCCCCGGTGTTCCCAGGGAGGTAATTGAGCACCACCTTGTTGTCTGCCCACATGCCCGACCTGTCAAGCAGAAAGTGCGAAAGCAGGCCTTGGAGAGGCAGCAGTTCATTGCCGAAGAGATCAAGAAGTAAGAGGCAACTGGTTTGGTCAGAGGAGTACTGCATCCTAAATGGTTAGCAAATCCAGTAGTGGTCCGAAAAGCTAATGGGAGGTGGAGGCTTTGCATGGATTTCACAGACTGCAACAAAGCTTGCCCGAAGGAGCCATTTCCCTTGCCGCGCATCGACCAGATCGTGGACTCTACTTCGGGTTGTGATTTTCTCTCCTTTCTGGATGCCTACTCAGGATATCATCAGATCTTCATGTCCAAGGAAGATGAAGAGAAGACATCATTCATCACTCCATGTGGTACATACTGCTTTGTCCGCATGCCATTCGGAATAATGTTTGTCGGGTCCACTTTTGCATGGGTAGTCCAAATTGGTTTTGAGCCACAGTTGCACAAGAATATAGAAGCCTATACAGATGATATTGTGGTCAAAACCAAGGATAAGGCCACCCTTATCCTGGATTTCGAAGAGACATTTGCTAATCTATAAATGATCAATCTGAAGCTTAACCCGGAGAAGTGTGTATTTGGTTTTCCCTTCGGCAAGCTACTTGGGTTCTTCGTGTCCCATCGAGGGATCGAAGCCAACCTCGACAAGATCAAGGCCATTGAGAAGATCCAAGCGCCAAGGACAGTTAAGGATGTGAGGCACTTGACGGTATGCATTGCCACGCTGAGCAGATTCATCTCCAAGTCTGCCAAGCATGCCTTGCGGTTCTTCAAGGTTTTGAATAAGGCGGGACCCATGAAGTGGACCCCGGAAGAAGATGCAGCTTTGCAGGAATGAAAGCCTACCTATCATCTCTACCTACCTTGGTTGTACCCAAACCCCAAGAGCCGTTATTGCTTTACTTGGCGGCAACCAACCAAGTGGTCAGTATAGCTTTGGTGGTGCAGCGAGAGGTGGATGAATTAGAAAGTGACCAGATCGAGGTAGAGTTATAAAAGGATCAGGATAACAATGAACACAGGAATGAGAGCAACCCCCAAGGATGCGGCAAGGAAGAAAGTGGTGCAGCGCCCAGTATACTTTGTCAGCTCCTTATTATAAGGGGCTAGATCGAGGTACTCTGGCATGCAAAAGTTGATCTTTGGTCTCATTATGGCCTCAAGGAAACTGCGCCAGTACTTCCAAGCCCATGAGATTACGGTTGTTACTCATTTTCCATTGAAAGGATACTCCGAAACCCTGAGGCAACAGACAGAATAGTGGAATGGGCTTTGGATTTATCCAGCTTTGGTTTGAAGGTTGAGAACACTTCAACTATTCAGAGTAGGGTATTGGCAGAGTTTATTATAGAATGGACGCCAACCCCTGATGAGGAAAGGACAGATATAGCTCTCCCCGACTAGGAATCACCTTAAGAATGGATTATGTATTTTTATGGTGCTTTTCCATACAAGGTGCAGGGGCTAGCGTGCTTCTTGTGGCCCCTTCTGGGGAGCACTTGAAGTTCGTCTTCCAGATACACTTTGCCCAGGAAGAAGCCAGCAACAATACATCAGAGTATTAAGGGATCCTTGCTGGGCTCAGGATTGCAGCAGAATTGGGAATTAATAAGCTAATCATTCGAGGAGATTCATAGCTCGTGGTGAGACAAGTCAACCAGGATTACCAAAGCCCATTGATGAAAGCATACGTCGAGGAAGTAAGGAGATTGGAGGAGCACTTTGACAGGTTGCAAACAGAGCACGTACCCCGTGTAGAAAACAACATAGCTGATCACCTGTCAAAGTGTGTTGCGTAGAAGCTTCCTGTGGAACCAGGAACTTTTGTTCTCCATCTCTCTCAACCCTCTAATGCTCTGTATAGAAGGAGGTCCAACAGTGTGAAATTTAAGTGTGTTTGCGGGAAGGATGGAAAGGAACTGTTGGCTGAGATTTACATAGGAATGTGCGGCTCACACATTGGATCAAGGGCATTAGTTGGGAAAGCATTTTGGCAAGGATTCTATTGGCCCACAACCGTCCAAGACGTAGTTGAGCTTGTCAGAAAATGTGAAGCCTATGAATTTCATTCCAAGAGAACACACCTGCCTGCCCAAGCCCTTCAGACAATCCCTCTATCATGGCCATTTTTGGTCTGGGGGCTGGATATCCTCGGCCCCTTCCCCCGAGCAATCGGGGCCTTTGAATTCTTGTTCGTTGCCATCGACATGTTTACAAAGTGGACGAAAGTGACTACCGTGAGAAAGGTGACTGCTTAGTCAGCTATCAAGTTCTTGAAAGAATTGGTGTGTCATTTCGAAGTTTCGGCAAGGATCATCACAGACAACGACACCCAGTTCATGAGCCTCGCCTTCATGCAATACGTTCACACCCTCAGATGTGAAATCTCATTTGCTTCCATGGCACATCCCCGGAGCAATGGACAAGATGAGAGGGAGAACGCTGAAGTGCTTGGTGGACTCAAGACGAGAACTTTCAATACGCTGCAGAAGCACGGCAGGCGGTGGATCAAGGAGCTGTCGGTCGTTCTCTGGTCCCTCAAAATGACAGCTAACCGAGCTACCGGGCAGACACCCTTCTCCCTAGTCTACAGGGCAGAAGCAGTTATCCCCATGGAATTCATTTACGGGTCCCCTCGAGTGCTTGCTTACGATGAAGTAGCACAAGATAGGCACTAGTGTGATGACGTTGTGCTACTTGAGGAGAACCATCTCCGGGCTGCTGCGCGTGATGCACGCTACCAGCAAGCCCTGCATCGCTATCATAGCCGCAGGGTTCATGCCCGGTGATTTGAGGAAGGTGACCTTGTCCTTAGGCATGTACATTCCGCCAAGGGTACAAACAAGCTATCACCAAAGTGGGAAGGACCTTACTGGGTGGTACGAGTCACCAGACCTGGCGCAGTCTGTCAAGAGTCCGGAGATGACACATAGTTGCAAAACTCATGGAATATTGAGCATCTCCATAAGTACTACCAGTAAGGCACGAGGCTGTCGGGCACCGCCCGGCAGCCACCCTTTTGTACAGGCCTTGCCTCAGTTGCATGTAACCCGTTGTACAAAAGTCGGGGAGATGACCGCACACAAGATAAAATGAAGAAGTGCTGTGGGGGGGGGGGGGCGATCGAGATCGCATGCACGAGCACACCCAAATCACTGCATAAGCATTTCATGAGCATTTGCATATGCATATAGATAGGATTGCATCCTGTATTCATTCTCATCTACATGGAGTTGCAGGTTCTTGCCGTGAACTTGACTCTGACAAGGGACGAGAAGATTGCACGCCACCGTTATCCCTGGCAAGCCAAACAGATAAGTTTACCTCTTGTCCATTAGTGTTCTGTAAGCTATAACTTGTGCATAGAGAAACCTCGCCGCTCTATTGAAACTAGGGTGCTCCCATCCTCAGGTCGAATGCTGCTTAGCCCTGGATGGTCACAGTGGCCCTTGGTGAAAAGGGAGTGGGTGGGGGGCTGGCGCCTTAGTCTGTTCCCCGACAGATTTGGTTCTCCGGCAGACGAAGAGGGTGCCGGTAGGATATCCTTCCAGGAAAACTCATTTAATTACAGTAAAGAGGCATCCCACCTCTGCATGGATGTATACATGCACGAGTTCTCGGCAAGGCTTATTTCTTTCATTGACATGCAGATACAAGTATAAGCATTACAGAACACAAACATGCATGAAAGGATTACATTATTTGAATTAAAATTTGGCGTTTGCCTACAATTTCAAGATTGAAAAAAGATAAGTGCTCCATAAACTCCTCTCCTTGTCCCTCTTATCCCAGGTATTGCGGTGGGGAGAGAAGAGGACGGGCGCCGCACCAGCGCAACGCCACCCCGATCCTTGTCAAGAGCTGGCGACCCCAGCCTGACAAGGTTGGGAGTGGTGAGGCTGCGAAGGAGGAAGATGTGCGGGACACCACGACGGTCCCCTCGTCACCACCCCCAAAACCGGAAGGGGCGCTCCAGCACATGCATCGACAGAAGAATACGCCGGCGCCCAGCCACAAGGCCCCAAAAGGAAGCGGGAGCACCAGGGGAACGAGCCTTTTCCCGGCAGCCAGAAGAAACGGTGATAACAGTGTCGGGAAAAGGGGGGAGAGCCAGGCCGACGGGTAGCAGGTGCCCAATACGAGACAAATGCGTCGATGCGGTCGTACTCCTACTAGGCGGCCTACCTCCCATTTTCTCCTTCTCCCCAAGCTTCATCTCCATCAACACCACTCCGGGAGGAGGCTGGGGCCCCAATTCGGCGCCCCCAGCAGAGAAACAGCAAGCGGCCGAAATGGCCAGGGGAGTTGAGGCGTGCCGCGTGCCACCTTGGCGGGCAGGAAGGCGCGCATCTCATCGACGACAACTCCAAGACCTCCGGGAGGGGAGATGCTGGGATTATGAATGATCTCTAGCCCCGCCTCCCGGACGAGCATCAAAGAGACCAAAGGACTCGCCACATCAAGGACCAGGCTCACTCCCCAAGCGTCGGCACCAGCGTGAGGCGACGTATGCCCCGAACCAGAGCCCAGGGGCTGGCCCCAGGCTTCCTTCTCAAGCATGGCCAGCAGAAATAGAAGATGAGGAGAGGAGGACCACGGAGATGGATGACTCCATCCTTACCAAAGGTACCCTCCCGCGCCATGCACCTCCATTACCTACCCCACGCGATGCATGCTGCATACGTGGCTAAGGATAAGGGCGCGCTTTGGGAAGAGTAAATTGGCACTTTCCTCCCCATGCGTTAAAATCTTTAACGGGCCATTACTGGGGCAACCCCACCATTATTGGCTTTATGCCACACGCGGGGAAACCGGAAACTGGCCCTGAATCAAGGCTGATGAAGCAGCAACGGAAAACTTAAGGGGCCAACCCCTTAAGCAACCTTGCATGTGCACTTATTAGGCCCTACCCCGACGACACTCAGCAACACATTTGGGGCAGGCCCGGGGGCTTCTGTCGATGCAACAAACCCTAGGTCTATTGACCAACTGTGCACAGACTCAAGATCAAGATTGAAGCAGCAGCTTAAGTAAGAGATTGAAGAACCAAGAGGTTCGAAGAACCAACATGCAGCTCGAAAGGACCAAGATTGAGCCTAAGGAGCAAGATATCGACAAGAGAAGGGCCTCCCTTGCTGGGCAGGAGAGCCTGACAAGGGGCGAGGCCACCACCAGAAGCAAGCTATCGAGGCTCCTCGGCAGAGCCTACCGGGGCTCGAGGGGACAGAACCACCCCACCAACCACTCAAGTACGACTCACATCGTCAATTAGTGCGGTGTCAAGCCACAAGATGGTTAAGTGGCAGCCATTTGCCACATGGTAGCCATTTCCTACAGAGAAGCCTATCGACGACACATGTCATGCGACGTGTCAAAAGAACAGGTGCGGAGCTTGCGAGATAGCCCGGCAGGCCATGCCAGGCGCCTAGTGATGTGACACTAAGAGGCGCATTTAATGCACCCTGTGAGCCCGCAGAGTTAGGCATGATAACACTATTTGCTGTCATATCAGTGGATAATGACCACTTTGCCACTATGGTGACCCATTAATCTGAAAAAGGAGGCCCATGGCACTCATAGGAGGGGTTAGAAGGTTGAAAAGTTGATAACCCCAAGCCACCACATGCGTGTAGTCACTGCGCCCACGAGGCAAACCTTGCCGGGCAAGTGTACTATGCACGACCACATTCCTTCTTCCATCAATCCACTAAAGCAGGAGTAGGGTCTTACGCCTCACGGCGGCCCGAACCTGGGTAAATCGCTTGTGTGCTCTCTACCACGTTGTCGTAGCGTCGTCCCCCCGCCAAACCAACAAGGGGCCACCCAGTCATATAGGTGGTCACAGAAATCCCGCGACACACAAGCTCCAGTGGACCAAAGTTGGTTGAAAAATCACATGTGTGTCCTTGGGTAAATTTTTAGGTCCCATGCAAGGAATGGAAAGAAATTCAAACATATGGGCATCGTGGCTCCACTACTAGGGAAAAGCCTACCAGCAGCGCGGGTTTTGGGTGTATCAGTAGCGCGGGTGCCCGCACTACTGATATGGCACCACAGCTAAATTGTAGCAGTAGCACGTGTTGACACACGCTACTGCTATACATGGTTAGCTGTAGTGTGCATTGCAGACAGCGCTACTGCTAATTATTTGTAGCAGGTCATATACCCCGCGCTACTGCTATTACTTCCAAAAACAAAAAAATCTCGATCCCGTGCGTGTTGTCAATGGCAGCGGTGGTTTGATCTAGCGACGATTAGCATCGCCGGAGGCATGAACGGATAGCAGAAGACCAGATCCGGCGCTGGCTGTTGGAGAGGGACCGTTTCTACGGCAGAGCCAGGCCGCGGCGTGGGGCTCCTCTTCCTGACCATGCCGGATAGCTCCGGGTCGTCCATGGTGAGGACCTGCACGGGCATGGACATGGGAGGGTGAGTCAAACCAGAGGGAGAGAGAGAAAAGGAAAACGAAGGGAGAGAGGAAGGTGATGGAGGGAGCAGCGGAGCTAGTCACCGGTGGTGAGGGGCTTTGGTGTGGTGGCGCGGGGCAGCGGCCTCCTAGACGTTGGTGGAAGACCAGCGAGCCCCTAGACGCCGGTGGCGCGAGGCGGCGGCCTCTTTCGACGCCACGAAGGAGGATGGGCGCATGGGCAACAGGTCCATGTGAGAGTGTATGGAAAGTGAGAGGAGAGAGTGGCGGAAGAGAGGATGGATTTGGGGGAGGAGATGGGGATTCGGCCAACGATATGGCGACTTCACGTACCTCGTACTTAGTAGTAGTGAGGGGTATAAAATCATGCTACTACTATCAAATTAATAGTAGTGCGGGTTTATACCCCTCGCTACTACTATGGCATGTCCCGGGAGGCACGGTAGAGACCGCTTAGTAGTAGCAAGGGTTAAAAACCCGCCCTACTACTATCAACTTAGAAGTAGCGAGAGGTAAAAACACGCGCTACTAGTAAGTAGCAGTAGCAAGGGATATAAACACTCGCTACTAGTAAGCGTCTGCCTATAAGCTTTTCCCTAGAAGTACTCGGCCAGAAAGATTGAGAAACTTGGTTTTTTAATTCCTGTAAATCCAAAACACGCCTGAAAATCATGAAACTTGGCATGGTGTCATGACATGGCATCAACATGCTACGGTAAATTTTTTGGCCGAATTGGGACAAGCTTTGGTGTAAGCTTCTTGCAAACTGGAGCTTCCCTCAAGGAGGCTCGTGGTTCCGAGAGGGAACGTGTCACCTCCGTGTGTGAAATGACATACGTACACTGCCTTCTCCCGCCTTAATTTTTTTAAACAGGCAGATTAGACCAAATAGAAGTATCGTGCTTTGGAATTATTCTGGGTTCATTTGGCCTTTTTTATACATTAATTGAGTTTCTGGGCATTTAGTGCGAATAATTCAAATTTGAACTACAAGCACATGCTCCAGTGCACCAAAGTTGGTTAAAAAAATCACATGTGTGTCCTTGGGTGAATTTCTAGGTCCCATGCAAGAAATGGGAATGTCATTCAAACATCTTGGCGTCGTGGCTCTGCCGGAAAGATTGAGAAACTTGGTTTTTTATTTCCTGTAAATCCGAAACATGCCTGAAAATCATGAAACTTGGCATGGTGTCATGACATGGCACCAACATGTTGTAGTAATTTTTTTGTCCGATTTGCGAAGGCGCACACATTAACAATGAACAAAGTCATTTTGGAACAAGTGATGTCACGTTACAAATTGGAAACACAAGTATTATTGAAACTGTGGGTGTTCTACTTACCAATTACGTGTCGCCACGCGTCCCCTTTGACCCCTGCGCATGCTCATCAGAAGGAGAGCCCTTTGACCTCCATCCAAAACACGCCTTGTCTGCTGCGTACATGGCATTTGCACCATAGGGTGCACCACAATAGGCAATGTCAGCACCGTCTTGTCCCAACAACCGTGCGCGCTCATTATTACCATCACGCATGCTTCTTTTAATTAGAATGTGTGTGCCAGTCTAGGGCACACACATTGATCTATCTAATTGTTTCAGTTTGTGGTGGCTAATAGCAAACAGTTCATCCGTGTGAAGTGTATGCCATCAATTGCAGACACTTCGATCTGGCTGACTCGTTTCTATAATGTTGTCTAATCGCAAACAGTTAATCTTTCTGAAGCGTATGCCCTCAATCGCACACACATTTATCTAGCTTCCCATTTCTATTATTCCTCCTCATCACAAACAGTTCATCTGAGTGAATCGTATGTTGTATATCGCACACGCCTTCATCTGGCTGCCCGTTTCTTTTGTTCTACCTCATTGCAAATAGTTCATTGAACTGAACCATATGCCCTGCATCGCACACACAACTAAAATTTGAACCGTATTCGATGGCTCCCCCATCGCAAATGTTCTGCACCTTTTTTTATGGTTCTTTTACACAACCATTTGCGATTATTGCATCACACATATTTTCGTCGAAGGATCTCTAATCATAGTGTCGCGTTAGCAGCATCCTGCAGTAGTGAAATACCACACTATAGCATGTATGCTTTGAGTAATATATGCATGATGTAGACATTCATTTATTTCTTATAGTTCATCTCATTCAAAATCAATTAGTTTTTATAAAAAAGTTAATCTATTTTATGATTCATGGAATTGTGCGTTGTAAAGCATCAAGTAAAAACAAATAATGGCAATTCAACTAGAAAAAAGTTTGGGCAGTTATGATACAGAAGATTCTAGAACAAAGGAGAAGCTCTTGTGTTTTGAGGTTTGTGCATTATGCTTAAATTCAACCTTGGAGTCTTCTACATTGTACATGTGGAAAAATCTGTTGGGGGCTAGAAGATGGTGCGAGGGGCCAAGTGGAGGGAGACTATGAAGGAGTGCGCAAGTGCGAAATCGATATTTAAAGAGAGGGGGCGAGAACATGCGTTGTTTCGCGCAGTGGCGGAGCCATGAAAAATAAATGAGCTACGGGGCCAAGCATTGCTAATCCTTTATGAGGATGGCCAATTCATCCACTTAAACCATTTTACCAGCAATTAATCTACCGATCACATTCATATTAGCCTAAATATATAGTGATGTTAGGGGGGCAGGGCCCTTGCTGCCCCTGTCTTCGCCACTTTGCGCGTGTCTAAGAGATGAAGCGGAAGCCATGGATGATGAGAGGGGGGCAATGGATATATAATTATGTGGGTGTATTAGCATGTAATCCTATTTAGAGAGGTATAGATTGATCGATTTGTACATGGGAAAGAGGGTGAGACCTCATAGATATATAGATCGATCAATTTGTGTGGAAAACTGTGAAAGACCTCGCTATATACACACACACATAGAGGAACATCGATCGTTGCGCATGCACGTGAGAGATAAAGAATGCCCGATATGATGAAGAGGGGGAGGTGTGTGTGTATGTGCATGCATGGGAGACCGACCTGAAGAAAAATATTGCATGTGTGCGATGGATAATGCCAAGTGGTAGTGTGTGTGCATGCATGCACGAGAGAAAGTTAGTGGTACAATTATAAAGAGAAGACGACTGTGTGGGTGTAAAAGACTAGGTGAGGTCATAATCAATGTAAAGTTGAGTTCAAATATTTGAATAAGAGATCATGGTGTTTGAAACCCATGCATGCATGAATATAACTGAGATATGCATGGTGTGGTTTGGAAATGACCATGCTATACTGTATACACGTTGAACAAGGTTAGACTGATTTGAATTCGAGATACCAATGGCAGACATCGTTTGGCCACATTGCATCCGTTTATGGACACACTATTCCAATTGGAGATGATGGGTGGCTTTTGCATCAGATATCTATATATATACCCCTATATATTTATTTTATATTTTTTGTATAGTGTGTGAATACCTTTAACTTTGAAAGATGGTTGTTGGATGAAGCCAATCCGACGGTGTAAAGATGGAAAATCCGAGCACTACTGGCCGTTGGATATCATCTACATTCCACCAGATTTTGCCACATGTATAATCTAGAAGACTCCATGGTTGAACTTAAGCATAATGCACAAACCTCAAAACACAAGCACTTCTCCTTTGTTCTAGAATTTTCTGTATCATAATTGCCCAAATTTTTTTCTACATGAATTGCCATTATTTCTTTTTACTTTATGCTTTACAATGCACAATTCCATGAATCTTAAAATAGACTAGCTTTTTTTATAAAAACTAAATTATTTTGAATGAGATGAATTATATGAATTAAACGAACATCGGCATCACGCATATATGACTCAAAGCTTACATGCTATAATGTGGTAATTATTCATAATTTGGTTGCCAAATCTCATGTGTGCAATGCACGTGTACCTCAGTAGTGTAAATAGTGTTTTTGTGTGTGTGTGTTATGCGTGTTAAACACATTGTACGTAGTACCATACATCACTACTAGGGAAAACCCTAGTAGTAGCGCGAGTTTTGATGCTATCAGTAGCGAGTAGCCCCGCTACTACTATGGTGCTATAGCTAACAGTTAGTAGTAGCACGGTCTAGAGCCGCGCTACTACTATTGACTATATCAGTAGCGCTTTTCTGGAACGTGCTACTATTAAGTAGCTGTAGTGCTTTTCTGTCCCCGCGCTGATGTTGTATCTTTCATCATTTTTTTCTGCTTCCTACCCCGTTTCAATAAACTGCAGTTTCACATATACCAGATAACAGAAGACCATATGACCAAGGCGTGTAACTGTGGAGGGGGGCACCGCACACGGCTAAGAGAAGACTTGGTGTGTCTTTGGGGTGACCCCTTCCCACGTATGTAAAGGAGGGGGAGGAGGAGGCCGGCCCAAGGGGGGTGCACCAAGTGTGGGGAGTCCTACTAGGATTCCCTCCCCTTTTTCCTTTTTCGGAGTAGCAAAGGGAGGAAGAGAGGAGAAGTAGGAGAGGGAAAGGGGGGCGCCGCCCCCACCCCTTGTCCAATTCGGATTGGCAAGGGGGGTGCGCCACCTCCTGGCCGGCCCTCTCTCTTCTCAACCAAGGCCCATGATGGCCCATTAACTTCCCGGGAGGGTTCCCATAACTCCCGGTACTCCGAAACTTATCTGAAACTTCCCAAAACCATTCCGGTGTCCGAATGCAACCTTCCAATATATGAATCTTTACCTCTCGACAATTTCGAGACTCCTCGTCATGTCCGTGATCTCATCTGGGACTCCGAACAAATTTCAGTCATCAAATCACATAACTCATAATACAAATCGTCATCGAATTTTAAGCGTGCGGACCCTACGGGTTCGAGAACTATGTAGACATGACCGAGACACATCTCCGGTCAATAACCAATAGAGGAACCTGGATGCTCATATTGGTTCCTACATATTCTATGAAGATCTTTATCGGTCAAACCGCATAACAACATACGTTATTCCCTTTGTCATCGGTATGTTACTTGCCCGAGAATAACAGCAGGTGTGGGTGAGTAGAGGGATGGCTAGGCCAGCGATGGGAGTACGATGGGGCAGTGAGGCCTGCGCGGTAGCACAGCCGGCCGTGGGGAGGAGGGAGCAGGCAGACCCGCCGACGCTTGTTTGAGCGGCTGGAGCAGTAAGAGCAGATATTGCAGAAGCACGACGGCCGTTCGATGGACATCCAACAGTCACTGCTTGTGCGTCAACTTTTTTTAGGAAAGCCTCAAATCTGTGGAAAACAGCATACAACCCATCTGCCATTATTTCTAATAATTTACAACCCATTTGCTAATTCTTAAGGGTTTTTTTGGATCCCATATTCTTTTTGTTAGCATTACAGCCCATATTGTGGCCACGATTAAAAAATTATACGAAATTTTGCATATTTCGATGTGGTCCGAACTGTTTTTAATCCCGAAATTTCGATTCACATTCAAACTGATTTTAAAAATAAATGTATATCAATATAAAATACAACAAATTCTCCAAGCATAAAAATTAATGTAATTTAAGATCTTGAAACAAAAAAAAGATATTTGAAACTAATTGCCGGTTTGATGTGTTTTAAAAATGTACAACCCATTTCTCATTACTGATGGGCCATTTTCTCGGCCAGCCGAATGAAAGCTCTCCTTGTCTTGAAAGATTTGCAGCCCAACAGGCGTGACAAAGCGACTTACTTGGCAAATCAGAAAAAAGGGCTGTGGCCGTGGACCCAGCTGTCAGCCTCTCCACGTATAGTACTCTTATGATGGAAGTCGTTCCTTGACCACGTTGACCACGCCGCGCGGAGAGCACCACGGCGGTGGACGACGGCGAGGCCTAGGAAGGGGACGACGTGGAGGCGGGGATGACACGGCTGTGGAAGCCCGTGCAGAGAGGAGTACGAGGGTTCACTGGTTCGGCTATGGTGTGAGGCTGCCGTCGCCGCAGGGCCTGGCCAATGGTGGGAATAGTAGGGGCGGTGAGGCCTCCATGGCAGCACAGCCGGCCACAGGAGGCAGGAGCATGCGGCATGACCGGTGCTGCTTTGGGCGGCTGGAGCAAGAAGACCAGAGGTTGAAGAAGCACTAGGGCCATTGGATGGACATCGTACGGTCACTGGAGCTAGAATCGTTCATATTGACTAAGTTGACAAAGCCCTTCATCCCCGTCATCTTAGTAGGCCCACAAGTCAGCCTCCCACCAAGGTGGATCTCAGCTAGCCGGGGGAGTATTCATTTTTTTGTGCATAATAAGGAGGCACTTCCGGTGGGTCCGAGCTGACAGCGGGGGGAACGTTTTTTTCACGAAATACGGTGGCCCATTAGGTGGGTCCTAGCAGTCAGGGGGCAAACGTTTTTTTCGCAGAATACGGTGGCCCGTCCAGTGGGTCCCTGCTGTCAGTTGGAGGAATCATTATTTTCCGCGTAATAAGGAGGCACTTACTTGCTGCGGCCATGGACCCAGCTGAGACTCTCCACATACAGTATACTTCCGATGGAAGTCGTTCCTTGACCACATTGACCTCGCCGTGTTCCGTTGCATGCATGCGTCCATGGGCGTGGTGCGTCCCCACTGTCAGCCTCTCACGTACAGTCATCTTTCGATGACTCTCGGTTATTGACCATGTTGACCACACCGTGCCGAGCGCACCCAGACTGGAACGACCTAGAGATGGGGAGGACGGGGCAGTGGAGTCGTAGATGGAGAGGAGTGGGAAACTTCACTGGTTCGGCTACGTGACAGCACAGCCGCGGTGCCACCCACGGGAGACAGGAGCAAGAACAGAGGTTGAAGAAGGAGCACGGCTGCTGGATTAACATCCAACGGTCCAGCTGCTAGAATCATTTGTTGATTAAGTTGACAAAGCCGTGCGTACACGTCCGCTTAGTAGGCCCACAAGTCAGTCACCAAATCTGACGGGTCCTAGCTGTCAATGGGATGAATAATTTTTTTCGCAAAACAAGGAGGCACTTCCTTCCGTGCGAAGATACAGCCGGTGGATCCCAGCTGTCAGGTGGAGGAAACATTATTTTTCAGCTTAATAAGGAGGAACTTTCCTTGCGTGCAACCATGGACCTCGTGGGTCCCAGCCGTCAGGCTCTCCATGTACAGTCCTCTTCCGATGACTCGTTTGTTGATCACGCCGCACCGAATGCAGCGAGGAGGTGGACGACGGCGAGGCCCGGACGGGAACGACTCGGAGATGGGAAAACGCGGTAGTGGAGTCGCAGATTGAGAGGAGGAGAAGGGTTATAAGTGGTTCTGTTGCGGCATGGGGCTGTAGTCTGTGGAGAATAATAGGAGGTGTGGAGGGGTGGAGGGATAGCCTGGCCGGTGGTGGGGTAGCGCTTCGCAGTGATCCGTGCTAAGCAGAGCCGCTAGCCGCCGGAGGCCGAACCAGGCGGTCCCGGCGACGCTGGAGGAAGAAGACGATAAATTGAAGGTGCATGATGGCCGTTGGATATAAATCCAATGGTTGTGGATGACACAATCATTTGTTGACCAAGTTGACAACGCCCTGCGTAGGCTTCGACCTATTGGCCCACATGTCAGCCTGCAAAAATGTGGCATATATTTAACCCATGTTTTCTAGAATGTACAGTCCATTTGATGGGCTGGGTGAACAAATAATTTCGCGTCAATTAGGCCCATTTATATTTTCTAAGAAATCCCAACCCATTTGCACTTCCATGAAATACACGTATTAGGTGGGCTCGTTATATATATAATGTTATGTTAGAAGGAGCAATTAATATCAAAGAATAAACCGGGGAGGCACATTATATATATATATAATTAAGAAATTAGCGAGTTATTGCTCAAAATAAAAATGTGCGCATTAATATTAATTTGGTCCTTAAAATCTTTGCAAGCTTTTGTATGCAATCACCAGGATTTTCCTTGCCCATGAGTCAAAAACAACCAAGATTTTCCTTGCCAACTTCCGTTAAACATTTACTTTTATAAGTTAATAACACGTGGGATGTTTTTATAATGTATACATAAGTCTCTATAAAATATACAATATTAGTAATAATATAAATCTTTGCCTAATAATAAAGCACGGATTGACTCTTTGGGTTCACCGTCACAATACGCTTCTTTCCGTGAATTTACGCTTTCAGTTTTTTTCCGTTAGTTTTGATCGACAGTCCATCCAATTGCCGCGAGGCGGTACTAAAAACTTTGTCCACATAATTGGTCCACGTCCACATTCTCTTATTGGGCCTGCACGCATGTTTCGGCCTGCATGCACACTTCTGTATCTGTACCTTACCTGATTTTCACACATGTACTCGGAGTAATCCCACCTCGAGTGCTTACATGAAAGTCTACCAGTTTATATACCTAGGAAAATTGCATATCAAAAACGAGCCTCTTGAATCAACAAACACAGAATGAGAACAAAGAGAAATTGTACAACAAAACGGCAGTCCGGCGCGAAGCTGTTCAGTCCGGCGCTCGCCGGGGTGAGGAAGCGGAGGCGCAGCGCGCAGATGCCTGCGACGCAGCCTATTCCACATGCTGGCCACCTCTACACCACACACGACATGGACACGAGTGCGACGGCAGGGTGGCTTGAGGCTCGTGGTGGACCGGATCTAGCGAGGGGAAGGTCGGATCCGTCGGCTTGGAGAGGGAGGTGTGGAGGAGCACGCGGGACAGAGGGCGGAGGAGGATGGAGGCGGAACGCCGAGGTCCGGCTGTGGACTCGGAGTGGAGGAGCCACGGAGAGGCCCGTCATCCACCATGAGAGCGAGATGGTCCTGGCCATGCTCGGCGGTCGTCAGCTGACTTCGTGTTTCTCTGCTGATGATCCCGGACCACCTGCTGCCAGGGGTCGGCTACATGCTATTATCTCAGTTTGCTTGGTAGTTTCATTCTTGTTTAAGATTATACCTAGTCGTGTAGATGCAGATGGACATTGGAGGTACTGTGTTGGCACTGACAACTTGGATAAAAATATTTTTGTATGCACTCTGAGTGGGTCAGTCTATATACAATTAAATTTTCACATTCAGTTTCTTCAGTTAGACGACAGCAAGGAGATAATGCACTCCTTTTTTCTAAAAAATATCATAAGGGACATCTTTTGGAAGAATGACGAGCCATGTTGGTCGTAGTTGGGGTGAAATAATTACAACTTTTTGTGCCAAATAATCAAATATAGCACTGGTTCAGAAAAAAACTGAAACCATGAGAAATGTTGTTGTTGGATGTCAGTGCGCATCATATATCCTCTTGGCCATGCTGGTCATAACAGCAACAACTTTCTTCAGGCTCGTGATGCTCATATTGTCAATCGTTCTCACTATTGTGCCTGAGACAAAAACTCCTAATGCAGTTTGGTAATTTATGATGTTATTACACCGGAGCACATGTAATGAGAGACCCGGTAAAGAAGAATAGAACATAAGTGTGTGCCATTTTTTCCCCATTGCAAGGCACGGGCCCTTTTGCTAGTACATATAATGTGGTTAGAAGGGAAAACATAAATTGGACACAGCATTAATTTTATAAGAGACCTGCGTTTTATACCCCACAGTAGGCATACTAACAAGTTCACACAAATACAACAGAAAAGGTAAACATTCATATCAAACTCAGGTCCACAGGACACGTTCATATTCATAGCCAACATTCACTATCAACAACTCAAAAGATTCATATATACACAAGCTCAGCATATCTATGCATCCAAATGATTGATAGATCACATGATAATATTCATACATAATTCACAAAAAGATACAGATATACACATGTTCGGTATGTTTATGCATCCAAATGATTGAGATCACAGCCAATATAATCCATGGACGAACTTTAATTACCTAGGGTACATATTGGTAAATGGTGTTCAATCGGAGGTACTTCTTGCTAAAATTAGTTCTCGTACGAGTAAACTTTCGAGTACATAAGAGGCAACACAGACAATCTGAACTTTTCTTGTAGGTTTATCCTCAAATAGTGGCCTCGTGCCGAGAGAGGTTTGAGAAACTTGGCCACTACATTCATCCAACTAGTTTACTGGCTCATCTTGGTCATGTATCTCGCCAAAATTCTACATTGTAGACGAGAAAGGCGGCGGTTGAGAAAATGAACCACCCAAATTTTTTGTGCAGTTCAACTGAAATGGAGCATCCTTGGTGTGCAGACTGATTAAGTGCCATATGAATATACGCGTCAACCAACTTGTCTGGAATCTTTAGACTCCATGCCATATAGTTCACTACCATATGTGCCGATAACCAAAAGGCACAAGTTGGGACCAAAGACTGGACTGCGTTTTCCTGGGCTATGCACCAAGCAATATTTTTGGCGTTCACTCTCCTAATACTTGGAGTTTGAGAATTGGTTGACGCTGATTGATACTCGAATGAATATAGGCACTTCTTGTCAACATCGATGCTTGTCTGAGTGAACTTTGGAGTACATAGCAACAGCATAAGTACCTGTCCATCTGATCATTTTGTGCAGTTCTACTGAAATTACCCGATGTAATGATTTGCCTACGAGTTCTGGATCCAAATTACTCCTTTATGAAATCGGCAAACAGTAGCACAATACCAAATTGCCAATACATATGACATGCACAATAATCAGGATAAAGACCAATACCAACCCGTGTGAGGTAGCATATCAATTACTATTTCCTTTAACTGGAAGCCGAGATAAGCCAAGCGACTAACAGCAAAGGAAGAAAGAAAGCGGAGATTAATGACTGACAGGAAAGGATGGAAGCTATCGAGTCAATGAAGCACCCAAAGTTTTTGTGAAGTTCCACCAAAATCGAGCATCCCTGTTGGCACATATATTGTGAGAGTGAGATTACTGTAATAGTGGGACTAGTTGATGAAACATACACTAACAAATAGAAGCACCCTCATTATCTTAATGGGTAAAGTTAGCAACATAGTATTCTTGCTTAAAGAGAGGTATTAGTTTACTTAATCAGTGCCAATTAGCTCAACTCAACACTCGAAGATTTGCCATTTATCATAGGTTGCAAAACTTTAACGTGCGAAGATAAAGGAGTTTCTCATGACAGTAGCACGATACAAATAGAGATGACAGCAAACTAATATGGATGAAGGCCTTAGGCCCGTACCAACCTGAGAAAAAAAGCTTATTCATGTAGTCCCATAAGAGATGATAAAGTACTCACTGGAATCACACAATAGTATATATTTTTGTGCACTTCAAATGTATGGTTGAAATCACTCTTGTTTACCAGTGCTGAGATTATATCGAAAGATTATCAAGAACTTCTAGCAGAGTTAAAGCACTGGTTGGGATACAGTTCATTGTATTGTCTTATGTAGTTCCACTAAAATGTATGATTGGGACAACATGATCCCTGTTTGCACAAGTAGGAACAAGGTGACACCTTCATTAGCTTAGTGAGAAAGGATAGGAAGACATTTGCATATTACTCAAACAGTAGCATCAAATTCATGATGGACAACACGCAAAACATTGCCTCATTGAACCAATGGAAATAAATTGACATGCAAAACAATAGCGCTATTATGTCATGACACTAATAATATTCCCTCCCTGCTCCACCACATGATTCACCTCCATAAACAAACATACACACGTACATGATTCAGCATAGGGTCCTACTAAAGATTTGTTTAACTCCAACAGGAAAATTAGGCAGTAATAAATTAGTGGTGCTTAAGTACTCCTAATTAATTAAGTGAGACAGCAGAAGTGGAAGGGTTCCCTGGAGGATCGTCTCACATGTAAGGTAGTCGTTACCGGAGCCCTTGAATGACCTCGACTGAGGCCTCTGGCTTCAGCAAGATCGCCTTGGCATTGTTTATTCTTCTTCTTCTTCCTCTTCATGCTCTGTTTCTCTTTCTCCTCAACAGTTGGTGAAACCAAGTACATGATTGGCCTTCTAATTCAGAATTGGTTTTGTTAGTGAGGGAGTACAAGTGTATTAGTAAAAAGCAACATTATTTTTCTCATGGCAGTCAGAAAATAGAGATGAACACATGCATTAAATATCATTCTTACCTAAAGGATGGTTATGGCGCAAATATGGATGATGAGGATTGGAACACAGATCTCCCTTTGTGCAGTTCCACCAAAATGAACCAACTGTTCCATTCTGAAATTCCAGTTAAACAGCACAAAAGTCACTTCTTTTAAGAAGAGTTTTGTGCAGTGCACCAAAAGGTCACAACAGCAACCAGGTGAATTGGATATCCTTTTTTGCAGAAAAGGCACAGAGGAAACAGTCAGAGTCTCAAACAATTACAGGCAGAAACATTTGGCTAAACTTGTCATGGATTATAATAGTGGCATGGCTTCATTTTTACTAGGGACATTAGATTAAGAACAGTGGGTGCACCAGCAGTCCAGCACCATGTACGTAAACAGGGGCATAAAGTGGTGATTCATAGTTTGTTGCCCCGAGAAACAAACATCCAAGAAACATATCTGGGTTGGTCCCATTTTTGTTCACTCTAGGCACCTACTCCTATGTGTGGATAGCAAATCTAGTCCTGGTCATACCACTCTGTACAACGTTACCCCTATATTTCCCTTTTCGACCAAGATACCGATTGGATGACCAGTCTGTACAACTTTCACCCCCTTTCCTTCATGTTTGTACCAAGTCCGATGTACATACTAAATTCCCCCACCCCCACTTTATTTATTTTTTGAACCAAGTACTCCCTCCGTCCGGAATTACTTGTCATCAAAATGGATGTGTCTAGAACTAAAATACATCTAGATACATCCATTTCAATGACAAGTATTTTCGGACGGAGGGAGTACAAGATTCGACTCCATGAAGTAGCTTTACCTCTAACCATAGAAGAAAAAATGTGATGTTGGACCATCCGATCGAGAGGGGCTGAGAGGTAGAAAATGATACACATGCAGCGACATAGCGAGCTGGGGAAGTAGAGCTAAGGCGGTTTCGAACGAAGATATACCTGAAGGTCGTCGGGATGTGGATAGGTGGGCGGCGGGTGGCCGGATCCGCCCACAGGCAACGACGAAGGGATCGGAGGACCTCTCGCACCAGCGCTCGGGCAAAGATAATGGTGCGGCCGGCAGTGGGTCTCCTTCGTCGCTGTCGACGACAGCCTAAACGCTGCCCCTCCTCCCCTTCACCGGCGGAGGGGGATACGTCCGGATCTATAACCAGCAGTGAGGATAGAAAGCCAGTGTTTTTTGAAGGGAGAAAGATAGTGTTACTACCCCTATCTTGTTTAGATGTGGAGAGGATGAGAGTGTGTGAATAGAGAAACCCTAGCCAGCAAGCACGGAGGCTCCGGCCTATATATACGTAGTGGGGTAGTTTTTCTTTTTCACTGTCAGGACCCCGACTCAATGCCACATCGATCTAGCATGTAACACCTCATATCACTTTGCGGCCTCACGCACGGTATTCCCACGGGTGTCGCCCTACCTTTACCCGGGACCGTTTGCGCCTTTTGGCACACGTATATGACAGTGTCGCTAGCATCTATATGATAATGAGCCCGGGCTGACATGGCTAGTCGTAAACCCAAAGTGGCACAAACTTACAGGGACAGGCATCCATGACCCAGCATCGAACGTGTCGGTCATCAGCGAGTGAATCCAGGCTGTAGCACTAGGCTAGCAGGACTCCGGTGAACCGGGCTGTAGCGGGCTAACAGGACTCCGATATTCATCGCGTGACATTTCCCCGAAGGGACAGACACAGGAACGAAGAAGGACACATGCCGGCCAGCCTAAGTGTTCCGGAGCAGTAGCAAGCTACCATTGGAAACACTAGGAGACATTTCCCAGTAAGAGAGGCTACTAAGGATAAACAACTAGATAGTCAGATCCCACACATACCAAGCATTTCAATAACATACACACAATATGCTCGATATGTGCAAACACAACATGGCATCACAAGATGACTCTATGACTCAAGTATTTATTCATTAGGCTCCGAGGAGCGAGATATTACAAACATAGGTCTCATGACCCAACATTCAGAGCATACAAGTCAAAGCACAAGCGGAAGCTATCATGTCTGAGTACATACAACTATAAATGAAAAAGGCTGAAAAGCCTGACTATCTACCAGATACTGCCGAGGGCACAAGATCGTAGCTGAGGTAACAAGCTAAACGTCGAAGTCCAAGCGGAACTACTAGTGAGACTGAAGTCTCTCTGCAAAAACATAAAATAGGTAAACGTGAGTACAAATGTACCCAGCAAGACTTACATCAGAACTAACTACATATGCATCATTATCAACAAAGGGATGGTGGGGTTTAACTGCAGCAAGCCAGCTTTGACTCGGTGGCTATCCTGAACTACGACTGCAATGTAACTCTTTGAGGTGGCGCACACGAGTCCACATATTCACCATATCAATACAACACTATGGATCAGCTCCCGTCTCCCTACGAGAACGCCATCCATAACACTCACGCTTATCTTGCGTATTTTAGAGTGTCCACTTTCACTTGTCTATGAACTGATATAAGCAACCCAGAAGTCCTTTTCCGCGGACACGGCTGTTCGAATAGATGATGTTAACCCTGCAGGGGTGTACTTCTTCACACACGCTCTCACCACTTACCGCCGTTTACACGACATGTACTCGGCAACCTTCAAGCGGAAGCCCAACGTGGGTGTCGGCCACGGCCTGCCTAAACACTCGAGTCTCTAGTCCAGGTTTATCGCCTATTCGGGTTCCATCCATGAGGAGATCCGGCCGGAGTTTCGCTCACAGCCCCAAACGATGTGAACAGGGTTCCCGAGACACCAAACGGGCGCCCGGTACACCGTGCCACGTGCCTACCGCATCACAGCCCACCCCTCCGGTCAGCGCTGCCCACGGCCTCCAGCATACTACAAACACCAGAAACTACTTGCAACTCCTGGACAGAGGACAAGGGTGATCAAGAAGCCGAGAGGGTCCATTGGTTTCGGGCCCAATGCGTGGTAGTAGCTGAATCATGGATCACAAACACAGAACTCAGTTCCTGAGGACGGCTGCAATGAGACAACCCACCATGTACTCCTACATGGCCTCTCACCGCTACCTTTACCAAATCGTGTTCTCACACTTAGCTCACACACAGTAGGACATGTTCACACACCTCTGATTCATCCCGGATGAATCAGACCTGACTCGACTCTAAGCAGTAGCAGGCATGACAAACAAGCATGAATGAGTAGGCACAACAGGGCTCAAACAACTCCTACTCATGCTAGTGGGTTTCATCTATTTACTGTGGCAATGACAGGTCATGCAAAGGATAAAGGGGTTCAGCTACCGCAGCAGGTAACAGATGAATCGTTGTTGTCCTAATGCAGTAAAAGAGAGTAGGAGCGAGAGAGTGGGATTTTATCGGAATGAACAAGGGGGTTTTGCTTGCCTGGCACTTCTGAAGATAACATTGAGTCTTCATCAGTGTCAACGATCACATCATCGGTATCACGTCTATCGGGAGGGGACAAATACCGGCAACACAGAAGGGAACACAATCAATGCAATGCACAATATGATGCATGATCATGACATGGCAAGATGAATGTGTTTTGAGCTAATGCAACTAGCAACAAGTTAAATGGGGTTGGTTTGAATACAAGATTCAAATTCAAACTCCATATGTGATTATTTAAATGCCATTTATTGGTTTTGTCCAAAACACAGGACAACCATTGTTCAAACATGCATGAAAATGGTACAGATGGATTCCTTGAATTTTTCTGATAATTTTTCATATATAATTTATTTAATTTGGAGTTACGGTTAGTTTTCTATGATTTATTGAAGTTTTAGCTATTTTCTGGAATTTCCTGATTATTTATAAAATAAACAAAATTCCAGAAAAGGAATATTGCGTCAGCATGACGCCGGGGTGACGTCAGCAGGTCAAAGGCGTCGACCAGGTCAAACCTGACCAGTGGGGTCCACTTGTCAGTGACCCAGTCAACTAACCAAGTTAGTTAGCCCCAACTAACTTAGTTAGCCGGGCGGGGCCCGCATGTAAGTGGCCTATCTAATTAGCTAAGTTAATTAGCGCTAACTAATCTAACACTAATCAAGCAGGCGCCTGGGCCCACACGTCAGGGGGGTCAAACCCCGGGTCAACTCGCCGGAGTTGACCCGCGGCTCGTCGCCGGTGGAGCCAGAGACGGCGGAGGGGGTCGGAATTCCTCCTCCGGCGACCAAATCGGAGACTGAGGGGCTCTACGCGTAGCTGGTGTGTGCGCGCATCGAATCGTGGCATCCGTTCGTGCTGGGGAGGTCGGATTTGGCGACGGCGGCGAGCGGGGCGGCGGCCGGAGCACGGCGAGGTCGGGGTTGGCGCTAGGGGGCACGGCAGGTCGCACGGGTGGGCGCGCTCGGCTCCTGGAAGGGTGCTGAGCATGTTGCCGTGCTCAGGGGTTAGCTACGGTGGCTCTAGCCCCGTCTGTGTCATCGCCGGCGGCGAGGAACTGTCGGCTCCGATAGCCGGGGTGGTTAGAAGGCGCGGACGGCACGGGGAGAGAGGGGAAATGGACAGGGGCTCACGAGGGGTCGAGAGAGAAGCTCGGTGGGCTCGGGGAAGCCTCTGCAACGGCGAATTGACGACGGCGATCTCCGGGCACTGGAGATGAAGACGACGACGCTCCGGTCGACTGCGGCCTCCTCTGGCCGCGTGCGTCGCGTGTGTAGCTCCACGGGGTCAGGGCGGAGCTCAGGGATGCATAGAGGGAGCGAGGGGGGTGGCTGTGGCCCCGGTAAACGGCGTCGGTGGCGATGGGCGCGCTCGGCTGTGGTGGGGAACAGCGAGAGAGGAGCGAAGAGGGGAGAGTGCGGTGTCCAGGGGTCGAGGGGAGGCCGGGGAGGCGGTTCAGGCACCGCGGTGGCGTGGGATGCAGGCAGGCAGGGAGGTGGCGTGTCGCCACGGCGCGCGCGTGCGCTGTCTCCCTCCTCTGCCTACTGGCAGAGGTAGAGGATGACTGGCATGGGCCTTGGTGGGCTAGGCCACCAGCTGGGCCAGCTAGGTGGGCTGCCAGGTAGGTCCAGGTGAGATTTCTCTCCTCTGTCTTTTATTTATTGTTTTCTATTTTGTTCTGTTTTGTTTTGGTTTAGGAATAAATACTAAACCATTTTATAAAATCCTGAAAATAATTATGTGGCTAGAACTAAAATATACCAAACCACATAAAATTTTCCAGTAATTATTGGACATATATTATTTATATATCAAATATATATCCAATGCAAATAGCTATTTATTTAATTCAAAGGCCCAAAATAATTAACTCTGAGATACCAAAAATATTGTTTTGAGTTTTACCTCTTTGCAATATTTTCAGAGACTAAAAGGAGCATTTTCTTGGACTTCTTTGAGGAGATTTTAATGTTGATCATTTTTAGAAGGTTTCTGAGGCTTTGAAAATTCCTCAATTCAAATTTCATTTGAAATAAAACATGATGCTCACATGAGGTCTAGCCTAGTGCATTACCAAAAGCTAGGGATGTGACAACTCACCCCCACTAAACAAGAATCTCGTCTCGAGATTCAAGCGTAGGGTAAGATGAAGGGGAAACGCAAACTAGTATAATCTTCACGATCCAGGTTGCACTTCAAATGAACGTTGATTCGATCACCATCTTTGTCTTGTCGTCTTGTTCTGAGAACTCCAACTAATCATGACAAGAAGAGGAAAGGGAAACTCTAGAAGGATCGAACTTCTCGAAGGTCGAACAACTCATGAAATGAGACATAGAACCATCTCCCGGGTGGAGACACGAGATACACATCAAGAGGGGTGGAAAGAAACGGATGACGAAGGTTCACTAGGTGGACAACAATTCCACACTTAAAAAGGTGGTAAACGATTGTCAATGTAGCGAGGAGTTGAGTTGCCATGACACCACAACGAGGCACCTTAGGGTAGGTGACTCGTAGAAATATCCAAGTGGCAAAAAGAATTACCTTTGATATAGAGATCATTGAGACTCTCTATATCAGCCTAAGGCAAATCACAGCAATCGACTGGCGGGGGTCGGTAGAATAGCATACTCGGACTTGGATGATGTGGATTACCTTGTTGAAGACAACGTAATGGATGAATTTGCTTATCAACGGAAATGGAAGAGACCCATGGTAGAATGGCACATTGGCGGTGCAAGCTAGGAACAAAATGCAAATGCTAGAAATGATTCTGGTAACTGGGGAAGAACCCAACAATAAAGAGTGAATTCACTGTTGGAGTGGTTATAGCATAACCGACGAGACTAGGAGCAATCCCGGTTAGTGCCGGCGATAATACCTAGCGCTTGTGCATGCTCTCAAGAACTTGAGCAATTCCATAATCATCAAGGTTTTACCAACATCCGTGTCAAGGGTCCGGTAACACAACTTACTACCATGATGAATGGTGATGGAGGATGCAGATGCAAAGGAAGATAACACCTTCTCAGATTTCACCCTTGGCAGGGCCAAGGAAATAAAATCTGGATGATCGACCGAGAGACATTTAGCACTCCGCTTCTAATGTTCTCCTTGACGTGCTAGTGTATCCCATTCATAGATATGGTTTGATAACTAGAACATCAAGTAAAAGGTCGGACTTCGGGAACACAAAAATCCATAGGGGCAACTAGGAAGTAAACCCTACGAAATCCTTATGGGGAGGTGGCCAACTTCATCAATCAAGATATTATAATAACAGGTCTTCCGGCTGGGAGTGTTGGCCACGACATCCACTTTACCGGTTATCGCGCGACCAATATTATAATTCTTGGGAAATATTCCAGCCATCATATCTGCCTGAGATTCAGATCTGGTTGGTGTCAGGATATTCCAGACTCATCGAGTCTAGGAAGAAAAACGGAAGTTTGCAACACAAATCGACGAGATGACGTTGCGGGATTCTC
Organism: Triticum aestivum; assembly: GCF_018294505.1. Taxonomy (NCBI): domain Eukaryota; kingdom Viridiplantae; phylum Streptophyta; class Magnoliopsida; order Poales; family Poaceae; genus Triticum; species Triticum aestivum. The sequence continues at coordinate 355,801,595 of NC_057800.1, read as the reverse complement.
GGGAGATGAACTACGATAGCAAGCTCCAAAACATGAGCTGGTTCTGCTACAAACATGTGAACACGTTGTCCAAGACAAGCATGACCACAAAGTAGTCTTATAATAAAACACTACCGAGTTCAGGAGGGGGAACCATCAACGAGGGTATCGAAGTCCTTACATAAGTCCAGATTAGCTCTTACGAAGGAACTCCTTCTCCTTGAACAAATCAATCAGTGGCTTGGTGTGCTAGGGATACATATAGATTGAAGGTTGCAAGTCTTCAAACCACAGCATTCTTCGCACGTGTGCATGACTGATTTGGAATGATTCCAAAGAAAGCAACATTGACTTTCTCGAATCCACGGCGGCAACTTGCATCAGATGCACATGAATTAAAGGAAGTCACTACCTTCATCCAAACATATGTTTCATGAGCTAGCATGAACAAATGCTTTCAAAAATTTCCAACACTAGCTTAATGTTCAACAAAATCATGGAGGAGATAAGGATGTTGTCAATGGGCTCAACAACAATTCATCCGGGTTTCCTTTTAAAAGGAATTCCATAGTTACGTGAACACGGTGATAGCATTGGTCGGACCAAAGATGTAATGGTGTATGCTCGAGGGATCAACCACGAATAAGACAACATTACGAGCATCGTTGGTACTGATTTGATTTGACGATAGCCCATACTCAAATCAAAGGATTGATAAGACAATAGGTCCAGCAACTGATCACAGGGACCAATCGATGAAGATATCATCTTCTTCAACACACACTACACAAGAATATCCCTTTGGGACGAACTAAGTCAGGCAAGCTTTTATCTTCCAACTCTCCAAGTTGTTGTTTAGCTTATCCAACTAGCTCAGGGTATCCAACACGGATTCTTGGAGAAGGGGTGGTTTACAGGAATAAACCAACTTGATCACGAACTCAACATAGCGGTCAGGTGACAACCTGGTAATACTTCTGAGAAGATATTCAGAAATCACGAACCACCGGTATGTTACTAAGCTCGAGAACAATCTCGCTTTTGAGGGCAAGACGATATGATCAAATGAGTGAGGACTTGACAAGATCCTAACTCATCAATCGAAGGGTGCACCGAAATAAGAACTAGATAGCACGATCAGTCTTAGGGTGACGATTCAATAATCAATACGCTAAGAATGAGGTTATCGTCCATTTAACTACCAAGCAACAGAGTTGCTAGCAGTATTGATTTCACACGCCACGATTCACTTGTCGGCATTCTGGTTACAATAACACAGGAACCGAGGAATGAACAATGATGGCAAGAAGTATCACTGTACCAAGAGTTCATAGGATGGTGTGCAATTCCTATAACAATCCCGATATAAAGATGGTAATACTTCAGGGTAGAACAGAATCAAAAGCTGGGCTGGCATTTTGATCTGCGGAGCATGACTACCTTGACCCAATCCTAGATATGGATGAGGTACTGGAGTTCATTTCTCCTAGTCATTCTGGAATAGAATGGCTTGATGGACCACAAGAGTAATAGGCATCGATGAACGAATGCACACATAATCTTAACTATCAATTGATAGACGAAGGTCAGTAGACAACTAAAAGGGGACAACTCAAAGGAACATATGATTTTCTGAGTTGTGGATGCATGGTTTAGCATGTCGAACGAAGTTCAACATATTTCTTCCGGATAACCCATGCAGAAAAGTAGAACTGGCAGAGCCATAACATATAATGGAGAACTCATCAAGAGCACTCTGGTTGTGATCGTTCAGTTCAACGAGGAACTTCTGCCATAAGTAGTTCATGGTATTTGGAAGAAGGATGTACCACGAACCTCGAGGACTATCGCAAAGGTTACTAATATACTAAAGGAACTAGCAACACTATCAACATGATGTAAGTAGGGTGAATATCGGTTTAAGAACCCAGGAATAGAATGCCTACTAACTAAATGACATCACGGGATGCTTTCGATAATGACGGCCATAGTCATCACACTGGAACATAAATCATGGCTAGACTACTAGATGATCCCCTGAGACACCTAGGGTCATAATAATAACTCCAACATAAAGGTTGAGGCAGTAGAGTACCTCAGCTCAACAATTTGTGTGATTAACCTGGCCTAACAGACATTGAAACCGGAGAAAAAGGATTTTGCAAATGCATCAGACTCTTTAGAAACCTGGGATGACTCGGACAGCATAACGGCTGTAAATGCTCAGAAAAGATTTGAGACATTCACAAAAATGGTGGCATAACCACTCAGAAGCACAATATCAAGGTCTCGAGATCAACAATTAACATACGGAAGTAGTAGAAACTGAACTCAAGCTTAAATCCAACAATCTTATAAGTCCACTGATTAGTAACACGTGATCCTAATAGAAAGAAGGGATAGCCTAGTTCTTAATCCCCGTAGAAGAGAAGATGATGACTCAGATCAGAAGGCCATGAGGTATAAGGAGTAAAAAGAGCCTTACGTTCCATCCCACAATCAATTCCCTTATATAACTAAAGAATTTCTAGACTCAACTTCGACCAGTTTGGCTTGGTAATCCTACAGGCAGTCAAGCTCTGATACCAACGCTGTCAGGACCCCGACTCAATGCCACATCGATCTAGCATGTAACACCTCATATCACTTTGCGGCCTCACGCACGGTATTCCCACGGGTGTCGCCCTACCTTTACCCGGGACCGTTTGCGCCTTTTGGCACACGTATATGACAGTGTCGCTAGCATCTATATGATAATGAGCCCGGGCTGACATGGCTAGTCATAAACCCAAAGTGGCACAAACTTACAGGGACAGGCATCCATGACCCAGCATCGAACGTGTCGGTCATCAGCGAGTGAATCCAGGCTGTAGCACTAGGCTAGCAGGACTCCGGTGAACCGGGCTGTAGCGGGCTAACAGGACTCCGGTATTCATCGCGTGACATTTCCCCGAAGGGACAGACACAGGAACGAAGAAGGACACATGCCGGCCAGCCTAAGTGTTCCGGAGCAGTAGCAAGCTACCATTGGAAACACTAGGAGACATTTCCCGGTAAGAGAGGCTACTAAGGATAAACAACTAGATAGTCAGATCCCACACATACCAAGCATTTCAATAACATACACACAATATGCTCGATATGTGCAAACACAACATGGCATCACAAGATGACTCTATGACTCAAGTATTTATTCATTAGGCTCTGAGGAGCGAGATATTACAAACATAGGTCTCATGACCCAACATTCAGAGCATACAAGTCAAAGCACAAGCGGAAGCTATCATGTCTGAGTACATACAACTATAAATGAAAAAGGCTGAAAAGCCTGACTATCTACCAGATACTGCCGAGGGCACAAGATCGTAGCTGAGGTAACAAGCTAAACGTCGAAGTCCAAGGGGAACTACTAGTGAGACTGAAGTCTCTCTGCAAAAACATAAAATAGGCAAACGTGAGTACAAATGTACCCAGCAAGACTTACATCAGAACTAACTACATATGCATCATTATCAACAAAGGGATGGTGGGGTTTAACTGCAGCAAGCCAGCTTTGACTCGGTGGCTATCCTGAACTATGACTGCAATGTAACTCTTTGAGGTGGCGCACACGAGTCCACATATTCACCATATCAATACACCACTATGGATCCGCTCCCGTCTCCCTACGAGAACGCCATCCATAGCACTCACGCTTATCTTGCGTATTTTAGAGTGTCCACTTTCACTTGTCTATGAACTGATATAAGCAACCCAGAAGTCCTTTTCCGCGGACACGGCTATTCGAATAGATGATGTTAACCCTGCAGGGGTGTACTTCTTCACACACGCTCTCACCACTTACCGCCGTTTACACGACATGTACTCGGCAACCTTCAAGCGGAAGCCCAACGTGGGTGTCGGCCACGGCCTGCCTAAACACTCGAGTCTCTAGTCCAGGTTTATCGCCTATTCGGGTTCCATCCATGAGGAGATCCGGCCGGAGTTTCGCTCACAGCCCCAAACGATGTGAACAGGGTTCCCGAGACACCAAACGGGCGCCCGGTACACCGTGCCACGTGCCTACCGCATCACAGCCCACCCCTCCGGTCAGCGCTGCCCACGGCCTCCAGCATACTACAAACACCAGAAACTACTTGCAACTCCTGGACAGAGGACAAGGGTGATCAAGAAGCCGAGAGGGTCCATTGGTTTCGGGCCCAATGCGTGGTAGTAGCTGAATCATGGATCACAAACACAGAACTCAGTTCCTGAGGACGGCTTCAATGAGACAACCCACCATGTACTCCTACATGGCCTCTCACCGCTACCTTTACCAAATCGTGTTCTCACACTTAGCTCACACACAGTAGGACATGTTCACACACCTCTGATTCATCCCGGATGAATCAGACCTGACTCGACTCTAAGCAGTAGCAGGCATGACAAACAAGCATGAATGAGTAGGCACAACAGGGCTCAAACAACTCCTACTCATGCTAGTGGGTTTCATCTATTTACTGTGGCAATGACAGGTCATGCAAAGGATAAAGGGGTTCAGCTACCGCAGCAGGTAACAGATGAATCGTTGTTGTCCTAATGCAGTAAAAGAGAGCAGGAGCGAGAGAGTGGGATTTTATCGGAATGAACAAGGGGGTTTTGCTTGCCTGGCACTTCTGAAGATAACATTGAGTCTTCATCAGTGTCAACGATCACATCATCGGTATCACGTCTATCGGGAGGGGACAAATACCGGCAACACAGAAGGGAACACAATCAATGCAATGCACAATATGATGCATGATCATGACATGGCAAGATGAATGTGTTTTGAGCTAATGCAACTAGCAACAAGTTAAATGGGGTTGGTTTGAATACAAGATTCAAATTCAAACTCCATATGTGATTATTTAAATGCCATTTATTGGTTTTGTCCAAAACAGAGGACAACCATTGTTCAAACATGCATGAAAATGGTACAGATGGATTCCTTGAATTTTTCTGATAATTTTTCATATATAATTTATTTAATTTGGAGTTACGGTTAGTTTTCTATGATTTATTGAAGTTTTAGCTATTTTCTGGAATTTCCTGATTATTTATAAAATAAACTAAATTCCAGAAAAGGAATATTGCGTCAGCATGACGCCGGGGTGACGTCAGCAGGTCAAAGGCGTCGACCAGGTCAAACCTGACCAGTGGGGTCCACTGGTCAGTGACCCAGTCAACTAACCAAGTTAGTTAGCCCTAACTAACTTAGTTAGCCGGGCGGGGCCCGCATGTCAGTGGCCTATCTAATTAGCTAAGTTAATTAGCGCTAACTAATCTAACACTAATCAAGCAGGCGCCTGGGCCCACACGTCAGGGGGGTCAAACCCCGGGTCAACTCGCCGGAGTTGACCCGCGGCTCGTCGCCGACGGAGGGGGTCGGAATTCCTCCTCCGGCGACCAAATCGGAGACTGAGGGGCTCTACGCGTAGCTGGTGTGTGCGCGCATCGAATCGTGGCATCCGTTCGTGCTGGGGAGGTCGGATTTGGCGACGGCGGCGAGCGGGGCGGCGGCCGGAGCACGGCGAGGTCGGGGTTGGCGCTAGGGGGCACGGCAGGTCGCACGGGTGGGCGCGCTCGGCTCCTGGAAGGGTGCTGAGCACGTTGCCGTGCTCGGGGGTTAGCTACGGTGGCTCTAGCCCCGTCTGTGTCATCGCCGGCGGCGAGGAACTGTCGGCTCTGACAGCCGGGGTGGTTAGAAGGCGCGGACGGCACGGGGAGAGAGGGGAAATGGACAGGGGCTCATGAGGGGTCGGGAGAGAAGCTCGGTGGGCTCGGGGAAGCCTCTGCAACGGCGAATTGACGACGGCGATCTCCGGGCACCGGAGATGAAGACGACGACGCTCCGGTCGACTGCGGCCTCCTCTGGCCGCGTGCGTCGCGTGTGTAGCTCCACGGGGTCAGGGCGGAGCTCAGGGATGCATAGAGGGAGCGAGGGGGGTGGCTGTGGCCCCGGTAAACAGCGTCGGCGGCGATGGGCGCGCTCGGCTGTGGTGGGGAACGGCGAGAGAGGAGCGAAGAGGGGAGAGTGCGGTGTCTAGGGGTCGAGGGGAGGCCGGGGAGGCAGTTCAGGCGCCGCGGTGGCGTGGGATGCAGGCAAGCAGGGAGGTGGCGTGTCGCCACGGCGCGCGCGTGCGCTGTCTCCCTCCTCTGCCTACTGGCAGAGGTAGAGGATGACTGGCATGGGCCTTGGTGGGCTAGGCCACCAGCTGGGCCAGCTAGGTGGGCTGCCAGGTAGTTCCAGGTGAGATTTCTCTCCTCTGTCTTTTATTTATTGTTTTCTATTTTGTTTTGGTTTAGGAATAAATACTAAACCATTTTATAAAATCCTGAAAATAATTATGTGGCTAGAACTACAATATACCAAACCACATAAAATGTTCCAGTAATTATTGGACATATATTATTTATATATCAAATATATATCCAATGCAAATAGCTATTTATTTAATTCAAAGGCCCAAAATAATTAACTCTGAGATACCAAAAATATTGTTTTGAGTTTTACCTCTTTGCAATATTTTCAGAGACTAAAAGGAGCATTTTCTTGGACTTCTTTGAGGAGATTTTAATGTTGATCATTTTTAGAAGGTTTCTGAGGCTTTGAAAATTCCTCAATTCAAATTTCATTTGAAATAAAACATGATGCTCACATGAGGTCTAGCCTAGTGCATTACCAGAAGCTAGGGATGTGACATTCACTCCATCAAAACAATCGTTTAAAATTGTGTACTACTACATGCCAGGTCGCGAGTTTTTTAGTTGCTGATTGTTTTTTGAGATAGCTACCCGCTTGTTCCAAGTGGTGTTACGGTGTGCCATGTCGCACTTTGTATCATTCAAGTATGGTACTACAAGTCCCTCCATTAAATGAACAACCACCGCCTCGTAAAAATTGTGAACAAGCCCACGACTAAAATTAGCGGAAACGTGGGTTGCCCCAACATGCATTATTATTTATATTTTCTACTCCCTCCATTCCTAAATATAAGTCTTTTTTATTAGCCACACCTAAGACAAGAATTTTTTTATTAGCAGTGAACCCCACATGTCTTAGACACAAAAATTGTGGCAAGATTCCCTTAGGCAAGCCAAAGTGTGTCTAACAATTTGAGCAACTCAGGTTAGGCAAGTGTGGCAAGTGCGGGAAAAATAATGTGGCAACATAAGACAAACATAGTCACAATCCAAACAGCCCCGTAATTTTTTGTGACATGCATGAAAATTTGGTTAGTTAAATTTATAGTCAAAATTTGGCAAGGTTCATCAAATCAACACATGCAAGTATCAAAAGGAAAGTCACGACATGCATGCATGCGTTGTACTCCCTCCGTTTCCAAATATAAGTCTTTTTAGAGATTGCAACAAGTGACTACATACGAAGCAGAATATGTCTACTCCTACATACGAAGTAGCCCATTTGAAATGTGTAAAAAGACTTATATCGAGTGTAGTGTTTTGATGTGTCGCGTCAACTCGTACAAGACCGAGAAATTTGATTACTACAACGCCCTCTCCCTCGCAGATTGAGCTCCAGTGCCTTAACTGCACCTGCCTTTGGCTGCATGACAGGAGGGACAACCACCTATTGGGCCCACCCCTCATAAAAGCAAAGGCAGGAGCAGTAAGTAGAAGCTTTCGCTACATGCTATCCCTCCCGTACGAGGTGGACGGACATGCAGCAGTGGATTCAATATTGTAGAAGTAGGAGTAACATCATTGTTCGTCTTCTCGAAGAGGCGAAGAGCCAAGCGCAACCCGAACATGGCAGTTGCGAACGCTCGCGTGGTGCGGTTCCTTGGAGTACTAGCCAGGCTCTTGCATGATACAAAATTGCTATTGTTTAACAATTAAACTCCATTATCCATTGGTTGATACTCATTCTACATAGGTCCACGCGCTTAGCATCGTTCCCTCCTGGGATCACCAATGTTTATTTGCTAATTAATAGCACTGCATGCAATGAACTAGCCATTTCAAGTCATTAAAAGCATGCACACCTCTCATCTCTTATTGGTTGATATGTCAAGAAACAAGAAACAAGGTAGAAGTTAATGCACCACGCCTAAGTGTTTTGGGACTATTTTGTTTTCGTAAGATGACTTACACACCTAGACGGAGGGAGTAGTATAGCCCTGTAAACCTGAAAGGAGTATTTGCCTTTCTAGAGATTTCAACAAGTGACTAGACTACACCGTGTGCAGTACTCCCTCCCTTCCGGTTTATAGGGTTCAAATCTCAAATCTCATGAACCAAGGCATTTTGCGATTGGAGGAATGTATCTCGTACTTTACAAAACTACCCTAATTAAACTCATGCATTAATTACGTAGTTCTCTTGTTTTCCTCTCCGCCTTGGTCGTGGTGCACATGCGGGACATTTCAAAGCATGCGGGCCTGCGTGCCATCCACCAAATCACAGCGAGGTGCTACAGTCGAGACTCACATGTCACCCCGATGTGGCCATCATGACCCGTCATATCACAAAACCCACACCTTTACTAGCAGTGGTAAGGTGGCCTCCAAGTTGGACTGGACGAAGCAACCATCATTTCACTGTAGCACTCGTTCAAGCCCTTTCTTCCCTTTCTTGAAGAAAACCTAACTCCAGGATACTCACTTCTGCCATTTTTCTTCTGTACTGACGAAGGAAAGGTGGGCGAATCGATTATGCTGCTATATTTTCATTCCAAGAATCTTCCTTTTGCGAAGCACCGACCGATTCTCACATCATATTCTTTTCCCGTTTTCATTGTGATTGTGGTTTCCTTCCGATTGCTTTTTGTTTGTCAGTTCATTGATGGATCCTGGAGCACTAGGAAAAGAGTTGCCAGCGGACAACCCACTGGAGACAGCGATCTCCAGGAAGCGAGCACCGACCAATGAGTTGTGGTTTTGATTACTTGCAATGTGCTTGCTAATATGTTAGGGCCCCTATCGAGGACGAGGAGATGGACCTCGGAGGGATGAGATCCCCCGGTTTTCTTGAAGAAGCGGAATTCAACAAAGTCATGATGGTTCCTTCGTCCGAACAACTTACAGTGGGAAAGGTTGGGCCTGTGATACGACCGGGGTAGACCAGGATAATTTTGTGCATGGCAGGTGGACCAGGATGGTCGACGTCCCACATGTTGACAAATGAAAGTATTCTTTCTGATATAGAGGACGAGCAACGAGTATTCATTGTTTATTTTTGATGAAAGCTATTGTCTCCACTGCTAGGACGGAGGAGTGTGAAACACGGCAGCCAAGTGAACTTGGCATGTGCGCCACTCCCTCCTTCCTCATGTAATGCCCAGGTTACAACTTTTTCTCACTTTCTCTCTATCTATTTCCTCTCAAATGTTTTTTATCTTTCTTTTTTTAAGACACAATTGTTTTTTATGCCTTTTTTTAGAATTATTTTTTTATACCTAGGAGCACGTGTAGAGACGGGCTCTTGCAGAGCCCACTCCTTGACTTTGTCAATGCCTCTCTCTCCTCCACATAAGGAGTACTACTTGCTATGCATGCATGCGGCGGGCAGCTGGCGTCTTGAGGGGCCAGGGTGGTGAGAGCGGGCTACGGAAGCGGTCTGGACTCCAACATGGCCCACTCACATTATCACCATATATTTCTTGGAGTCTATGCGCGGCGGGCGGGTGATCTCTTCTCCCTCCCCCGTTTCTCTCTTCTCAGCTGACGCCCGCCGAGCGATTAGATTTCGGCTATCGACGGTTTATTCAATTACGGTCCCACATGTCAGTGAAATTGCAAGACAACGCGTGTCCCCTCTGATGAGCGGCGTCCGAGCCGGACTGTCGGGGTTGCGACGCATACAAGTCGTAAGTGTGCCGCCTTTTCCTTTAGAACTTGCGAAGCGTAACATTTTCGCGCGATCGATCGATAGAAATCCAGAACAAAATGACGAGGGAGGTGCTTTCCCGCTCGTTAGGCGGGCTAGTTCGAGTGATATGACGTGCTACAGTGCCGTCCACTTGCTCCATTTTTATGTAAGCAAGAGTTTACACTCTTACGCGGGAGGAGTGCGAAACACCGCAGATCTGATTTTGATCGAGGGATAACTGTTGACTGCCAAATAATGGAGGATTGTTAGCGATTATAGCATGATAGTTAGGGCATCTCCAGCGTTGGCCCACAAATTTACACCGGCATCTGTCCGAGGACACTGATGGATGCCATCCGATGCTGCCCGCATACCTTTCGACAACTATAAGAACTAACCAGACGAAATTCGTGCAAACAAAGCAAATTTCAAATTAACCGGTTGAAATTCATTACATTTCGAAAACTTTTCCTACAAACTGGATGAAACCCATTACATATTTCGCACAAACCATACTAAAACCTACTATAAACCTAATCTAAACGATCGCCGGTGCCCGACCACCATGTCCGGCCATGAACCCTAGAAAGTCGGCCATTGCCTTTGCCTCCTCCTCATCCGCCTTGATAACCTCCTCCCCTGGAGCACAAGGTTATGAAGATTTCCGCCTCCACGTCACCGTCAAGCGGCTAATCGGCCACCGATGTTTACCCCACCAAGCTTGGCGTCGACTGAGTGGAGTAGCGGTGGCCTTCCTGGGACCAGAGCGGGGGGACCTACCATGTACTGCTCTTCCTCGCTGCCGGCTGTGCCCGCGCACGCGCGCCGACTTCACGGTCGTGGCGGCGGAGGGCGGCCGGGGGGTGGCAGCGATCTCCTTCGTTTGCTCCTGCGACAGTACGTTGAAGAGAGCTTTGGAGCGCGCCCAGAGCGGAGCCGCCGATGTCCCTCGTCTGCTCCTGCGACAGTACGTCCAAGAGAGCTTCGGAGCGCCAGGAGGACATGGTTGAAGTGGTGCCGACAGAAGGAAGGGACCGGAGGAGAATAAGTGTGGGTCTTTGGCTATGGCTGGAAGCTGGGGCTCAAGTCAATATAGCGGGCGAATGGCAATGAGCCGCGGCAGACAGATGGACAACTGGCGCCAGAGTAGGTTCGTCGGGCGTGAATGCGGACACTACTTCAGTGACTTAACTGCAGATGCGTTTGGGTTACTAACATGTGGGCCCAACGGGCATCTGGCCCACATGTCGATGACACACCAATTGCACCAGCAGTTAAGTCCGGTGAATGCGGCATTGACATTCTGGAGAGACGGTGACCGTTTCAGGTGGGAAGCGCGCGCTAGCGATGGAAGGGGTTTCGGTGTGCAGTTGCACTAAGATCGATCGCTCACGATAGTACATACTCTGTACCATACTACCATAGTACCCTCTCTAGCTTAGGCTGTTTTATAGATTGTCGTTGTGATGGACGATATACATGAGCAAAGCGGTCCGAGTATGACCGTTGGTGTTGAGCCAGGTGAATACATGCTCGACGTTTGCGTAGGCCTCCATCAAACATCTAAACAGTAATGTCAGGCACCGCCAGGGCGCACAGGTGATGGGCTCACCGTTTGTGTTGCGCCATGAGTAGGACTTCGATTTAGAGGGCGACGTGCATGCATTAGCATGCTTTGACAGCATGAGCGTGAGTGTCTGACGCGAAGTATTTCATTTTCATTTGGCTGATGAGGGTGCGTTGCAGCGACGAGTCCATGTTTTGTTTCCCCACATACGCATAATTTTGGTTTTTACAGTATTTCTTTCTCCATTGACAGGTAGGCCCGTGTAGATAGATAAAGAACACGAGCTGATGAGGCGCATGCAGACTGTTTGACTGGTCAACCAGACAAATACGGAGCTATGCGTTGAGCCAGTGACCGTATAATCACCATATCTCGTATACAATGATCAAAGTGAGCTATCAAAACAAGTTCGATGACCGCCAATGCATTTTACTCGGTAATAAATGACCAGGATTGAAGGGGAATCCAAATTTGTTCGTCTTCTGTCCTTAAGACCTTGACAAACCAATGCACTATACGATTGTCCGGCCACTCCACCCCAGAACTCTCACCAAGCGTCGTTCATGCCACCGCGCCGCACACTAACCGGTAAGGCAGCGATTGCATCCCGCCGCGCCGAGTTCCTCGCCACCCACGACCGCACACAAAATGGTAGGGAAGCGATGGCATCCTGCCATGCCGAGTTCATCGCCGCTCGCGACCTCACAACTATGTGGGAGGAATTTGAAGATGCCAAGGACGAATGGGCGGTAGAGCAAGAGGCGGCCAAAGCCACACAGAGGGGCGGAAAAGTCAGAAAGCACTCAAAAAAAGAGAGGCCCGCCGCCGCAAGAAAGAAAAGGACAGACACGCTGCTGCGGAGAGGTCGGCGGAGATCCAAGCACGGCGGGGTGTCGCTGACAAAGCTGAGAAGGATAACGACGGCGTCTGGCCAGCATGTGAGAAGCAGTAGTACTAGTAGTTAGTGTGTGTGTCTGTGTGAGTATGAGCATGTACCAATACTACTAGTTACTACTGTAGTTTTTAGAGGAAATTACCAGTACATTAGACTAGACTAAATGAAAAAATTCCTATCCTAAGCATCAAATGGCATCTCTTTCTCTATAGGAATTGAGATGCATGTCATCTCACTTCGTATGATTTTCATATTCCTATCCTATGAACGAAAGGAGGCCTTTGTTGGAGTAACTACTATAGCTAGCAGTACTGCTGGTACAGTAGTTTTCTTCAAAAAGCAGAATTCAACGAAGTCATGATGGTTCCTTCGTCCGAGCAACTTCAAGTGGGAAGTGAGCCTGTGATTTGACGGCTCATTAGTCATTGTTATTGTGGTGCCACGACCTGGGTGACTCTCCCTTGGAGTTCTGCGTGCATGGCAAGTGGACCAGGATGGTCGACGTCCCACATGTTGGCGAACGGAAGTATTCTTTCCAATATCGAGGAGCAAGGAAACCACGTGGTATAGTATCACTACTGATTGGTTCGCAAAAAAAATAGTATCACTGCCGATTTATAATTATTTTTTATTTTCTGATGAATGCTAGCATTTCAACTCTTACGATGAAGGGTGCCAAACACGGCACGTGCTAGATGTCCCACACGTCAGCAAAAGGAGTGGGACATGAACAGCGTGGTAGAGCCCAGTGTAAAAAACAGCGTGGTAGAGCGTCTTCACTTCTTCCACTTCTAGGTCGGAGACCACACATAGTAGTACTTAGTGGTATGAACGATACAAAGTGCGACCTGAAGAGAAAGACACGTCTAGTTGGAAGGTCTCGGGGCATACACGTAAACAAATATAAAAGCTAATATGTGCCTCCAACTAATATAGTAGTAGTAGAGTACTTAGGCACGTACTCCATAACATCACCGTGCATTGCACGTACAACATTTAGTGGTAGTACGTAGTAAGAGACAAATGCCGCCCAAGAGTTCCCTTCTCGACGTACTTTTTGGTTTTTGGTAGAGTGTATGGAGGGAGCATGAGTCCACACTAGTTTAGCACAAATACACTAGAAGCATGCATGAAGAGGAGTGTTGAGTTGAGCATGCATGAAGAGGGAACAACTATGCTGAGACGAGAACGCAACCAAACACAACCTATATGCCACGCATGTTCATACCATTTGTCCCTTTCTACTTCACTTACTGAGCTACATTACTCAGGTTCGTACGTCCACTCCTTGGTACATGTCCGTCTCATAGTTCCAGTCCCACGTGTTCTTCATATAGATGGAACGATCCTTGCATAACACGTGCACCTTGATGCTAGATGTCTCGCGTGTTGGTAAAAGGATGAACAAAGCTCAGGTTACAAAAATAGAGTGGAAGAACATAGATTCCGGACGACCGAGAAGGAGCAAGGAACCTCGTGGTGGAGCGTCTGCACTCATAATATTTAATATTATTCAGCGATATAAAATTAACCAATCATCTCCACAGTGGACTGGAAGAGTACGAAACACGGCAGCCCAATGTAGTTACATAATACTAGTACATGGCTAACCCACCCTATCACCATATTTCTTGGCTTCCGTGCGACACCTATATCTATTAATCCAGCAGCCCATATCGCTTCTCCCTCCTTGTCTCTATCAAAGTGCGGCGGGCTAGCGTTTCTGTCGTCTATTGAGGTAAGTTAACTATCCCATGTTAGCGACATGCCAAGAGCATTCTAAAAAAATTCCTTTCACGTTCTGTTTTCAAAAAGAAAAAAATCCGTTCACCTACGAATTTGCCTGTATGCTTTAAGCAACTTGAATGTCCTATACTGCTCATGTTTGATACTCTAACTTAGCTAGAGGTTAGACTAACTCATGACTAACCCTGAAGTAACTGTAGCCAAAGTGGTGTTTGGGTGACAGGGTTAGATTGAAAATAAATGCACTTCATGGAGAGAGAAAAGTGAATTTTCTGTGGTCCCAATGAGAACTATCTCAAGTTAGCACCTCTTGGGTGGGATATTTTTTTGGTGGGTTCGGTGCAACTTGCTCCAATTTAAACCATCATGATTGGATACTTTAGGGCTATTTGAGCCCCAACTAGCTCAAACTAACTCTAACCCATGGATCCAAACAGGGCCTATGGCCAGTCTCGACGTGGAGCAGTCGCGTGCACCGTGAAGCGGCGCTCTCTCGGTCGTCGCGCCACTTCAAAGCTGGCGCTAGTGAGAGGTCACCTCCGCTCTGGCCGGGCATTAATGCAGCACTGACGCTCCAGGGCGACGCTGACCGTTTCACGTGGGAAGCGCGTGCTGGCAAGGGAGTATAGGTTTTGAACCGTTTCAGGTGTAGTACTGGTAGTTTGCAAAACTACTCAATTATTGCACTCAGTTTCCTAAGAAATTGTGGTAAAAAATGTTACTCGACAGCCCGCTTCCCTTCTCCTTCCTCTTCCACAGCCCGCGCACGTCCGCGGGAAGCGACCGGTCAACCCTTATATAGGAGTGCTAGCACAAAAAGATGCATGCATGACCACTAAAATTTCCATATTAAAGCGCCGCTCCGGCGGGAGTATGGCATATGTTGTTACCTTCAGCCAGCCCATGGCTACCGGGCGACGATGACCAGAGAAGAGACGGCGGGAGGGGAATGAATGCAGCTACTGTTTGGGTTCGCCTTTCGGCTTAAATAAATGTGCAGAATCACGTGTACCTGCAGAAATTGTAACATACGTGTCTGCTTAAGTGGACGTCACGTAACTGGTGTGTGTGTGAGAGAGATTCTGAGAGATAGAGAGCGTGTGTGTGACTCTACTCTTCGGACATGTACTCAACCTTTTGCATCGGGATATAAGTATAATAGTATTTACTTTAGCTAGTGATTTACGTGGCCATGTTAATGTGGTTGTGTCAAAAAAATGTCACTTCCTGCTCGTGATTTGCGTTATATAATTACAAGCAAGATTCTCGTGCATTGTAGGGAACATCAATATGCAGTTTTTTACAAAACACCTGTTGTGATTGACCCATGCAGGAGTAATCCCATGTGTAAAAACTAATGATATCTCGAGAATTTTATCGGAAAACTGGTATCTCGAGAATGTCATCGAAAAAATGAAAGATGAGAGATAAGGCGAGGAGGAGTGGAGCGTGGTGGTGACTGGTGGTCGGAATGGGCGGAGGCATGGGGATGGACGGCGCCGGCAGGCGGCATCGGCCACCATGCATGCTAGATTGTTCCAGAGACTTATTCCTTTTTTAATTGCTGAGCAATGAGGTTGCGGGAGATAATGATGTGGAGAGAGGTGTGGGTATCTTTTTTAAAATTATCATAGGTTGCTTTCTATCCTCAGATATATATCATACGGCATGTATTACAATATGGCAGGCACACCATCACCGCCAACTCGTTTTTTTATAAGGGTACAGATGATAAGTTTGCTGACTACTAAAGTAAAGTGGAATTTGTCCATGTTATGCAAGTAAATAAAGGTGATTGTTTATCACGGGTAAGGTTGGACGAAGGGTGGTAGGAACAAATGCTCTGCCTAGAGCATGTGTGTGTGAGATGGAGTCTTAGTGTGTGTGTGTGAGAGAGAGAGAGAGAGGAGAGAGAGAGATGGAGTCTTAGTTTGTGTGAGAGAGAGAGAGATGAAGTCTTAGTGTGTGTGGGGGGGGTGCATGCATGCGTGCGTGCGTGTGTATGTGTGTGTGAGAGAGAGATGGAGTCTTAGTGTGTGTGGGGGGTGCGTGTGTGTGCGTGTGTGTGTGTGTGTCGCGGGGTCCTCTGTGGCGGTTGTAATTTAAGTGTGCATGGCTTCATCATAGAGAGGTGATGTGTATGGCAGAGGCCACCAATGATGGGTTGCGTGAGAGAAAATGCCCGTAGAGAGGGAAGAGAAGGTGCATGCGCGTGAGAGGAGTCGACATCAAGAGAACGTGTTTGTTCGAGATACACCGAGGAAGACTACTATATATCGATGGTGCATGTAGGCGGGAATTAAACAAAGGGATGGTCTTATTGGTTTCGGGGATATAGGGGAAGAGTGAGAGGCGGGGGGGGGGGGGTAGCTAGAAGGAGATTGTTAAGTGTGAGTGTGTGTTTTACCCATCCAGGCGGAAGTTATGTGCACAAAAGAGGAGAACGATTCGATGTGGCGTCATGATTGAGGGTAATTAACTACGTATGGAGACATAGAGACCTTGAACATGCATGTGTGAGAGGTATACATGTATACGTGGGATGTGTGTGTGTGCGCGCGCGCATGATCGAGATAAAAGAAAGAAGACATAAGTCATAAGATCAATGACATGGGAGAGATGGATCGGTATGACAATATGCATGCATGTGAGAATGCAGGGAAGAAGGCCCGACAATTGAGCATGTGTTTTTGTCTTTAAGAGATAGTGGCGCAACAATTGTGCAAAAGTGACCAACCTATAAATGCATATGTATGGAGAGACATATATAGTGTGGGTGATAGGAAGCAAGACTCCATGCGAGAAAGAAATGTTGACGGAGAAACTACAGATAGATACATAGATGGAGATGCTAGCTAGAGGGACATCCGCTAGTTTGGGTGTTGGAGATGACCGTTGGGTGGTCCAAAGGGTGAAGTTATATATGTGTGTGAGAGGGCACTTGACTACATGTAGAGAGAAACATATGTAGTGTGCGTGATAGGAATCAAGAGTGAGGGCGAGAAAGAAGGTTGATGGAGAAACAGATAAATAGAAAGATAAATATGCTAGCTAGTGTGCGTTCGAGATAGGAGTCGAGTGGATCGGAAGGCAAGGTTATGTGTGTGGGTGTGAGAGAGATAGAGAGAGGGTGCATGTGAGTCACATACAAACATATATCAGAGAGAAATGAGATCCAGAGAGACGGAGTTTTGTGTCTGTGGGAGAGAAAGATATTTCACAACGAGAGTGATAGCTAGAGAGACATACGAGGGAACGCAAGATATCTCTAGGGAGAGAGGGTGTGTGTGAGCGACATACAAGAGAACAATGGAGAAATATGAGATCCTGGGAGATAGAGTTTGTGTTTGTGTGTGAGAAAGAGATATTGAAGAGGAAGAGTCGTAGGTTCTCATATCTAAGGAGCGAAAGACATCTTTGTATGAGGGGTGTGCGAGTGGCACACATGGGAATAGTAGAGAGAAATGAGACCCCGAGAGACAAAGTTTTGTGTTTGTGTGAGAGAAAGAGATTCCACATGGAGAATCATAGTTAGAGACACATAGCAGGGAGCGAGATATACTTAGAGAGAGATAGAGTGATGAAGGTCGAGGGAGAGAGTACCGTCAGTATGTTACAAAGATAAAAGATCATTGTCGACATACAGGTATCACGAGAGATACCTGAGAGACGATGAACGCGTATAGGTCCAGAGAGATAGTCCTATATAAGCATGAGTGATAGCTATATGAGATGAATATCTAGATTAAAGGGGATTCAAATATTTAAACTGGAGATCACGACAAGTTGCAAGGGGCCGACGAGGTGGGGGCGCGCCTGCCCCTTGGGCACACCGCCCTAACTCGTGGCCGCCTCGTTGCTTCCTTTACCTCCACTCAAAGTCTCCTGGATTGCGTTTGTTCCAAAAAAAGATCCTCGCGAAGGTTTCATTCCGTTTGGATTCCGTTTGATATTCCTTTTCTGCGGAACACTGAAATAAGCAAAAAACTGCAATTTGCATTGGGCCTTTGGTTAATAGGTTAGTCCCAAAAATAATATAAATGTGCATAATAAAGCCTATTAAACATCCAAAACATATATTATAATAGCATGGAACAATCGAAAATTATAGATACATTGGAGACGTATCAAGCATCCCCGAGCTTAATTCCTACTCGTCCTCGAGTAGGTATGATAAAAACAGAATTTTTGATGTGGAATGCTACCTAACATAATTTTCAATGTAATTATCTTTATTGCGACATGAATGTTTAGATCCAAAAGATTCTAGACAGAAGTTTAATATTGACATAAAAATAATAATACTTCAAGCATGCTAACCAAGCAATTACGTCTTATCAAAATAGAATAGCCAAAGAAAGTTTATCCCTACAAAATCATATAGTTTGGCCATGCTTCATTTTCGTCACACAAAATGCTCCCATCATGCACAACCCCGATGACAAGCCAATCAATTGTTTCATACTTAGCCTTTTCAAACTCTTTCAACTTTCAAGCAATATATGAGAGCGAGCCATGGACATAGCACTATGGGTGGAATAGAATATGATGATGGAGGTTGTGTGAGAAGACAAAAAAGGAGAAAGTCTCACATTAACGCACCTAATCAACGGGCTATGGAGATGCCCATCAATTGATGTCAATGCAAGGAGTAGGGATTGCCATGCAAGGGATGCACTAGAGCTATAAATATATGAAAGCTCAACAAAAGAAACTAAGTGGGTGTGCATCCAACTTGCTTGCTCATAAAGACCTAGGGCATTTTGAGGAAGCCCATCATTGGAATATACAAGCCAAGTTCTATAATGAAAAAATCCCACTAGTATATGAAAGTGACATCATAAGAGACTCTCTATCATGAAGATCATGGTGCTACTTTGAAGCACAAGTGTGGAAAAAAGGATAGTAACATTGCCCCTTATCTCTTTTTCTCTCATTTTCCTTTTCTATTTGGGCTTTTTTTTTCTCTTTTTTATGGCCTCTCTTTTTTTTCGCCTGGAATCTCATCCCGACTTGTGGAGGAATCATAGTCTCCATCATCCTTTCCTCACATGGGACAATGCTCTAATAATGAAAATCATCACACTTTTAGTTACTTAGAACTCAAAAATTACAACTCGATACTTAGAACAAAATATGACTCTATGTGAATTCCTCCGGCGGTGTACCGGGATATGCAATGAATCAAGAGTGACATGTATGAAATAATTATGAAGGTGGATTTGCCACAAATATGATGTCAACTACCTGATCATGCAAAGCAATATGACAATGATGGATCATGTCAGAATAAACAGAACGGTGGAAAGTTGCATGGCAATATATCTCGGAATGGCTATGGAAATGCCATAATAGGTAGGTATGGTGGCTGTTTTGAGGAAGATATAAGGAGGCTTATGTGTGATAGAGCGTATCATATCACGGGGTTTGGATGCACCAGCAAAGTTTGCACCAACTCTCGAGGTGAGAAAGGGCAATGGACGGTACCGAAGAGGCTAGCAATGATGGAAGGGTGAGAGTGCGTATAATCCATGGACTCAACATTAGTCATAAAGAACTCACATACTTGTTGCAAAAATCTACAAGTAATCAAAACCAAGCACTACGTGCATGCTCCTAGTGGGATAGATTGGTAGGAAAAGACCATCGCTCGTCCCCGACCGCCACTCATAAGGAAAGCAATCAAAGAACACCTCATGCTTCAAATTTGTCACACAACGTTTACCATACGTGCATGCTACGGGACTTGCCAACTTCAACACAAGTATTTCTCAATGCCACAATTACTCAACTAGCACGACTCTAATATTACTACCTTTATATCTCAAAACAACTATCAAGTATCAAACTTCTCATAATATTTAATGCACTCTATATGAAAGTTTTTATTATACCCATCCTGGATGCCTATCATATTAGGACTAATTTTATAGCCAAAGAAAATTACCATGATGTTCTAAAAGACTCTCAAAATAATTTAAGTGAAGCATGAGAGTTCAATAATTTCGATAAAATAAAACTACCACCGTGCTCTAAAAAGATATACGTGAAGCACTAGAGCAAAATTTATCTAGCTCAAAAGATATAAGTGAAGCACATAGAGTATTCTAATAAATTCCGATTCATGTGTGTCTCTCCAAAAGGTGTGTCCAGCAAGGATGATTGTGAACAACTAAAAGGCAAAGACTCCAATCATACAAGACGCTCCAAGCAAAACGCATGTCATGTGGTGAATAAAAATATAGCCTCAAGTAAAGTTACCGATAGATGAAGACGAAAGAGGGGATGCCTTCCGGGACATCCCCAAGCTTAGGCTTTTGGTTGTCCTTGGATATTACCTTGGGGTGCCTTGGGCATCCCCAAGCTTAGGCTTTTGCCACTCCTTGTTCCGAAATCCATGAAATCTTTACCCAAAAACTTGAAAACTTCACAACACAAAACTCAATAGAAAATCTCATGAGCTCCGTTAGTATAAGAAAACAAATCACCACCTTAAGTTACTGTAATGAACTCATTCTCTATTTATATTGGTGTTAAACCTACTGTATTCCAACTTCTCTATGGTTCATACCCCCCGATACTAGCCATAGATTCATCAAAATAAGCAAACAACACACGAAAAACAGAATCTGTCAAAAACAGAACAGTCTGTAGTAATCTGTAGGTTTCAAATACTTCTGTAACTCCAAAAATCCTGAAACATTAGGACGTCCTAAATAGTTTGTATATTGACATACTTCAGTTCGAATTGGTATTTTATCGCTCTCTGGTAGAAAAATGAAAATTATTCTCGTGAGCGCATACTTTCTGTTTTTTCCAGCAAGATCAAATAACAATCAGCCAAGAAGATCATAAAGGCTTTAGTTGGCACAAACACTAATTAACATATAAAAAACACAATCATAACAGAGAATAGATGATTTATTTACTACTAAACAGGAACAAAAATAAAATTGGGTTGCCTCCCAACAAGCACTATCGTTTAACGCCCCTATCTAGGCATAAAAACGAGAATAGATCTAGGTATTGTCATCTTTGGTATGCAATCCATATGTGGCTCTCATAATAGATTCATCAGGTAATTTAATTTTCTTTCTAGGAAAGTGTTCCATGCCTTTCCTTAATGGAAACTGGAATCTAATATTTCCTTCTTTCATGTCAATAATTGCACCAATTGTTCTAAGGAAAGGTCTACCAAGAATAATAGGACATGTAGGATTGCAATCTATATCAAGAACAATGAAATCTACGGGAACATAATTCCTATTTGCAACAATAAGAACATCATTAATCCTTCCCATAGGTTTCTTAATGTGGAATCTGCAAGATGCAAATTTAAAGAACAATCATCAAATTCACGGACACCTAGCACATCACACAAAGTTTTTGGAATCGTGGAAACACTAGCACCCAAATCACATAAATTTTAATAGTAGGTTCCCACTCATCATAAAGTTTTCTAGGGATAGAAACTTCTAATTCAAGTTTTTCTTCATAAGAATGCATTAAAGCATCAACGATATGTTTAGTAAAAGCTTTGTTTTGATCATAAGCATGAGGAGAATTTAACACGAATTGGAACAAGGAATATAATCTATCAAAGAGCAATTATCATAATTAAATTCCTTGAAATCCAAAATAGTGGGTTCATTCCTATGTAAATTTTGACCTCTTCAATCCCACTTTTACAATGTTTGCATCAAGATCTAAAAACTCCGAATCATTGGGATGCCTTCTAACTAAAGTTGACTCATATCCAGTCCCATCTTTATCAACATTCACATTGGCAAACAAAGACTTAATAGGAGACACACCAATCACTTTCAGATCTTCATCATTATTATCATGAAAACTAGAAAAACACGCTTTTACAAAGCAATCTTTTTGAGCACGCATCCTAGCAGTTCTTTCTTTGCACTCATCAATGGAAATTCTCGTGGCTTTGAGAGACTCATTGATATCATGCTTAGGTGGAATAGATCTAAGTTTAAAAGAATAAACATCAAGAGAAATTCTATCCACATTCCTAGCCAGCTCATCAAACTTAAGCATTTTTTTCTTCAAGCGAAGCATTGGAATTCTTTTGCGAATTCATAAATTCTTTAACACTAGTATCAAAATCAGAGGGCATCTTATTAAGATTTCCATAAGAGTTGTTGTAGGAATTACCATAATTATTAGAGGAATTACTAGGGAACGGTCTAGAATTAAAGTTTCCTCTATAAGAGTTGTTACCAAAATTATTCCTATCAACAAAAATCACATCCGTGGATTCATTATTATTCTCAATCAAAGTGGACAAAGGCATATCATTAGTATCAGAATAAACACTCTTATTAGCAAACAATTTCATAAGTTCATCCATCTTTGCACTCAACACATTAATCTCTTCTCTTGCATGAACATTTTTACTAGTGGATCTTTCAGTATGCCACTGAGAATAATTAACCATAATACTATCTAGGAGTTTAGTAGCTTCTCATAAAGTGATTTCCATAAAAGTGCCCCCCGCGGCCGAATCTAAAAGATTTCTAGAAGCAAAATTCAATCCAGCATAAATTTTTTGTACAATCATCCATAAATTCACACCATGTATAGGGCAATTACGTATCATTAATTTCATCCTCTCTGAAGCATGTGCAACATGCTCATGCTCAAGTTTCTTAAAATTCATAATATCATTTCTAAGAGAGATGATCTTAGCAGGAGGAAAATACTTAGAGATAAAAGCATCTTTGCACTTATTCCATGAATCCATACTATTTTTAGGCAAAGAAGAGAACCAAGTTTTAGCATGATCTCTAAGCGAAAACGGAAATAGGTTCAATTTAACAATATCACTATCAACATATTTTTCGTTTGCATGTCACATAAATCAACAAAGCTGTTTAGATGGGTAGTAGCATCTTCACTAGGAAGGCCAGAAAATTGATCTTTCATGACAAGATTCAGCAAAGCGGTATTAATTTCACAAGATTCAGCATCGGTAAGAGGAGCAATCGGAGTGCTAATAAAATCATTGTTGTTGGTATTGGTAAAGTCACATAATTTAGTATTGTCTTGAGCCATCGTGACTAACAATCAATCCAACACACAAGCATAGAAGAAGCAAGCGAAAAGAAGCGAACGGAAAAGGGCGAATAAAAAGGCAAAGGTGAAGTGCAGGAGAGGAAAACGAGAGGAGAATGGCAAATAATGTAATGCGAGGGATAAGAGTTTGTGATGGGTACTTGGTATGTCTTGACTTGGCATAGATCTCCCCAGCTACGGTGCCAGAAATCCTTCTTGCTAACTCTTGAGCATACGTTGGTTTTCCCTTGAAGAGGAAAGGGTGATGCAGCAAAGTGGCGTAAGTATTTCCCTCAGTTTATTAGAACCAAGGTATCAATCCAGTTGGAGATTACACGCAGGTCACCTAGTACCTTCACAAAGAAACAAGAACCTCGCAACCAACGTGATAAAGGGGTTGTCAATCCCTTCACAGTCACTTATGAAAGTGAGATCTGATAAGGATAATAATATAAATATTTTTGGTATTTTTGTTGTATAGATTGGAAAATAAAGATTGCAAAATAAATGGCGACAGAAATGGCTAGTTGACGGGAAACTAATATGATGTAAAGTAGACCCGGGGGCCATAGGTTTCACTAGTGGCTTCTCCCAAGATAGCATCTATTACTATGGGTGAACAAATTACTGCCAAGCAATTAATAGAAAAGCGCATAGTTATGAGAATATCTAGGCATGATCATGAACATAGGCATCACGTCCGTCTCAAGTAGACCGAAACGATTCTGCATCTACTACTAATACTCCACACATCAACCACGATCCAGCATGCATGTAGAGTATTAAGTTCAATGCGATGTAGCCTGAACAAGGGGGGCTACTCACCGAATGTGCTTCGCCGAGGAGGTGATGCAGCACCAATTCCCAGAAGGGTTCAAACCCATGAACATCGAGTCATATGATGGAACCACAGATCCAGTCGTGTGGATTGAGGACTTTCTTCTCCACGTTCATATGGCGCGGGGAGATGAGCTCCACGCCATCAAATACTTGCCACTACAACTCAAAGGACTAGCCCGACATTGGTTGAACAGCCTCCCCGAAGACTCCATAGGGAGCTGGGAAGAGCTCGAGGATGCTTTTTGAGCCAATTTTCAAGGCACCTGCGTCCGACCTCCGGACGCCGATGACCTAGGCCATATGGTCCAGCAGCCCAAGGAGTCAGCCCGACAATTCTAGAACCGGTTCTTAACTAAGAAGAACCAGATAGTCGACTGCCCGGATGCCGAACCTATAGCTGCGTTCAGGCACAATATCCGGGATGAATGGCTGGCACGATAACTCAGCCAGGATAAGCCGAGGACAATGTCGGCTCTAACCTAACTTATGACCCGCTTTTGCGTGGGCGAAGACAGCTGGTTGGCTCGTAGGAGTACCAACCCAGAATACCCTGGCACTTCGGAAGCCCGAGAGGGCAACGGAAAGCCACAGTGCAATAAAATAAGCGTCGACTCAATGGCGCCGAGGCCGCTGACATGGCAGTAAATGCCGGATTCTGAAACTCCAAGTCAGGGCCGTGAAAGAATCCCTCTAAAGTAAGCTAATACGTATCCAACGTATCTATAATTTATGAAGTATTCACTACTGCAGGATGCTGCTAACGCGACACTACGATCAGAGACCCTTCGACGAAACTGTGTGCGATTCCATAATCGCAAACAGTGGTGTAAAAAACACGTCAAAAAAGGTGCAAAACGTTTGTGATGGAGGATGCATCAAACATGGTTCAAATTTAAGTTGTGTGTGTGATTCAGGGCATATAGTTCAGTTCAATTAACCGTTTTGGATAAGGAGGAACAAAAGAAACGGGCAGCCGGATGAATGCGTGTGCGATGTACATCATACAGTTCACTTGGAGGAACTGTTTGTGATTAGGCAACACAAAAGAAACGAGAAGCCAGATGAAGGTTGTCGACGTTCTGGGAACAGGGGTCCCCAGACTTGCCTGCCTGCGGCCCACGGCGTGGCTGGGCTATCAGGTCTGTATGGCCCATCTTCATCCACGAGGCATTCAAGACCCTCACGAGGGGCCAAGCCTCGCGAGGTGGATGATGCAAGACCTCCTCAGGAGCGGCCCCGCCAGGCAGGCTCACGAGGGGCGAAGAGATCAAGGCAAGGCAAACCTCGTGAGGTCCTCGTGACGTGAGCCATGACGATCGAGACCAGGTGGGCGCCAAGTGGGCGCATGCGCGTGCAGTGTCCTTGCTTCCTCTTTGGTGCCAAGGGCGCAAGAGCAGGCGCGGAGTACCGAGGCATCAAGCAAAGGTTTCCATATTGGTGCAACGAGACCAAGACAAGAAGGACAGCAAGACGGAGGTCACCATGGAGCCCCGGACGGCGTCACCACCAGAACCTTTGGCAGGCGAAGACCACCTTTTGTCAGGATAGCTTGTACTAGCTGTCCCCTTTCAAATTGGCCGTTGTTGGCTCCCTTTCCATGCAATATTCTGGGAGAGGACCAGGGCCTATATAAGTAGAACTAGCCACCATAGTATATGGGACGGAATCGGAGGACGGATCATCAAGATCATCTCACCCACACAAGTTCGCGAAGCACAAGAACACCTCAACCTCAGGAGGCTGTTCTTCCCCTTGTACTGTTCATCATTAGCCCAAGAGGCAATCCACCACCACCACACTAGAGTAGGGTATTACACCACAATGGTGGCCCGAACCAGTATATATCTTGTGTCTTTCTATGTTGTGAGTTCGTCGAGTTTGTCCGCGAGATCTTAGAGAGCTAGGGCGTGGATCGATAGGGAGAAAACCTTCGCGCGCACCCCAGTGTTCGAACCTCGAGGGTTTTGCCGGAACCCGTGATTCGACATTTGGCACGCCAGATAGGGGTGCGCCATAGCTTCTCTTCTGTCGATCTGCGCTCCGTCACCACCGCGCTTCACCCTGCCGCCGACTCCGACGGCCAGCGTTAACGACGGGGCCAGGGGGCTCCGGGCCTTGGCCCCCACCCTGCGGCGGGTGAAGTGGCTGCCCAAGTTCAAGCCAGAGATACCACCGCGCTACGACGGTGCAGCGGACCCGTCAGCTTTCATACTGACGTACGAGGAGGCCGTCCTCGAGGTCGGGGGTGATGAGAAGGTCATGTCCAACTGGCTTCCCATGGCCCTCGCCGGTGAGCCACGCGCCTGGCTGCTCAACCTTCCAGGATCCATGGTGGCATCTTGGGAGGAGCTGCGCGACCTCTTCACTACGCGCTATGCGGCACCGGTGCACCACGCGGTCGCCGCCCTGCTAGGCGGCTCACAGGTGCTGCCTTTAGAGTGCCATATCAAGTCATTCCTCCGCCAGATTGATGCCGCTTCCAAGCGCTCGGGGGCTCCGCCGGGCTGGGCTGTGCCCGAGGCCGACCTCACCTTCAGCTCAGAAGACCACCCCGTCACCACTACCAGCTCGGGCATGCTTCCGATGCTCTACACGCCCACCATCTGCAACGTGGCCGTCACCAAGACCCTCATCGACGGTGGCGCTGGCCTCAATTTGCTCTACATGGAGGCCTTCAGCCTTCTTCACGTGCCGCTCGAGCAACTCAGCCTCAGCAAGCCTTTCTCGGGAGTTGGTGGCGGAGCTGCCCACTCCCTGGGGCAGATCCGCCTTCCCGTCACCTTCGGCACGCGCGACAACTACCGCACCGAGCTGGTTGACTTCGAAATCGCCCGCATCGGCCTCCCGTACAACGCCATCCTCGGGTACCTAGCTCTGGCCCAGTTCATGGCGGCGACTCATCCAGCCTACAACCTCATGAACATGCCTGGAAGCAAAGGTGTCCTCACCGTCAAGGGGGACACCAAGGAGGCCGTGACAGCGCTCAAACTTGCCTTCAGGACCGCTGCAGCGGCGCAGCCCGTCGGTGCTGGTGCCCCTGAGGCCATGGAGGTCGCGCCAACCAAGAAGAAGCAGTTGTTCACCCAAGACAAGGCAGAAACCAAGCAGGTGCCGGTCGACAAGGACGCCTCCTCAGGAGCCACCTTCACCATAGGTGTCGGCCACAACCCCAGCCAAGAGGAAGCATTGGTGAAGTTCTTGCGTGCGAACAAGGATATATTCGCATGGGAGCCCAATCAACTGGTGAGGGTCCCGAGAGAGGTGATTCAGCACCACTTAAGGGTATGTCCCAATGTGCGCCATGTGAAGCAGCGAGCAAGGCGGTAGTCCATGGAGAAGCAGGCTTTCATCGTCCAAGAGACCCGCAAGTTGGAGGCGGCAGGTGCCATTCATGAGGTTAGGTACCCCGAATGGCTGTTGAACCCCGTCGTGGTGCCGAAGAAAGGTGGGAAGGAGCGAATGTGCGTTGACTTCACCAACCTCAACAAGGCGTGCCCTCAAGATCCGTTCCCTCTCCCGCGCATCGACCAAATCATCGACTCCACCGCCGAGTGCGACCTACTGTGCTTCCTGGATGCATTCTCAGGGTATCACCAAATCAAGATGGCGGTGGAAGATGTAGAGAAGACAACCTTCCTGACCCTGTGTGGGTGTACTGCTACACTTGTATGCCCTTCGGACGGTGCAATGCGTGTGCGACGTTTTAGCGGCTGATGCACATCGCTTTAGGGAGGCAGCTCAGGAGGAACACGGAGGCCTACGTCGACGACATTGTGGTAAAGTCTTGGGAGGCGAGAACCTTGATCCAAGACCTAGAGGAGACCTTCGAAAACCTGCGCCAGGTGAACTTGCGGCTTAACCTAGAAAAGTGTGTGTTTGGTGTCCCTTCCGGCATGCTGCTGGGATTCCTCCTGTCACATAGAGGGATCGAGGCGAACCCGGAGAAGATCAAGGCCATTGAGGGCATGAGCCCGCCGCAGACCCTCACGGAAATGCAGAAGCTGGCTGGTCGGGTGATAGCGTTGGGCGCTTCATCTCCAAGCTGGGAGAGCATGCCTTACCCTTCTTTAAGCTGATGAAGAAGAAGGGCCTGTTCGAGTGGACTCCGGAGGCCGACCGAGCCTTCCAAGACCTGAAGAGATACATGACCAGCCCTCCGGTGATGGTGGTGCCACAGCCTCTCGAGCCTCTAGTACTTTATCTTGCCGCCACCCCATACTCTGCCAGCGCTGCGCTAGTGGCGGTTCGGGAGGAGCACCAGGCCAAGAGCGCATCGCGCCAAGCTACGCCGCTAGCCGAGATGACACAAGAAGGCGCAGCAAGAGCTATAGCGGTAGCAACAGAAGACCAAGCTCGGTGGGACGACACCGTAGAGATTCCCGCAAGCGATCAGGTGCCAGGGGTCCCGCCAGCTCAGGAGGCACCCCAGCTTTCACAAGACGCGGGCCTCACCAACACGCCGGTCCTCGTCGAGCACCCGGTGTATTTCGTCAGCACAGTGTTGAGGGACGCGAGGGCATGATATCCCATGCCTCAGAAGCTCCTGCTCGCGCTCCTGGTGGCCTCGCGCAAGTTGCGGCACTACTTCCAGGCCCTATGAAGGTCGTGTGGGCCTACCCATTGGAGAGGGTGCTCAGGAGCCCCAACTCCGCTGGAAGGGTCAGTGAGTGGAACATCGAGCTGCAGACATTCCAGTTGGAGTTCTGCACCACCAAGGTCATCAAGGGAGCCGCGCTTGCTGATTTTGTGGCGGAATGGACGGATGCCCCGTCACTTGAAGTGGGCGAGGACTGGTCTACCTCGCCAGGAACTGAGGCGCCCGACGGATGGGTCATGTATTTCGATGGTTCCTTCGTGCACCAGGGCGCAGGGGCTGGAGCAGTACTCATCTCGCCCACGCAGGACAAGCTCTACTACGCTGTGCAGCTCTGTTTTCAGCAGGGCGAGAAGGTCTCCAACAACATCGCAGAATACGAAGGTCTCATAGCTGGCTTGAAGGCCACGACAGCTCTAGGGGTAAAGCGCCTCACCATTAGGGACGACTCGCAGCTCCTAATCAACTTCTCTAACAAAGTATATGAGCCAAAGGATGAGCACATGGAGGCGTACCTCGTAGAGGTACGTAAGATGGAAAAGCAGTTCCTAGGCATGGAGGTGCAGCATGTGCCCCGTGGCACCAACAAGGAAGCCGACGACATCGCCAGGAGGGTATCCAAGTGGCAGCCCCAAGAGCCTGGCGTCTTCGAGGAGCGGCTCTTCAAGCTGCCAGCGACGCCACCGCTTTCAAGAACGGCACGACCTCGGAAGGAGCTCCCACAACTGCCTGCCACAGGAGCCCCAGCTTGTGGCCCGACCTTAGGAGCTCGCTTTCTCTTGGCGCTCGAGCCCCAAGAGGGATGTTGGACCAAGGAATTCAAGGAATATCCGAGGCAAGGGGCTCTAGCAAAGAAGGAAGAGGACGCAGAGCGCGTGGCCCGGCAAGCCATGGCATACTGCATCCAGGACGGTGAGTCGTACAGGAAGCGACCAAATGATGTTTCACTGTGTTGCATTTCCAGGGACCAGGGGAAGGAGTTGCTGATTGACATACACAAGGGGGGACTGCGGACACCACTCGTCTTCACGGACTCTTGTCGGCAAGGTCTTCCGTAGTGGATTCTACTGGCCCACGGCACTCAACGACGCAGCTGAGCTGGTGAAGTCCCGCGAAGCTTGCCAGTTCCACGCCAAGCAGATCCATCAGCCAGCTCAGGGCCTCCAGACTATACCGCTCACATGGCCGTTCGCGGTCTGGGGGGCTGGATATCTTGGGCCCATTCCCTCGAGCTCCAGGGGGCTACCGCTACCTCTACATCGCCATCGACAAGTTCACCAAGTGGGCGGAAGTGGAAGCCGTCCGCACCATCCCAGCTGGTTCCGCGGTTAAGTTTATCAAGGGCCTCGTGAGCCGTTTCGGGGTCCCCAACCGCATCATCACCGACAAAGGCTCATAGTTCACCAGTAACCTCTTAGAACATATTGTGATAAACTTGGAACGCAGATCTGCTACGCTTCGGTGGCGCATCCCAGGAGCAATGGCCAGAATGAACGCGCCAACGCGGACGTCCTGAGAGGCCTCAAGGCCAGCACCTTCAAGAAGAAGCTTGAGGCCTGCGGCAGGGGCTGGCACGACGAGCTCCAGTCCGTGCTATGGTCCATCCGCACCATCGCCACTAAGCCGACGGGTGAGACCCCATTCTTCCTCGTCTACGGAGCCGAAGCGGTCCTCCATCATGAGGTCAAGCATCGCTCTGCATGGGTCCTGGCGTTTGATGAAACGCAGCAGGACGCCACGCGGGGGATGGACCTCGTACTGGGGGAGGAACATCGCCGCAAAGCTGCACTCAGGACGGCAAGGTACCAACAGGCACTACGGCGATACCACTGTCGCAACATCCGCTCCAGGACGCTCGAGGTAGGCGACCTCATCCTGAGGTGGGTCCTCTCCAGGAAAGGGTTGCACAAGCTCTCACCCATGTGGGACGGCCCGTTCAAGGTCATCCATATCTCCAGGCCTGGTGCCGCGCGCCTGGAGACACAGGACGGGGTGCCCATCCAGAACGCCTGGAACATCCAGCACCTCTGGAAGTTCTACCCTTGAAGCAAGGCCCATTGCATGTGAAGAAAGGCCCAGTGCCTGTGAAGAAGGCCTGGTGCCTATGAAGAATCGCCGCCCGTGACACTCTCACGGAATAATGAGTGGGGTTGTACACGCCCCGGAGACTCTGGAGTGTCACCCTCGGGCCTCGGGGGCTCCCACCCATGCCTAGTGGCAGCACTTAGCTCCGCGCTGGTGAGAAGACTTGAAGACTAGACTAGGTGCCGGATGCGGCTTTTCATTTGCTTTCCGTAGTTGGCCTGCCTTCTCTTAATCGAATTTTCTTCTGGTGTTCCTTGCTGATTTGGTTTTGTCGCCTTTTGCCGCCTTTTCCGAATCTAGTTCGCTTATGTTCTCTCTCTCGCATACCTCGTGAGGGGGCTAGGTAGGTGCCTTCGCGAGCGTTTCTTCGTCCTATGTTGATCCTTCTCTCTGCCTTCGGTCTGCTTTCTCGCGAGACACCCTCGTTCGAGCCCACAAGCCGACACATCTCTCCTAATCCGTGCCCCTCGGGTACTGCAATATGAAGCGCTGGGTCAAGGCTCGGGTGAGCGATAAGTCTCCTAGCGAGCCTCCTAATGAAGTTTTTGCAGTTCCCGAGCAACCACTAAGCCAAGACGGGCACGAGGAAACAAGTGCCTCGTGAATAAGAGGCTGCCCTGAACGCGCCAGGCTAAGTTATCTCCGCACAAAATAACGACACAACACAGAAATAACAAGCATAGCGTAATGATTGAGGAATCACAGTTCGATACACGCCCCTTCGGGCCCATACTGGTTTCATTTGATGCAGGAAAGAAAAGAGGAACAAAACAAGCTTAGCCAGATCCCTCCTCGCGCTTCACGGAGGCGCGGCGATGAGACGACTTGCTACCACCTTCGAAGCGAGCGCGGTGGCGTGGCGGCTGGTCATAGCCGCCGCTGCTAGAGCTTTCGCCAAGAGAAGAGCCACCGTAGCTGGACGAGAGGCGGCTGGCAGGCTCGCCCTCGTCGCGGCCATCGCCGAGTCCGAGCACCTCCTCGCCGTCATTCGTCTCGGGGCAGCACCCGGCGCAGCGACCATCTTCCCCCAACACCCTCATGTAGAGGGTCGCATCACCATCATACTTGAAATGGAGGGTGCACCGCCTACCCAGGCCACGCGCGTGGGCGAACGTCTGCCAACCGCGGGCTAGAGCTATGTTGCCTGCGACGGAGACTTCAACCGTGACCCAAGAGGCCCTGCTACAGCAGTCGTCTGCCTGCAGCTAGAGCCCTCCTGGACCAGAGGCCAGCAGCTGGTCAACGAAGAAGTGCGAAAGCTGAAGCCAGTTGCCGGCCGGATCCTCCGGCCAAACAACGAACTCCGGCAACACCTTTGCCGAGTGGAACCGTGGCCAGGGAGGCCGCGCAACCACGGCATGTCTCACCTCATTGACAAGGCTGCTACGACTGGAGCGACCCCCACCACACGCAGCGGCACAACCCCGGGAGCGGGCGGCCACAACAGGAGTCGTGGTGTGCCTGCAGGGACGGCCGCGTCCCCGCTTGGGCGCCGGGGAGCTGGGCCCCTCGTGAGGGGCCTTTCCTTTCTCCGTGGCGGAGAACGTCTTCGACGGCGCCATTGGAGTCGATGGTGGAGCAGAGGAGGAAGAAGTAGGCGGAATGGGAAGAAGTGGGGGACGGGGCCTCCGCCCCCTTCCTCATTTATAGCAAGAGAAGGCGAACCAGCGCCCCCACGATCACTGGTAATGATGCTTTTCCTTGCATGCCGCAGGGACTTGTCAAGTCGGGCAGTTGCCGAGGCAGCGTGGGGAAGCGGAGATGCCCACGTCCAATCAACCGCCACGCCTCAACCGAGGCCGCAAGCTTTTGGGGCCCACGGTGCTATGCAGACCTTCGGCTTCGCCTCAAAGCCAAGCCCGAGCGCACCTTGGGCCTGGGGGCTACTGTCGGCGTTCTGGGAATGGGGGTCCCCAGACTTGCCTGCCTGCGGCCCACAGCGTGGCTGGGCTAGCAGGTCTGTATGGCCCATCTTCATTGACGAGGCATTCGAGACCCTCGCATGTGGCCAAGCCTCATGAGGCGGACGATGCAAGACCTCCTCAGGAGCGGCCCTACCAGGCAGGCTCACGAGGGGCGGAGAGATCAAGGCAAGGCAAACCTTGCGAGGTCCTCGTGACATGAGCCATGACGATCGAGACCAGGCGGGAGCCAGTGCGCGCAGTGTCCTTGCTTCCTCTATGGTGCCAAGGGGGCAAGCGCAGGTGCGGAGTGCCGAGGCATCAATCAAAGATTTCCATATTGGTGCAACGAGACCAAGACCAGAAGGACGGCGAGACGGAGGTCCCCATGGAGCCCAGGACGGCGTCACCACCAGAACCTTTGGCAGGCGAAGACCACATTTTGTCAGGATAGCTTGTACTAGTTGTCCCCTTTCAAATTGGCCATTGTTGGCTCCCTTTCCGCTCAATATTTGGGGAGAGGACCAGGGCCTATATAAGTAGAACTAGCCACCATTGTAGAGGGGACGGATTCGGAGGACGAAGAATCAAGATCATCTCACCCACACAAGTTCGCCAAGCACAAGAACACCTCAACCTCAGGAGGCTGTTCTTCCACTTGTACTGTTCATCATCAGCCCAAGAGGAAATCCACCACCACCACACTGGAGTAGGGTATTACACCACAATGGTGGCCCGAACCAGTATAAATCTTGTGTCTTTCTGTGTTGTGAGTTCGTCGAGTTTGTCCGCGAGATCTTAGTGAGCTAGGGCATGGATCGATAGGGAGAAAACCTTCGCTCGCACCCCAGTGTTCGAACCTCAAGGGTTTTGCCCGAACCCGTGATCCGAAAAAGGTGTGTGCGATATACAGCATACGGTTCACTCGGATGAACTGTTTGTGATTAGGCAACACAAAAGAAACGGTGAGCCAGATCAAGGTGTGTGTGATTGAGGGCCTACGCTTTAGAAGGATTAACTATTTGCGATTAGGCAACAGAAAAAAAAACGGGTAATCCAGATCAAAGTGTCTGCGATTGATGGCATAGACACATGGATGAACTATTTGTGATTAGCCACAACAAACTGAAATAGTTAGATAGATCAACGTGTGTGCGCTAGATGGGCACACCCATTCTAATTAAAAGAAGCGTGCACGATGGTAATAACGAGCGCGCACAGGTGTTGGAACAAGATGTGTGCTTACATTGCCTATTGTGGTGCACCCTATGGTGCAAACGCCACGTACGCCACCTAGAAGGCGTGCGTGCCCACGTTACGCCTTCCGGGAATAGTGCTGCACTTATAACCATCAGTAAATTTTGAGCATGCGTCCCATCACAATTTTTTTAGAAGAACAGGGAGGCCGCGTCCCGTCACATTCAGAATTGCAAACCCGTTCACACCGATCAAAACCTAAACGGTTTCTCACTTAGGAGCATATTACTATGCGGTTATAAATACTACTACTCCAAGATGACTGCACATTCCTCCTCAACTCCTCATCCACAAAAACTCAAAAACAAACAAGTCATTCATCATCGTTCCCTTGTGTCCGCCATGGCCAGCGTGAGTTCTCAGTCGAGGGATTGCCACCAGGGAGAGGCGAGCCTGAGAGCAGAAGCACGAGAGATGTCCCGCCTCGCCGTGAAAGCAGCCAACGGGTCCCGCCGCACGGCCGTAGCAGCAGAGAGGTCCCGCCGCGCCGCCAAAGTAGCACGGAGGACCCGCCGCACCGTTGATGTAGCAGACTAGTCCGGCCGCGCCGCGGAAGCAGAAGAGATGTCCCGCTGCACCACGAATGCAGCAGAGATGTCCTCCTGCACTGCTGCGGCTTGGGAAAATGTCTCGCGGGCAGGCGACGACTCTTACAGGCGCATGCGTGGCCTCATCCTTAGGTAGATGGATCAGATCCCTAGGTGGGCGAGGTTGCAGGATGACCTGCAAGCCTCGTTTGAACAGTCTACCAACGTCATCCGGCAACTAAATGAGAGCAATGCAAAGCTCCGGGCCGAGTGCAACCTGCTGAGGGCGAAGATCGTCGGAAGTGCGGAGCAGCAGGAGGAGACCACTGGCTTGTTGAAGAGGACAGGCGTCATTGTCGAGAAACTTATGGATGAGAAGGCCATGCTGCACATCGAGCGCAGAAGGCTAGTGGAGGAATCCGTGGATAATCTCAAGAAGCATCTTGAGGACAAGAAAGAGCTCGTCGCCGCTCGTCGCGGAGACTAGTTCCCGAGGCCTGCAGCAACGCATCAAGAAAGTAGAGATCAGCGATCTGGATAGTTGTCTTCCTTCTTATTTTTCCCTTGTGTATTTCGGGTGTTGCAGCATGTGGCTTTTTTTAATTATGTTTCTAAATATGTAAGACAATTATTATCCAATGCCATCGTCCTTATATTCATCATGCTTGCTATAAGTCGCAGTCGATGCTATATAGGTCCGTCAGATTTTCGTTTTTCTCTCTTAAATCTCAGTCCAGTGAGACATATAGCCACGCCGTAGAACAGGTTCTGGGGCGCCATTAATGGAGACGTTGGGAGGGAGCTGCGCGGCGGGTAGCGGTCAGAAGGGCTATCCTCCCGATGAGCACGCGTAGGGGTCTGATCGCACGCCTCCTGTACTCAAATAGCTACCCTGCACGACACCTCTTAGACAATAAAAAATGGGACGCGTGGCCGCATGTAATTGGTAAGTCGAACGCCCACGGTTTCAATAATACTTGTGTTTCCGATTTCTAACGTGACAACACTTGTTCCAAAATGACTTTTTTGATTGTTAATGTGTGCGCCTTCGCAATCAGACAGAAAAATTACCACAACATGTCGGTGCCATGTCATGAGACCATGCCAAGTTTCATGATTTTCAGGCGTGTTTTGGAATTACAGGAATTCAAAAACCGAGTTTCTGAATCTTTCCGGCCAAGCCACGACACCCAGATGTTTGAATTTCACTCACATCTCTTGCATGGGACCTAGAAATTCACCCAAGGACACACATGTAATTTTGTAAACAATTTTGGTGCACTGGAGCCTGTGCTTCTAGTTCAAATTTAAATTATGCACATTAAATGCCTAGAAACTCAATTAATGTATAAAAAGGCCAAACAAACTCAAAATAATTCTAAAATTTAGCACATTACTTCCATCTGGTCTAATCTGGCTGTGTAAAAAAATTAAGGCGGGAGAAGGTAGTGTACGTATGTTGTTTCGCACGGAGGTGACACGTTCCCTCTCGGAACCACGAGCCTTCTTGAGGGAAGTTTCGATTTGCAAGAAGCTTACACCAAAGCTTGTCCCAATTCGGCCAAAGAAATTACTGGAGCATGTTGGTGCCATGTCATGAGACCATGCCAAGTTTCATGATTTTCAGGCGTGTTTTGGAATTACAGGAATAAAAAACCAAGTTTCTCAATCTTTCCGGCAGAGCCACGATGCCCAAATGTTTGAATTTCACTCCCATCTCTTGCATGGGACCTAGAAATTCACCCAAGGACACACATGTGATTTTTCAAACAACTTTGGTGCATTGGAGCACATGCTTGTAGTTCAAATTTGAATTGTGCACATTAAATGTGTAGAAACTCAATTAATGTATAAAAAGGCCAAATGAAGCCGAAATAATTCCAAAATTTAGCATGGTACTTCTATTTGGCCTAATCTGGCTGTGTAAAAAAATTAAGGTGGGAGAAGGCAGTGTACGTATGTCGTTTCGCACACGGAGGTGACACGTTCCCTCTTGGAACCACGAGCCTTCTTGAGGGAAGCTCCAGTTTGCAAGAAGCTTACACCAAAGCTTGTCCCAATTCGGCCAAAGAAATTACCGCATCATGTTGGTGCCATGTCATGACACCATGCCAAGTTTCATGATTTTCAGGCGTGTTTTGGAATTACAGGAATTAAAAAACCAAGTTTCTCAATCTTTTCGGCCGAGCCACGACGCCCAGATGTTTGAATTTCACTCCCATCTCTTGCATGGGACCTAGAAATTCATCCAAGGAAACACATATGATTTTTCAAACAACTTTGGCGCACTGTAGCATGTACTTGTAGTTCAAATTTGAATTATGCACATTAAATGCCCAAACACTCAATTAATGTATAAAAACACCAAACGAACCTGGAATAATTCCAAAATTTAGCACGATACTTCTATTTGGTCTAATCTGGCTGTGTGAAAAAATTAAGGCGGGAGAAGGCAGTGTAGTATGCCGTTTCGCACACGGAGGTGACACGTTCCCTCTCGGAACCACGAGCCTTCTTGAGGGAAGCTCCGAATTGCAAGAAGCCTACACCAAAGCTTGTCCCAATTCGGCTAAAAAAATTACCGCATCATGTTGGTGCCATGTCATGACACCATGCCAAGTTTCATGATTTTCAGGCATGTTTTGGAATTACAGGAATTAAAAAAACCAAGTTTCTCAATCTTTCCGGCCGAGCCATGACGCCCAGATGTTTGAATTTCACTCCCATCTCTTGCATGGGACCTAGAAATTCACCCAACGACACACATGTGATTTTTCAAACAACTTTGGTGCACTGGAGCATGTGCTTGTGGTTAAAATTTGAATTATGCACATTAAATGCCCAGTAACTCAATTAATGTATAAAAAGGCCAAACGAACACAACATAAATCCAAAATTTAGCATGATACTTCTATTTGGTCTAATCTAATCTGCCAGTGTACAAAAATTAAGGCGGGAGAAGGCAGTGTACGTATGTCGTTTCGCACATGGAGGTGACACGTTCCCTCTCGGAACCACGAGCCTTCTTGAGGGACGTTCTCGTTTGCAAGAAGCTTACCCAAAGCTTGTGCGAATTCGGCCAAAAAATTTACTGCAGCATGTTGGTGCCATTTCATGACACCGTGCCAAGTTTCATGATTTTTAGGTGTGTTTTGGATTTACAGGTATTAAAAAACCAAGTTTCTCAATCATTCCAGCCAAGCCACGATGCCCAGATGTTTGAATTTTATTCCCATTTCTTGCATCGGACATATAAATTCACCCAAAGACACACATGTGATTTTCAGCCAATTTTGGTGCATTAGAGCATGTGCTTGTAGTTAAAATTTGAATTATGCACATTAAATGCCTAGAAACTCAATTAATGCATAAAAATGCCAAATGAACCCGGAATAATTCCAAATTTAAACACGACACTCATGTACTAGTTGCATGTTCACTGTACGTAAATGTTCTAGCAATTCAAACACCATCCTTTCCCTCCGTAACACCATTTTGTTTTTCAAAACATAATAAAAAAAATCAGGTAGACCACAAACAGTTTTCTAGAAAGAATCGTGTGGGATGCGATATAAAATATATTGGGGCACAATCTTGTCTGGCTTACGTAGGAAGCTTCATCGTCTACAGTCCATCGCCCCCGCTTGAACCACACTTGCGCGCCAGTTTCTCGCGGCACCGAGCGAATTGTTTTTGCCACCACGGAAATATCTATCTCCCCGCCCCTCCCTCCTACCAAAACCCACATTTCCACTGTTCCTCCTTGCTTTCCAAGTTCAAACCTTCACTGATGCTTATTGGCAGCTCAGCCTCCTTGCCGGCGACCCTTCTTCTTGCAGTGTCGCCTCCTAGTCGGCTACCCTTCTTCTTGTAGCACCGCCTCCTCGCCGGCGACCCTTCTTCTTGTAGCGACGCCTCCTCGCCACCGACCCTTCTTGTTGCATGGCCTCCTCGTCGCCACCGAC
Organism: Triticum aestivum; assembly: GCF_018294505.1. NCBI lineage: Eukaryota > Viridiplantae > Streptophyta > Magnoliopsida > Poales > Poaceae > Triticum > Triticum aestivum. The sequence goes on along the minus strand of NC_057800.1, from coordinate 355,763,318 downwards.
CCTTCTTCTTGTTGCATGGCCTCCTCATCACCGACCCTTCTTCTTGCTACGCGGCCTCGTCGATATGGTCAGGTAATCCACACCCCACCCACACCGTCCTCCTGCTTTCCCGTCCCACATGCCCCGACTGACAGAGCGACACCTTCCACCGAAATCACTGCCCCCCTCCTCCAATTAAGCGCCGCCCACATCCATTCTACATGCAGTATAACGTGGAGCTGAGTAGCATGCGACCGCACGCGCGAACGAGGTCGCTATGGCTGCCCTGCGTGTTGACCACCAGATCTTGGAGGAGCACCTCGTCTTCGAGGCCACTGTCGACACCGCCACGCGGTTGTCTACTTTAAAATACAGTTTGTAATGTTTTCTTGAGGCCACCGACAGTGCCTTCTAGTGATTTGTCCTCTATAATGTTAATATGCAATCTGATAATCAGTTAATAGTTTGGTCCTCTGAAATGTAATGTTCAGTTAACACTTTGATCCAACAATTTCTACGTTTCATACTACTGTTCTCAAGCATTCTTTGTTTTGTTAACTGTCTTATCTTCTAGTACATGTTTCTATTGTGCAATGTCATGCTCAGTTAAATATTTTGGTTCATTTGGTCTGCTATCCATTTAACTGTTTGGTTCAGTTCTGCAATTTGATTTTCATATGTTGTGGGTACAATTTTGTATTGTTATGCATGTGACACCAATCGAATTTGGCTATACTCAATACATATTTTCTACTCATAGTATGGCAACTCTCAGTTAACCTGATCAAGATCTTCCTTATGTGTGTTGCATGGAAACAATGGGAGACACTATGGTTTACCATCAAGATTTGTTCAAGCAGGGTCCTTTGTCTCATAACACATTATTGTGAAGTTGCAGGAATCATTCTAATATTTAGGTTTCTTAAAATTTGGTCTTGCACATGTAGGTCTTGCTATGAGAGGCTTAGACCCACTGTTCGACCCATTTTGCATATGGGGAAATGAGATCTCCACGAATATCAGTCAACTCAAGAAACTCAGAAAGATTGTTAGGATGAAGAAACTTGCAACGAATAATAGCAAGATCTTTGTTTGCACAATGAACAAGACATCAGTGAACTATAGGACGGTACCAACTCTTTTACCTTGTTTTTACCCCTTGCGCCATTTCAAATTTTACAACAGCGATTTATGCATAGCTTTGTTTTTAGTACTTTTCAAAGCAGTTCACTGATGAATACCTCTCAAACCACCTGCATGGTCAAGAGGCGAGGAAGTATTCATTCAACACCCACTGTACAATATTGAAGTCTTGCTGAAGAGGATGAAGGTTGGGCGGGCAATTATCCATAGCCACCGGCCTAAAGTTGAAAGGACATTCAACATCACTGAAGGCTCAATATTTGCCTTCCGCTTCTGCAGTTTCCCAGATGAGATTCATCTGTCTGTTTACCATGTATGATGCTACTTTTTGAAGGTTTTTATGCTGCATGTGAAACTTGGTGCTGTTGTGTAATGGCGTAACTGAGTGCCGAAGCTATCTGATGTAATTCGATTATGAAATCTCGGATTACCGTGTGGGATGTACATACCTACGGAAATGATTGGGTTTTGATGCCTCACCCGATCGCGCACGGCCCCAGCCTGGGTCCCTGGAGGGCCTATCCCCGACGATTTCTCGGTCATGTGGGAAGGACAGCCTATCACACACACTCACTTGGCGACGGTTCCAAATGCCGTCGCGGAAAGGGGTTAAAACCATTTATTTAGGACGTCGATGTACCAGTGATTCATGCCGTTTTATTATCATTATTGGATGTTTTACAATCATTTTATAGCAACTTTATATCATTTTAGGGACTAACCTATTGACCCGGTGCCCAGTGCAAGTTATTGTTTTTTGCTTGTTTTTTACATCGCAAGAAATCAACATAAAACGGAGTCTAAACACTGTGAATATTTTTGTGGAATTTTTATGGACCAGAAGACTCCCGATGGGCCAGAGCAGCACCTGGGGGGTGCCCCGAGGGGGACACAACCCACTAGGGCGCACCTGGGGGCCCAGGCACGCCCAAGTGGGTTGTGCCCACCTCGGTGGCCTCCCACACCCCCTCTTTGCCTTATAAAATCCCAAATATTCCAAAAACCATCGGGGTAATGTAACATCCCAGTTTTCAATTTGGATGTTAATCATTAGGACATCATATGCATCCATGCTCTTTGCATTTTTAGTTGGTTTTATTTGAACAATTTGATCCTAAAGACCTTAAGTAACTCAAGGACCATCTGAGAGAGTTGGAGGTTTTCATAAAATCCATTTTTTGTATTTTTCAAAATTTGACAAGTTGCATCAAGATGATTTTTTTAAATTATTTTTCCAATTATTTCAAAATAAATAAAATAATGAGAGAAGATAATATGACTTCTACAAAACAGAGGAAATAATGGAAATTTAATTTTAAATAAAAATATATATTTTATTTTATTTTTATTTGAGATTTCATTCGGTTAAATTAGGAAGAATTGCATTTTTAAAAATTGCATCTTAGCCCAGAAAAAAGTTCACGTGGTCCTAAATATTAGGAGAAGACCGCGAAAATTATTTCTGGAAATTTTAGGATTTTTATTTATTTTATTTCTGGATTTTCCGTTTGGCGAAATAATTTCTATTTTAAAAAAATGGAGCGAACCAGCCGGCCCACGCGCCACCTTCTTCCCGAGCTGTGGTCGATCCGAACTCGCCGGAGTCCGACACCACCCCGCCGCCAGCGCCATCCCCCTCCCTAAGTCGGCCTCGCCCCCTTCCTTATAAGCCAGAGCCCCGTCGCCCTCTCCTCCTCAACCACCGCCGCCGTCGCCGCAGCCGCCGTCGCAAGCCGCCTGCACCAGTCGCCCCCCCCCCCCCCCCCGCGCCACTCCACCACCAACGCCGCCCACCATCGCCGTCGGCGACACCACCTAACGCCGCTGCCGCCGCTCACCGGAGCGAGACGCCGCGGCCGCTAGTTTTTCTGCCCCGAACCACCCCGAGCCGGTATAAAATGGAACCGCCCGCCCGGTTTTTTCGGTTTTATTGTTAGGGTTCGCTAATTAGTGAATGTTCACCCGTTCTTCTATGTTAGCGAACAATTTCGTTTGTTAGTCTCTGTTAGCGGATGTTCGTCCGATAGATTTTTCTTTTTAGTTTTATTTTTGGCGAGGGACCTATCTGTAATTACTTTTATCGTAGATTAGTCCCTGAACATCAAACGCTCGCTACTTTTTGCTTGTTTATCCAAATCCAGTGAAACCAATGCCAAAATTTTCATCTTGTTCCCCTCTGTCCAGATAATCAACTTGAACATGATTTTGAAAATTTAAAATTTGGTTTCAAGCAGATTTGAATTTGAACTTATTTTGATCGTAGTTTGTGTTTCGTAACTCTGATTTGATTGATTCTTTTTGGAAATCAAAGCTCTTCACTTGAACTTTCAATTAAGATCTTTTCCCTTGGTTTTACCTTTGCGTGTTATGCTTGAGTTATTATGTATGCTATTGTTTGTTCACGATAGAGTTTCCGGAGTGCGAGGCTTGCTACTACGAATCACTAGGGTTTTCCGATCGTCAGCAAGGCAAGTAACACTTTGATCATATCCCTTTATTACCCAGTTTATATGCATTTCAACCCTCAAACATTGCGTTGAGTAGGATTTGATAACATGTGGGTATTTGGAAAGTAGTTGATGAGGTAGGAACCTATTGCCTTTTTTTCAAACAATGGGTGTTACTATGTTATGCTTATACTGCTATGCTATGCTCGTAGACGTGTTTGGTTTTTTGAGAGAATTCATGAAAGATGTGAGAGTTATTATGAACTAAGGGAAACTTAAGGTGGCGACTTTAATACACATCTGGGTGGATTGATTGTGGGCACCTGGGGAATCCAGTGTTGTCCTACGAGATCCCGGGGTACCAGTGTGATCATCCTACGGTTCACCACACAGGCTCAAAGGGATCATAAGATTATTCATCCTAGAAACTTCCGTGTGCAGCCACAAGCCATTATGGGATCTGGCATAGTTGAGTAAGTTGTGGGAATCCTTTCCATGATGGGCTAGCAGATGTAGGGGATTGTAGATGTACCGGCCTATCTATCGGTTAAGGGGACCTCTTTGGAAAGACTGTGTCTCGGTCATCCGTTTCTCAAACATCATGCAGTGCGAGAAATACAACGGAGGAGATCGAGTCTTGTGGGGAAAAGTGTGCAAACCTCTGCAGAGAGTACAAACTAATCATGGTTAGCCGTGTCCCCGGTTATGGACATCTTGAGTATCTGGTACTTGAATTATTATGTTGATCTCATCACTTTGCTTAATTAATTTCTCGGGTTATAACTTTTAATTTTTGGATTGAGTTGGGTTACCTTCTCAATGTTTTCAACAAATTTTGTAGTTAAATAAAATCTATTCCTTTGTTGTAGGGAAAAACTAGCTTTGTGCAAATGATAACCATAGAGCCTCCACTAGCCATATATGCATGTAGTGATAGTTGTTATTTTGTTCATTTCTCTATAGTGTTATCTTGCTAGCATATTCCATGTGCTGACCTGCACAGGCTGCAACGTATTATGTTGCAGAGTTTTCAGACGAGGAGTAAGGTGCGCTAGGTCATTGTCATGCACTCAGTTTGCCATGGAGTTGGATGGACTCATTTACCCTCAAAGCTTCCGAAGTATCTTATTTAGATGGCCTTCAGTCATATTATTGTAATAAGTACTCTTTTTGAGACACTTAAGCATAGAGACTTGACCGTCTGAGGTCTGGTCGCTATAAGATGGTATCAGAGCACACGCTGACCGTAGGACTCGACCATTAGGATAAGCCACAGGATACTCTTCTCTACTCATTTCTTTCTCTTCTCCATTTCTATTGTATAGATGGCGGACCCAAGGAACAAGTTCACTCAACCGGATGACGACACCCCTTTCGGATGACACTTGACGGAAGTCACTAGGTACCTGAGCATCAGAATACCAATTTTCACTAGCACCTACACCATCACCTTACCAGAAGAAGAGCGTTAGATGATTCGAGTTCATATTCCAGGAAGGACGTTCACGCTAGTTACTGAGCCCATAGAGTTTTCCTTTGATGCACCAACCTGGAGTCTAGGAAAGAGCACGGCCACCCACATCGCCATCAAACGCATGGGCGAGGTATACAACAAGGATCTTAAGGACACCATCTACCAGATATGTGGACACCAAGATGAGCAATGGGAGATGATTTGCACCAGGAGGGATAAATCCATTGCAGCCTACATCCAGGAGTTAAATCAACACATTCGTCGTGAGGAGAACCAGATGTGCGCCAGCATGATAGACATGAAGAAGGTGATGACCAGGAATATGGAGCTAGAAGAGGAACTCAACTCTTCACGTGATGGATATGAAAAAGAAACTGCAGTACTACTGTAGAAGAATGAAGACTTGAAGAAGATGCTAGGAATATTCATGGGAGATCCTGAACCTGAAAAGGACATCCATTCTAAAGACTACATCATACTTGACGACACCGGCTCCGACCCCGACAATGATGATGACTATGAAGACGAAGCTGGAGCAGATATCATGGAGTCATCCACCGGTCAAAATTTCTAGACGACCACCATATAACCATTAGTTTTCTCCCATGTATATAGTAATAGTCCGAGCATTATGTAACGATAGTTTAGCTCGATTGTATGATCTTGTTTGAATTGAGTGGTGTGAAATGAATGTGTTTGTCTCATGTGCATATGGGTAGTGATTTCTCTTTAGACCTCACTCTATTTTGTTCTCACCCCTCTCAACCTATCACATGCCTTCGAGACGTGACCCTGGATTTGTCCTCCCACCGGAGCTCACCCAGTTGATCCAACAATAGAATGCCTTAATGCAGTTGCTAGTCCAGAACTAAGGCAACAACAACAAAATCCCACCGCCACCACCCCAAGATGACAACTTAGCCCATTTTCTAAGGTTGAATTTGCCGGTGTTCTCTAGTAGCACCGAGTTGATGGTTGCTGATGAGTGGCTCCACGGGATTGGAAGGGAGCTGACCACCGTAGATTGCACAGACGCTGAGAAGGTGCGCTTTGCCGCACATCAACTGGATGGACCCACAGTCTCATGGTGGGAGAATTACACAACCAGTTTCCCCATGGCCAATGTCACTTGGGATCAGTTTCAGCAAGCATTCCGCACTGCAGATGTCTCAACTAGAGCTATGAGCATGAAGAAGCGTGAGTTTCACAACTTACGCCAGGGAAATCGTACTGTGGGGCAGTACGTGGATGAGTTCAACAAGTTAGGTCGCTATGCCCCAAATGATGTAGCCACAGATGCCGCGAAGCAGGAGAAGTTTATGGAGGGGCTGAACGATGAGTTGAGTATGCAGTTGATGGTGGCAACATTCACCAACTACCAAGAGTTGGTAGATAGGGCTCTCATGATTGAAGGCAAGCAACAGCAGATTGAGAACCACAAACGGAAGTATAGACAGGGGAAGTACAACTCTAGAGCTCAGCAGAAGCCCCGTTTTAACCCGAACTCGGGAGGACATACCCATCATAACCATGGAGGCCATACCCACAATGGAGGAAGTTCACATAACCACAGTGGCCCTAAGAATGGAAATGGGAATGGAGCAAGCAACAACCCTAACCGTTCCAACCCAGCAACACCCACTAAGAAGGATCTAATTCATGTCCCCTGTTACAAGTGCGTGAAGACTGGACACTACGCCAATGATTATTCTAAGTTGAAGAATGGTAATGGAAATGCAAGTTCTAGGAAGAAGCCCAACCCTTTCACCAGAGGACAGGTGAACCACGTTAATGTGGAGGAAGTTGAAGAGCAGCCGGATGCAATTATCGGTATGTTTTTGATTAAGTCATTTAATGTTATTGTTCTTTTCTACACTAGTGCATCACATTCATACATATCAAGGGGATTTGTGGAGAACTTTAAGTTGCCCACCGTAGCCCTTAAGACACCTATGTTAGTAAGATCACCTGGAGCGGAGTATATGGCAAGCAGAGGATGTTTTCAAATGCCATTGACCATAGGTAGGCATCTTTTCCCCTCAGACCTAATAATTTTGGAGTCCTAAGGATTGGATGTGATACTAGGCATGGGTTGGCTATCAATGTATGGAGGAAATATCGATTGTGCTAGCAAGTCAATTGTCCTCACCACCCCAGAGGGTAAAAGGATCAAGTATGTGTCTAGGCATGCGCCAAGGAGGGCCCAAGTAAATTCACTCTCAGGAGTTGTTCAGGAGGAACTGCCTGTTGTGTAGGATTATCCCGATGTGTTCCCAGAGGAATTACCAGGCATGCCACTAGATCGAGATATAGAGTTTTTGATAGAGCTATTGCCTAGCACCGGACCAATATCGAAGAGACCGTATCGGATGCCCGCGAATGATCTAGAGGAAATTAAGAAGCAGATTAAGGAGTTATTGGAGAAAGGTTATATTCGACCAAGTTCATCACCGTGGGTAGCCCAGTGATCTTAGTTGAGAAGAAGGATGGATCTTTGAGAATGGTTGTTGATTATCGTGCATTGAATGAAGTGACGATCAAGAACAAGTACCCACTACTGATGATCAATTATTTGTTCGACCAGCTACATCGAGCTAAAGTATTCTCCAAGATCGATCTTCGATCAGGATACCACCAGCTAAAGATCCAAGAGCAGGATATACCCAAGACAGCTTTTACCACAAGGTACGTGCTATATGAGCACACAGTCATGTCTTTTGGATTGACTAATGCCCCCGCCTATTTTATGAGTATGATGAATAAGGTGTTCATGGAGTTCTTGGATAAGTTTTTTGTGGTGTTCACTGATGATATATTGGTGTACTCGAAGAATGAAGAGGAACACAAGGAACATTTGCGATTAGTTCTTGAGAAACTCAGAGAACATCAACTATATGCCAAGTTCAGCAAATGCGAGTTTTGGTTGAAGGAAGTTGTATTTATTGGACATGTTATATTAGGAGAAGGTATAGCAGTAGACCCTACCAAGGTTCAGTCTATCACTGAGTGGTTGGCACCCACCTTAGTTGGAGAGATACGCAATTTTCTTGGACTCGCAGGATATTACCAGAGATTCATTGAGATTTTTTCCAAGATTGTGAAACCCATGATGGAGTTATTGAAGAAGGAAACCAAGTTCAAATGGATCGAAGAATGTGAGGCCAGTTTTTAATAGTTGAAGAAACGTTTATTTACAACCCCAGTGCTAATTCTGCCGGATATACGCAAGGATTTCCAAGTTTATTGCGACGCTTCTCGCCAAGGACTTGGAGGTGTACTTATGCAAGACAGAAGAGTTGTTTCATATGCCTCATGACAGCTTCGACCTCATGAGTTGAATTATGCTATGCATGATTTGGAGTTAGCAGCCATAGTGCATGCGCTCAAGACCTGGATACATTTTCTTATTGGAAACAGTTGTGATGTATACACGGATCATAAGAGTTTGAAGTACATTCTCACGCAAAAGGAGTTCAATCTCAGGCAAAGGAGATGGTTGGAGCTCATAAAGGATTATGATATGAAGTTACAATATCATCCAGGAAAGGCCAATGTTGTAGCAGACGCTTTAAGCCGCAAGAGTTATGTAAATACTCTAGTAACCACAGGTTTACCGCAGGAGTTAACAGGCGATCTCAAAGAACTACGGATGGAGATAGTTCCAATAGGTTTTGTTGCAGCATTGGAAGTTCAGTCCACATTGTTGGGAAAGATACGAGAAGCCCAGAAGACTAATAAGGAGATTGCTGAGATAAAGGAAAAGATAAGTAAAGGAAAAGCCAAAGGGTTTTGTGAGGATGAGCATGAAGTTGTATGGTTCGAGGATCGTATTTATGTGCCCAATGATGTAGACATCAGGAAGTTAATACTTCAGGAGGCTCACGACTCGCCATACTCGATTCAACCCAGAAACACTACGTTGTATTTGGATTTGAAGGAACGTTTATGGTGGAATGGTATGAAGAAGGATATTGCCGAGTATGTGGCAGTATGTGATGTATGTCAGAGAGTTAAGGCAGAACACCAGAAGCCAGCAGGATTACTCCAGCCTATGCCTATACCCGAATGGAAGTGGGATAAGCTTGGCATGGATTTCATCACCGGATTACCGAGGACATGATCGGGCTACGATTCCATCTAGGTAGTAGTTGATCGCTTGACCAAAGTGGCTCACTTTATCCCCGTGAAAGTTGGCTAAGATATATATGACCAGGATCGTATGTCTGGATGGAGTTCCGAGGACCATCGTATCAGATAGAGGAACACAGTTTACCTCGAAGTTTTGGAATCAGTTGCACCAGACTTTGGGTACCATGCTAGAGTTCAGTACGTCCTTTCATCCGCAGACAGATGGACAGACTGAGAGAGTCAATTAGATTCTGGAGGACATGTGGAGAGCCTGTGCGCTAGACTATGGGTCTAGTTGGGACGATAATTGGCCTTACGCAGAGTTCTCATACAACAATAGTTACTAGGATAGTTTGAAGATGGCCCCTTTTGAAGCTTTGTATGGAAGGAGGTGCAGGACACCGTTGATGTGGGATGAAGTTGGAGAGCGTCAGTTGTTCAGACCAGATTTAATCAAGCAGTCTGAAGAGAAGGTTAAGTTGATTCGCGGTAGACTCAAGGTACCTCAGTCCAGGCAGAAGAGTTATGCTGACACTAAATGCAAGGAGGTAGTCTATGAAGTTGGAGACAGAGCTTATCTCCGCATGTCACCACTTCGAGGAGTTAAACAATTTGGCGTCAAAGGAAAGTTAGCCCCAAGATTTGTAGGACCATACCGAGTTTTGGAACATATGGGAGAAGTGGTCTACAAGCTGGAATTACCCGAAGGATTGTCAGGAGTTCATGTGTTTCACGTTTCCCAGTTAAAGAAGTGCGATGCAGAGATGGCCGATATTCCTCTGACAGATACAGTGCCCCTTGAAGTAATTCAGTTGGAGAGTGACCTAACCTACGAGGAGAAACCCGTCAAGATTCTAAAGTTTGCCAGCCGAGTTACACGCAACAAGGTTATCAAGTTTTGCAAAGTTCAGTGGAGCCACCATACCGAGGAAGAAGCCACCTGGGAGCGAGAAGAAGACCTACGGAAAGATCATCCACACCTATTTGCTAGCCAACCCGAATCTCGAGGGCGAGATTCATCTTAAGGGGGTAGGTTTGTAACATCCCAATTTTCAATTTGGATGTTAATCATTAGGACATCATATGCATCCATGCTCTTTTCATTTTTATTTGGTTTTATTTGAACAATTTGATCCTAAAGACCTTAAGCAACTCAAGGACTATCTGAGAGAGTTGGAGGTTTTCATAAAAATCCATTTTTTGAATTTTTCAAAATTTGGCAAGTTGGATCAAGATGATTTTTATTTGAAATTATTTTTCCAATTATTTCAAAATAAATAAAACAATGAGAGAAGATAATATGACTTCTTCAAAATAGAGGAAATAATGGAAATATAATTTTAAATAAAAAATATATTTTATTTGAGATTTTATTCGGTTAAATTAGGAAAATTTGCATTTTAAAATTTGCATCTTAGCGTAGAAAAATGTTCACATGGTCCTAAATATTAGGAGAGGACTGTGAAAATTATTTCTGGAAATTTTAGGATTTTTATTTATTTTATTTTTGGATTTTTCCGTTCAGCGAAATAATTTTAAAAAAAATAATGGGACCGAACTAGGCCAAAGGCCCAGCCGGCCCCCGTGCGCCGCCGCCTTCCCGAGCCTTGGCCGATCCAGACTCGCCAGTGTCCGGCGCCACCCCGCCGCCCGCGCCGACCCCCTCCCACCTCGCCCCCTTCTTATAACCCGGAGCCCCGCCGCCCCGCCGCCCTCTCCTCCTCAACCACCACCGCAAGCCGCCGCCGCAAGCCTGCCGCCCGCACCGCTCGCCGCCCCGCGCCACCGCGCCGCCCCGCGCCACTTCGCCGCCGACCCCGCCCGCCACCGCCATCGCCGACGCCGCCTGACGCCACTGCCGCCGCTCGCCGGAGCAAGACGCCGCCGCCGCCAGTTTTCCGCCCCGAACGACCCCGAGCCGGTATAAAACGGAACTGCCCGCTTGTTTTTTTTTTGTTTTTTTGTTTAGATCGGTTTTATTTATAGGGTTCGCTAATTGGCGAACATTCACCCGTCCCTGTTAGCGAACGATTTCGTTCGTTAGTCTCTGTTAGCGGACGTTCGTCCGATATATTTTTCTATTTAGTTTTATTTTTGGCCAGGGACCTATCCGTAATTACTTTTATTGTAGATTAGTCCCTCAACATCAAACCCTCGTTACTTTTTGCTCGTTTATCCAAATCCAGTGAAACCAACGCCAATTTTTTTTTCTTGTTCCCCTTTGTCTAGATAATCAACTTGAACATGATTTTGAAAATTTAAAATTTGGTTTCAAGAAGATTTGAATTTGAACTTCTTTTGATCATAGTTTGAGTTTCGTAACTCTGATTTGATTGATTCTTATTGCAAATTGAAGCTCTTCACTTGAACTTTCAGTTCAGATCTTTTCCCTTGGTTTTACCTTTGCATCTTATGCTTGAGTGCTTATGTATGCTATTATTTGTTCACGATAGAGATTCCAGAGTGTGAGGCTTGCTACTACGAATCACTAGGGTTTTCCGATCGTCAGCAAGGCAAGTAACACTTTGATCATATCCCTTTATTACCCAGTTTATATGCATTAGTTTCAACCCTCAAACATTGCATTGAGTGGGATTTGATAACATGTGGGTATTTGGGAAGTAGTTGATGAGGTAGGAACCTATTGCCTCTTTTTTTCAAACCATGGGTGTTACACCGTTATGCTTATACTACTATGCTATGCTCGTAGACATGGTTTGGTTTTCTGAGAGAATTCGTGAAAGATGTGAGAGTTATTATTAACTAAGGGAAACTTAAGGTGGCTACTATAATACACATCTGGGTGGATTGGTTGTGGACACCTGGGGAATCCAGTGTTATCCTAGGACATCCCGGGGTACCCGTGTGATCATCCTATTGTTCGCCACCGAGGCTCAAAGTTATCATAAGACTATTCATGCTAGAAACTTCCGTATGCAACCACAAGCCATTATGAGCTCTGCATAGTTGAGTAAGTTGTGGGAATCCTTTCCATGATGGGCTAGAAGATGTAGGAGATTGTAGGTGTACCGGCCTATCTATCGGTTAAGGGGACTTCTTCGAAAAGACTGTGTCTCGGTCATCCGTTTCTCAATCATCATGTAGTGCGAGAAATACAATGAAGGAGATCGAGTCTTATGGGGAAAAGTGCGCAAACAACTGCAGAGTGTACAAACTAATCATGGTTAGTTGTCTCCCCGGTTATGGACATCTTGAGTATCTGGTACTTGAATTATTATGTTGATCTCATCACTTTGCTTAATTAATTTGTCGGGTTATAACTTTTAATTTTGGGATTAAATTGGGTTTACCTTCTCAATTTTTTCAACAAACTTTCTTGTTAAATAAAATCTATTCCTTTGTTGTAGGGAAAAACTAGCTTTGTGCAAATGATAACCATAGAGCCTCCACCAGCCATATATGCATGTAGTGATAGCTATTATTTTTTAATTGCTCTATAGTTTTATCTTGCCAACATATTCCATGTGCTGACCTACACAAGCTGCAACATATTATGTTGCTGAGTTTTTAGACGAGGAGTAAGGTGTGCTAGGTCTTTGTCATGCACTCAGTTTTGTTGTGGAGTTTGATGGACCCATTTACCCTCGAAACTTCCACATTTATCTTATTTAGATTGCCTTCGGCCATATTATTGTAATAAGTACTCTTTTTAAGACACTCTATGTAATAAGTGTGGGATTGAACTCTGCAATAAATCTGTGAGTACTGTGTGTGTCAGCAATATCGATCCAGGGATGACACTTAAGCATAGAGACTTGACCGTTTGAGGTATGGTCGCTATAGGTAACCCTAGATCAGAAGTTCCGCCGCCGCAGGCCTCTGTAGCCACCGAAAACCAATTTAGACCCTTTCTGCCACCCTGTCAGAGGGGGGAATCATCTCCGGTGGCCATATTAATCATCCCGGCGGCTACCACGGTGAGGAGGGGAGTAGTCCACCCTCAGGGTTGAGGGTTTGTACTAGTAGCTATGTGTTTAATATCTCTCTCTCTCTCTCGTGTTCTTGAAATGTCACGATCTTGATGTATCGCGGGCTTTGTTAATATAGTCAGATCATATGGTGTTTTCCCCTCTCTATCTTGTGATGAATTGAGTTTTCCCTTTGAGATTTCGTTTTATCGGATTGAATACCTTTATGGATTTGAGAGCACTTGATATATATCTTGCAAATGAATACTCGTGGTGAGAATGGGGTGTTATTTTGATTCACTTGATATATGTTTTGGCACTCAACTCGCGGATTCGCGTGGTGATAGTGGGGTAATCTATGCATAGGAGTCGATGCATGTTCTCGTCTTTTGTTTCTCCAGTAGAAATCTTGGGGAACTCTTTGAGGTTCTTTGTGTTGGACTGAGTATTATGAATCTGAAATTATTTGGTGTTATTTTAGTACAAACTCTTGGATAGATCGATCGGAAAGAATAGCTTCGAGGTGGTTTCGTATCCTACAAATGATTTATTCTTATGTTCTCCGCTAGATAGGAACTTTGGAGTGATTCTTCATCGCACGTTGAGGGATGGTTATATGATCCAATTATATTAGCACTGTTGAGAGATTGCACTAGCAAAAGTACGGACCCTAGGCCTCATTTTCAAGCATTGCAATACTGTTTTTGTGTCTGTTTACTATTTGCTACCTTGCTGTTTTTATTTATTCAGATTGTAAATATATATTTCTACCATCAATATTACACTTTTATCACCATCTCTTCGCCGAACTAGTGCACCTATACAAATTACCATTGTATTTGTTGTGTTGGGGACACAAGAGACTTTTTCTTATTTGGTTGCATGTTTGTTTGAGAGATACCATCTTCATCCTACACCTCCCACGGATTGATAAACCTTAGGTTATCCACTTGAGGGAAAACTGCTACTGTCCTACAAAACTCTACGCTTGGAGGCCCAACACGTGTCTACAAGAATAGAGTTGTGTAGTAGACATCAGAAGCCATGACGAACCCACCAAGTTAGACGTTATCTTGGATAGGCAGTGGTAAATACACAGCACCGCAGACATGCCTGCGAACCAAACCAACCGTAATTGTTGGGTAATTAAGCAGGCCGGCAGAGCTATAGCCGAGGACGCGAGCAGATGCCCATGCAGCGAGGATGATGAGGTGTTGGGGAACATAGTAATTTCAAAATTTTCCTACGCATACCAAAGATCATGGTGATGCATATAAACGAGAGGGAATAGTATCGTCCATGTACCCTCGTAGACCGTAAGCGGAAGCGTTATGAGAACGCTGTTGATGTAGTCGAACGTCTTCACAATCCGACTGATCCAAGTACCGAACGCATGGCACCTCCGAGTTCAGCACACGTTTAGCTCGATGACATCCCACGAACTCCGATCCAGTAGAGCTTCACGGGAGAGTTCCGTCAGCACGATGGCTTGATGACGGTGATGATGTTGCTACCGACGCAGGGCATCGCCTAAGCACCGCTATGATATGATCAAGGTGGATTATGGTGGAGGGGCGCACCGCACACGGCAAAGGGATCAATGATCAACTTGTGTATTCTAGGGTGCCCCCTTGCCCCCGTATATAAAGGACCAAGGGGCGAGGCCGGCCGGCCCTCCTAGGGCGCGCCAGGAGGAGGAGTCCTCCTCCTAGTAGGAGTAGGACTCCCCTTTCCTACTCCTACTAGGACGAGGAAAGGAAGGGGGAAGGGGAGAAGGAAGGAGAGGGAGGAAAGGAGGAAAGGGGGCCGGCCCCCTAGTCCAATTAGGTTTGGGCTAGGGGGGGCACGCGCCCTGCCTCCTCTCTTCCACCACTTGGCCCATGAGGCCCAATACTTCTTCCCCGTATTCCCGTAACTCCCTGGTACTCAGAAAAATACCCAAATCACTCAGAACCTTTCCGATGTCCGAATATAGTCGTCTAATATATCGATCTTTACGTCTCGACCATTTTAAGACTCCTCGTCATGTCCCCGATCTCATCCAGGACTCCTAACTACCTTCAGTACATCAAATCAGATAAACTCATAATACCGATCGTCACCGAACGTTAAGTGTGCGGACCCTACGGGTTCGAGAACTATGTAGACATGACCGAGACACGTCTTCGGTCAATAACCAATAGCGGAACCTGGATGTTCATATTGGCTCCTACATATTCTACGAAGATCTTTATCGGTCAAACCGCATAACAACATACGTTGTTCCCTTTGTCATCGGTATGTTACTTGCCTGAGATTCGATCATCGGTATCTCAATACCTAGTTCAATCTCGTTACTGACAAGTCTCTTTACTCATTCTATAATGCACTATCCCGCAATTAACTCATTAGTTGCATTGCTTGCAAGGCTTATAGTGATGTGCATTACTGAGAGGGCCCAGAGATACCTCTTCGACAATCGGCGTGACAAATCCCAATCTCGATCCATGCCAACTCAACAAACACCATCGAAGACACCTGTAGAGCACCTTTATAATCACCCAGTTACGTTGTGATGTTTGGTAGCACACAAAGTGTTCCTCCGGTAATCGGGAGTTGCATAATCTCATAGTCATAGGAACATGTATAAGTCATGGAGAAAGCAATAGCAGTAAACTAAAACGATCAAGTGCTAAGCTAACGGAATGGGTCAAGTCAATCACATCATTCTCCTAATGATGTGATCCCGTTTATCAAATGACAACTCATGTCTATGGTTAGGAAACATAACCATCTTTGATTAACGAGCTAATCAAGTAGAGACATACTAGTGACACTATGTTTGTCTATGTATTCACACATGTATTATGTTTCCGGTTAATACAATTCTAGCATGAATAATAAACATTTATCATGATATAAGGAAATATAAATAACAACTTTATTATTGCCTCTAGGGCATATTTCCTTCAGTCTCCCACTTGCACTAAAGTCAATAATCTAGTTCACATCTTTATGTGATTAGTTCACATCTCCATGTGACTAATACCCAAAGAGTGATCATGTTGTGCTTGTGAGAGAAGTTTAGTCTACGGGTCTGCTACATACAGATTCGTATGTATTTCGCAAATTTCTATGTATACAATGCTCTGCACGTAGCTATTCTAACTAATTGCTCCCACTTTCAATATGTATCCAGATCGAGACTTAGAGTCATCTAGATCGATGTAAAAAGTTTGCATCGACGAAACTCTTTACGACAAACTCTTTTTATCACCTCCATAACCGAGAAATATTTCCTTAGTCCTCTAAGGATAATTTTAACCGATGTCCAATGATCTACTCCTAGATCACTATTGTACTCCCTTGCCAGAATCATGCTAAGGTATACAATAGGACTAGTAAACAACATAGCATACTTTATAGAACCTATGACTGAGGCATAGGGAATGACTTTTCGTTGTCTTTCTATTTTCTGCTATGGTCGGGTTTTGAGTCTTTACTCAACTTCAGACCTTGCAACGCAGGCAAGAACTCCCTCTTTGACTGTTGCATTTTGAACTACTTCAAAATCTTGTCAAGGTATGTACTCATTGAAAAAACTTATCAAGCATCTTGATCTATCTCTATAGATCTTGATGCTCAATGTGTAAGCAGCTTCATTGAGGTATTTCTTTGAAAAACTCTTTTCAGACACTCCTTTATGCTTTCCAGAAAATTCTACATTATTTCCGATCAACAATATGTCATTCACATATACTTATCAGAAATGTTGTAGTGCTCCCACTCACTTTCTTGTAAATACAGGCTTCACGGCAAGTCTGTATAAAACCAGATGCTTTGATAAACTCATCAAAGTGTATATTCCAACTCCGAGATGCTTGCACCAGTCCATAGATGGATCGCTGGAGCTTGCACATTTTTGTTAGCACCTTTAGGATCGACAAAACCTTCTGGTTGCATCATATACAACTCTTATTTAAGAAATCCATTAAGGAATGTAGTTTTGACATCCATTTGCCAGATTTCATAAAATGTGGCAATTTTCTAACATGATTTGGACAGACTTAAGCATCGCTACAAGTGAGAAAATCTCATCGCAATCAACACCTTGATCTTGTCGAAAACATTTTGCGACAATTCGAGCTTTGTAGATAGTAACACTACAATCATCGTATGTCTTCCTCTTGAAGATCCATTTATTCTCAATGACTGACTGATCATCGAGCAAGTCAATCAAAGTCCATTGTTCTCATACATGGATCCCATCTCAGATTTCATGGCCTCAAGCCATTTTGCGGAATCCGGGCTCATCATCGCTTCCTCATAGTTCGTAGGTTTGTCATGGTCTAGTAACATGACTTCCAGAATAGGATTACCGTACCACTCCAGTGCGGACCGTACTCTGGTAGACCTATGAGGTTCGGTAGTAACTTGATCTGAAGTTTCATGATCATCATCATTAGCTTCCTCACTAATTGGTGTAGGAATCACTGGAACTGATTTCTGTGATGAACTACTTTCCAATTCGGGAGAAGGTACAATTACCTCATCAAGTTCTACATTCCTCCCACTCACTTCTTTCGAGATAAACTTCTTATTTAGAAAGGATCCACTCTTGGCAACAAAGATCTTGCCTTTCAGATCTGTGATAGAAGGTGTACCCAACAGTTTCCTTTGGGTATACTATGAAGACGCATTTCTCCGATTTGGGTTTGAGCTTATCAGGATGATACTTTTTCACATAAGCATCACAACCCCAAACTTTAAGAAATGACAACTTTGGTTTCTTGCCAAACCACAGTTCATATGGCTTCGTCTCAACGGATTTAGATGGTGCCCTATTTAACATGAATGCAGCTGTCTCTAATGCATAACCCCAAAATGATAATGGTAAATCGGTAAGAGACATCATAGATTGCACCATATATAATAAATTACGGTTACGATGTTCGGACACACCATTACGCTATGGTGTTCCAGGTGGCGTGAGTTGCGAAACTATTCCGTATTGTTTCAAATGAAGACCAAACTCATAACTCAACTATTCTCCTCCACGATCAGATCGTAGAAACTTCATTTTCTTGTTACGATGATTTTCCACTTCACTATGAAGTTCTTTGAACTTTTCAAATGTTTCAAACTTATGTTTTATCAAGTAGATACACTCATATCTGCTCAAATCATCTGTGAAGGTCAGAAAATAATGATACCCGTCGCGAGCCTCAACACTCATCGGATCGCATACATCAGTATGTATTATTTCCAATAAGTCAGTTGCTCGCTCCATTGTTCCGGAGAACAGAGTCTTAGTCATCTTGCCCATGAGGCATGGTTCGCAAGCATCAAGTGATTCATAATCAAGTGATTCCAAAAGCCCATCAGCATGGTTTTTCTTCATGCGCTTCACACCAATATGACCTAAGAGGCAGTGCCACAAATAAGTTGCACTATCATTATTAACTTTGCATCTCTTGGCTTCAATATTATGAATATGTGTATCACTACGATTGAGATTCAATAAACCATTCACCTTGGGTCTATGACCATTGAAGGTTTTATTCATGTAAATAGAACAAAAATTATTCTCTGACTTTAAATGAATAACTGTATTGCAATAATCATGATCAAATCATATTCATGCTTAACGAAAACACCAAATAACATTTATTTAGGTTCACACTAATCTAAAAATTATAGGGAGTGTGCGATGATGATCATATCAATCTTGGAACCACTTCCAGCACACATCATAACTTCGCCCTTAACTAGTCTCTGCTCATTCTGCAACTCCCGTTTTGAGTTACTAATCTTAGCAACTAAACTAGTATCAAATACTAAGGGGTTGCTATAAACACTAGTAAAGTACACACCAATAACATGTATATCAAATATACCTTTGTTCACTTTGCCATCCTTCTTATCCGCCAAATTCTTGGGGAAATTCTGCTTCCAGTGACTAGTCCCCCTGCAGTAGAAGCACTTAGTCTCAGGCTTAGGTCTAGACTTGGGCTTCTTCACTTGAGAAGCAACTTGCTTGCCGTTCTTCTTGAAGTTCCCCTTCTTCCCTTTTCCCTTTTCTTGAAACTAGTGGTCTTGTCAACCATCCAAACTTGATACTTTTCTTGATTTCTACCTTCGTTGATTTCAGCATCACGAAGAGCTTGGGAATCATTTCTATTAGCCCTTGCATATTATAGTTCATCACGAAGTTCTAGTAACTTGGTGATAGTGACTAGAGAACTCTGTCAATCACTATCTTATCTGGAAGATTAACTCCCACTTAATTCAAGTGAGTGTAGTACTCAGACATTCTGAGCACATGCTCACTAGCTGAGCTATTCTCCTCCATCTTGTAGGCAAAGTACTTGTCAGAGGTCTCATACCTCTTGACTCGGGCATGAGTCTGAAATACAAATTTTAGCTCCTGGAAAATCTCATATGCTCCATGACATTTCAAAACATTTTTGAAGTCTCGGTTCTAAGCCGTAAAGCATGGTGCACTAAACTATTAAGCAGTCATCATACCGAGCTTTGTCAAACGTTCATAACATGTGCATCTGCTCTTGCAATAGGTCTGTCACCTAGCGGTGCATCAAGGACATAATTCTTCTGTGCAGCAATGACGATAATCCTTAGATCACGGACCTAGTCCGCATCATTGCTACTAACATTTTTCAACATAGTTTCTCTGTAGGAATATATCAAAAAATAAACGGGGAACTTTATCGCGAGCTATTGATCCACAACATAGATATGCAAATACTATCAGGACTAAGTTCATGATAAATTAAAGTTCAATTAATCAAATTACTTAAGAACTCCCACTTAGATAGACATCTCTCTAATCATCTAAGTGATCACGTGATCCATATCAACTAAACCATGTCCGAGCATCACGTGAGATGGAGTTGTTTTCAATGGTGAACATCACTATGTTGATCATATCTACTATATGAATCATGCTCGACCTTTTGGTCTCAGTGTTCCGAGGCCATATCTGCATATGCTAGGCTCGTCAAGTTTAACCCGAGTATTTCTACGTGTGGAAAACTGGCTTGCACCCGTTGTATATGAACGTAGAGCTTATCACACCCGATCATAACGTGGTGTCTCAGCACGACGAACTTTGGCAATGGTGCATACTCAGGGAGAACACTTGTACCTTGAAATTTAGTGAGAGATCATCTCATAATGCTACCGTCAATCAAGCAAAATAAGATGTATAAAATATAAACATCACATGGACTCAAAAATATGTGACATATATGGCCATCATCATCTTATGCCTTTGATCTCCATCTCCAAAGTACTGTCATGATCTCCATTGTTACCGGCATGACACCATGATCTCCATCATCTTCATATTTTATAAATGTGTCGTCAAATGGTCGTCTCACCAGCTATTGGTTTTGCAACTATTGCTATCGCATAGCGATAAAGGAAAGCAATTACATGGCACTTGCATCTTATGCAATAAAGAGACAACCATAAGGCTCTTGCCAGTGGCCGATAACTTTAACAAAACATGATCATCTCATACAACAATTTATATCTCATAACATCTTGACCATATCACATCACAACATGCCCTGCAAAAACAAGTTAGACGTCCTCTACTTTGTTGTTGCAAGTTTTACGTGGCTGCTACAAGCTGAGCAAGAACCGTTCTTACCTACGCATCAAAAACCACAACGCGGTATAGTGATTGCTTTTTAATCTTCGGAAAGAACCCTGTTCATTGAATCCGATTCAACTAAAGCTAGAGAAACAGAGACCCACTAGCCACATGTGTGCGAAGCACGTCGGTAGAACCAGTCTCGCGTAAGCGTACGCGTAATGTTGGTCTGGGCCGCTTCATCCGACAATGCCACTGAATCAAGAATCAACTAGTGACGGCAAGCAATAAGTATATACCCACGCCCACAACTCCTTTGTGTTCTACTCGTGCATATAACATCTACGTGTAAACCCGGCTCAGATGCCACTGTTGGGGAATGTAATAATTTCAAAATTTTCCTACGCACACGCAAGATCATGGTGATGCATAGCAACAAGAGGGAAGAGTATCGTCCACGTACCCTCGTAGACCATAAGCGGAAGCGTTATGAGAATGCGGTTGATGTAGTCGAACGTCTTCACGATCCGAACGATCCAAGTACCGAACGCATGGCACCTCCGAGTTCAGCACACATTCAGCTCGATGACGTCCCACGAACTCCGATACAGTAGAGCTTCACGGGAGAGTTCCGTCGGCACGATGGCGTGATGACGGTGATGATGTTACTACCGATGCAGGGCTTCGCCTAAGCACCGCTACGATATGATCGAGGTGGATTATGGTGGAGGGGGCACCGCACACGGATAAGGGATCAATGATCAACTTGTGTGTTCTAGGGTGCCCCCTGCCCCCATATATAAAGGAGCAAGGGGGAGGCCGGCCGACCCTCCTAGGGCGCGCTAAAAGAGGAAAGGAAGGGGGGACGGGAGAAGGAAGGAGAGGGAGGAAAGGAGGAAAGGGGGCCCGGCCCCCTAGTCCAATTTGGTTTGGGCTAGGGGGGCCGCACGCCCTGCCTCCTCTCTTCCACCACTTGGCCCATGAGGCCCAATACTTCTTCCCTGTATTCCCGTAACTCCTCAATACTCCGAAAAATACACGAATCACTCGGAACATTTCCGATGTCCGAATATAGTCATCCAATATATCGATCTTTACGTCTCGACCATTTCGAGACTCCTCGTCATGTCTCCGATCTCATCCGGGACTCCAGACTACCTTCGGTACATCAAATCACATAAACTCATAATACTGATCGTCACCGAGCATTAAGCGTGCGGACCCTACGGGTTCGAGAACTATGTAGACATGACCGAGACATGTCTGCGGTCAATAACCAATAGCAGAACATGGATGTTCATATTGGCTCCTACATATTCTACGAAGATATTTATTGGTCAAACCGCATAACAACATACGTTGTTCCATTTGTCATCGGTATGTTTCTTGCCCGAGATTCGATCGCCGGTATCTCAATACCTAGTTCAATATCGTTACCGACAAATCTCTTTACTCGTTCTGTAATGCACTATCCCGCAACTAACTCATTAGTTGCATTGCTTGCAAGGCTTATAGTGATGTGCATTACCGAGAGGGCCCAGAGATACCTCTCCGACAATCGGAGTGACAAATCCCAATCTTGATCCATGACAACGCAATAAACACGATTAGAGACACCTATAGAGCACCTTTATAATCACCCAGTTATGTTGTGACGTTTGGTAGCACACAAAGTGTTCCTCCGGTAATCGGGTGTTGCATAATCTCATAGTCATAGCAACATTTATAAGTTATGAAGAAAGCAATAGCAGTAAACTAAAACGATCAAGTGCTAAGCTAATGGAATGGGTCAAGTCAATCACATCATTCTCCTAATGATGTGATCCCGTTTATCAAATGACAACTCATGTCTATGGTTAGGAAACATAACCATCTTTGATTAATGAGCTAGTCAGGTAGAGGCATACTAGTGACACTCTGTTTGTCTATGTATTCACACATCTATTATGTTTCCGGTTAATACAATTCTAGCATGAATAATAAACATTTATCATGATATAAGGAAATGTAAATAACAACTTTATTATTGCCTCTAGGGCATATTTACTTCATGAGGAACCTCGCAGGCCGAACAATGGAGGCCAGAAACAATTCCCTCGAAAGGTTAAAATGGTGAATATGATCTATGCCACTCATATACCCAAGAAGGAGAAGCAATGTACACTTCAGGCCATCTACGCCATAGAGCCGTTAGCCCCGAAATTCAATCCATAGTCGGCATGCCCAGTCATCTTCGATCGCAAGGACCGCCCGACCAGTATCCATCATGAATGATCGACGGCTTTGGTCCTCGACCCAATTATTGATGGCTACCACCTTACTAGAGTCCTCACGGACGGAAGCAGCAACAACAACCTAATCTATGAAGATATAGTCCAGAAAATGGGCATTGACCTACCAAGGATCAAACCCAGTAACACTATCTTCAAGGGGATCATCCCCAGTATCGAGACCTGCTGTTCGGGCGCTATTACTTTGGAAGTCATATTTGGCTCTCCGAATAACTTCCAGAGCGAAGACTTGATCTTCGACATCGCCCCCTTCCGCAGTAGCTATCACACCCTCCTTGGCCGGACATCGTTCTCTTGTTTCAACGTTGTCCCCCACTATGCCCACCTCAACATAAAGATGCCCCGCCCAACAGGCGTCATCACAGTCAATGGTAACATGGAGCTCTCTCTTCGGACGGAGGAACATACCGCGGCCTTGCCGGCCGAATACGAAGGACCGAAATGTCAGCCCACCGTCAAGGTGCGAGATGCGAGTCAGTGAGCACGGGCCTTATCTCCAGTTAAGGAACCTCCCTGCGTTCGGCGTACATAGGAATACGCCCCCATGGCCTTCCCAACCCAGCAACACACTACGTGCCTCGATATCACAATTTCACGCTCAAAATACCATGGGCAGCTACGGGGCTTAATTACCAAGAGTTCGGTTCAACCATACCGTGGCACGATGCGTCCTCAAACAACAAACAGGTACCATCGAGGACCTATGCGGCATCAAGCCTCACCAACGCAACGACCTCTCAAGGAATCCCTGTCAAGGACCCGTCATTAGACAACCTTCCAACAAAGTTGTCTCTCTCAGCAGAAGCAAAGGTGCAGATGTGCAGTAGGGCACATGTAGCGACCAGACCTCAAACAGTCTGATCGCTGTGCATCAGTGTCATCCCTCGATCGGTAATGCTGACACGCACAGTACTTGAGGATTTATAACAGAGAAGCAATCACACACTTATTACATCGAATGTCTCAAAAGAGAACTTATTACAATGAATATGGCTTAAGGCCATCTAATACGATAATATCAGAAGGCTTGGAAGACCATGACCTAACGGCATCACTCAGTGAAAGACCATGACCTAAGGCTCCTTACTCATCGTCTGAAAAATCTGCAACATGATATGTTGCAGCCCATAACGGGTCAACACATGGAATATGCTGGCAATGTAACACTAGAGAGTAATGAACGGAATAATGCTATCACAACATGCATATATGGCTGGTGGAGGCTGTATGGTTAATATGTTTTGTGGAAAGCCAATTTTTCCCTACAACAAAGGAATAAATTTTATTTAACTATCATGGTGGTTGTTAAACATTGAGAAGGTTCACCCAACTCAATCCCAACTAAGCATCATCATTGAACCCAATTAAATTATATTAAGAGTGATGAGATCCACATGATAATCCAAGAACTAGATACTCAAGATGTCTATAACCGGGGACACGGCTAACCATGATTAGTTTGTACACTCTGTAGAGGTTTGCGCACTTTTCCCCACAACACTCAATCTCCTCCATTGAATTTCTCGCACTACATGATGTTTGAGAAACGGATGACCGAGACACAGTCTTTCCAAAGAGGCCCCCTTAAACGATAGATAGGCCTATACACCTACAACACCCTACATCTGCTAGCCCATCATGGAAAGGTTTCCCACAACTTACTCAACTATGCCAGAGCCCATAATGGCATGTGGCTGCACATGGAAGTTTCCAGCATGAATAATCTTATGATCCCTTTTTGCCTAGGTGGCAGTCCATAGGGGAATCACACGGTACCCCGGGATTTCCAAAAAATACAGGCAACACTGTTTCCCCAGGTGCCTCAATCCACCCAGACGTGTATTAAAGTTGCCACCTTAAGTTAACCATTAATTAACAATACTCACATCTGTCATGAATACACTCAAACCCAAACCACATCTATGAGCATAGCATAGCAATATAAGCAACATAGAAGTAACTCCCAAAGGTTTGATAATAAACGGGTGAATAGGTACTACCTCATCTACTTCCCAAAACCCACATATTAATCAAACCCTAATCATGAAATTGTTTGAGGATTGATCTAATGCAATAAAACTGGGTAGTAAAGAGGTATGATCAAAGTGTTACTTGCCTTGCTGATGATCCGTGAAACCTAGAGACTCGTAGTAGCATGCTTCGCACTCCGGGTACTCTATCACAATCAAACAGGCATACAATAAGCAATCAAGCAAAGATGCATGAGTAAAACTCAAATAAGAAGATCTAACCAGAAAGTTCAACTTAAGAACCCCGGTTTGAAAAAAGAATCAAATCAAACGAAACAACGAAACTCAAACAGCGAAAGAAACAAGCTTCGATTACTAATCTGGACTAAAGTCAAATTTTATAGTAGCAAAAACTTGTTTAAATTGATTAAACAGAAAGAGGGCTTCGAGATGAAACTCTAGGTGCTCGAATCATCTGATTCCGATAAACGAGCAAAAAGTTAAACAAAAACTAAAATCGGATCAGAAATCGCGATAAAAAATAATCGCAAAAAATCCGAGAAAAAGAAAAACTGACGAATAGACTAATGAACAAACGTTCACTATCTGTGGCTAACGGGCGAAAACCGTTCGTTAAAACGAACGTACGGACGAATGTCCGCTATATAACTAAACCAGAAAAAAACGATCTAATAAAAAAATGAATCTAGGTTTTTACCGAAAAATCGAACCGGTCAAAGGAAATCGGCGGCGGCGGCGAACACCGGCGACGGCAGCGAGGTGGCGAGGCAGTGGCGCCGGGCTGGCGTGGCTAGGGTTTCAGCGGGGCGGGCTGGTTGGCTGCGGGGCTGCGGCCTCGGTGGCTTATAACACCCCCCCCCTCGGGCGGAGTCCCGGGCGGGTACGGCCCAAAGTCGGTTTCCTCTCTTCTTTCTTTTAAAAAATATTCTGCGCAGAAAAACGAATAGAATTAATACTAAACAAACTCCAAAAATCCTGAAATAAATTTTCCCAGTCCTCTAAAAATCTACCGGACAAGGTGAACATTTATTTGGGACTCTAATGCAATTTTGAAAAACTCATATTTTTCCTAATTCAAATAAAATAGCAATAAAACTCCGAATAAAAATCTTATTTGATTTTAATATTAAATCTCCAATATTTCTTTATTTTGAGGAAGTCATTTTATCCTCTCTCTCTCTCTTTTATTTTTATAAAAGAAATATTCGAAGAGAAAATAATTAAAATCAACCGATCCTATTTTCAAAATTTGAGAAAACTCAAATATGGAAATAACGAAATTCCCAAGTCTCTCCGTGGGTCCTTGAGTTGCGTAGAATTTCTAGGATCAAGAAAAATACTATAAAATATGATATGCAATGATGACCTAATGTATAACATTCCAAATTGAAAATTTGGCATGTTACAAACCTACCCCCCTTAAGATGAATCTCGCCCTCGAGATTCAGGTTGGCTAGAAAATAGGTGAGGGTGATCTTTCAGTAGGTCTTCCTCTCGTTCCTAGGTGGCTTCATCTTCAGTATGGTGGCTCCACTGAACTTTACAGAACTTGATAACTTTGCTGCGTGTAACTCGGCTGGCAAACTCGAGAATCTTGACTGGCTTCTCCTCGTAGGTCAAGCCGCTATCCAACTGTATCGCTTCCAGTGGGACTGTATCTCTTAGAGGGATATCAACCATATCTGCATGGCACTTCTTTAACTGAGAAACGTGGAACACATCATGAACTCCTGACAATCCTTCGGGCAATTCCAACTTGTAAGCAACTTCTCCCATACATTCCAAAACTTTGTATGGTCGCACAAAGTGTGGTGCTAACTTTCCCTGAACTCCAAAGCACTTCACTCCTCAAAGGGGTGATACACGAAGATACACTCTGTCTCCGACTTCGTAAACTGTCTCCTTGAGTTTAGAATCTGCATAGCTCTTTTGCCTGGACTGGGCTACCTTGAGTCTATCGCGAATCAGCTTAACCTTCTCTTCAGACTATTTAATCAAATTTGGTCCAAACAATTGTCGGTCTCCAACTTCATCCCACAACAACGGTGTCCTGCACCTCCTTCCGTGCAATGCTTCGAAAGGGGCCATCTTCAAGCTGGCTTGATAGCTGTTGTTGTAAGATAACTCTGCGTAAGGCAAATTGTCGTCCCAACTAGATCCATAGTCTAGCGCACAAGCTCTCAACATGTCCTCCAAAATCTGATTGACTCTCTTAGTCTGTGCATTTGTCTGCGGGTGAAAAGTTGTACTGAACTCTAGCCTGGTTCCCAAAGTTTCATACAACTGACTCCAAAACTTTGAGGTAAACTGGGTTCCTCTATCTAATATAATGGTCTTCGGAACTCCATGCAAACACACGATCCTGGACATGTATATCTTTACTAACTTAGCACTGGTGTAAATGGTCTTCACTGGGATGAAATGAGCTACTTTCGTCAAACGATCGACTATAACCCATATCGAGTCATAGCCTGCACGAGTCCAGGGTAATCCCATGATAAAATCCATACCTAGCTTGTCCCACTTCCATTCGGGTATCAGCAATGGTTGTAGCAATCCTGCTGGCTTCTGATGCTCTGCCTTCACTCTCTAACATACATCACAAACTGCTACATACTCTGCAATATCCTTCTTCATTCCGGTCCACCAGAAACTATCCTTCAAATCCAGGTACATTTTAGTATTACCTGGGTGAATCGAATATGGCGAATCATGGGCCTCCTACAAAATCAGCTTCCTGATCTCCTGATCATTTGGTACATATACGCGGTCCTCGAACCATAAGCTATCGTGCTCATCCTCATGAAATCCTTTAGCCTTTCCTTTGCTCATCCTTTCCTTTATCTCGGCAATCTCCTTGTCCGTCTTCTGAGCTTCTCTGATCTTATTCATCAAAGTAGACTAAATCTCCAATGCTGCTACATAACCTCTCGAAACTATCTCCAAACATAGCTCGCGAAGATTCTCTGCTAACTCCTTGGGTAACTCTCCGGTCATGAGTGTATTGACATGACTCTTGCGGCCTAATCTGCTGCTGCTTCCCTTCAAGCATGAGATCTCTATCTACCAACTGTTGGTAGCTATTAAAGGTTGCTACCATCAACTGCATGCTCAGCTCATCATTCAGCCCTTCCAGAAACTTCTCCTATTTAGCTGCATCCGTAGAAACGTCATCTGGGGCATAATGTGCTAGCTTGCTAAGGTCATCCACATACTGGCCAACGGTGCGTCCTCCTTGGCGTAAGTTGTGGAACTCACGCTTCTTCATGGCCATAGCTCCTGCTGATACATGGGTAGTGCGAAAAGCCTACTGGAACTGGTCCCATGTAACATTGGCTATAGGAAGGTGACAGTGTAATTCTCCCACCATGAGGCTGCTGGTCCATCCAATTTGTGCGCGGCAAAACACACCTTCTCAGCATCTATGCATCTTGCAGTGGTTAACTCCCTTCCGATCCTGCGGAGCCAATCATCTGCCATTATCGGCTCGGTGCTACTGGAAAACACCAGCGGCTGCAACCTCACAAAACGGGCTAAATTGTCAACTGGGGTGGTGGTTGTGGGTTGTTGTTGTTGTTGTTGCCTTGGTTCTAAACTAACAACTACATCAAGGTATTCTGCTACTGGATCAACTGAGTGTGCTCCGGTGGAAAGGTAAATCCGGGGTCACGTCTCGGAGGCATCTGAGGGTTTAGAGGGAAGAGAATAGAATAGAATGAGGTCTAGTGAGAAAACACTACCCATATGCACATGAGACAAACACAATCATATCACTCAATCAATCAAGCAAGGGCATACAATCGGTCTAGAACTATCGTTACAAAAGTGCTCGGACTATACTATATACATGGTGGAATACTACTACTGATATGGTGGTCGACTAGAAAAATTGATCGGTGGAAGACTCCATAATATCCGCTCTAGCTTCATCAACATAGTCATCATTGCTATCGTCGGGGTCCGAGTCGGTGTCGTTAATGATGATGTAGTTCTCCGGGCAAGTAGAATCGTCGTCTTCTCCTCCTGGCGCGGGGTCTCCCATGAATACTCCTAGCTTCCTTGTGAGATCATCATTCATCTCCACTGGTATCGTCATTTCCTCCTCGTATCCATCGCGTGTAGACTTGAGTTCTTCCTCCAGCTCCGTGATCCTGGTCATCGCCTTCTTCAGATCTATGATGCCTGCGCACATCTGGTTCTCCTCGCGACGAATGTGCTGGTTTAACTCCTAGATGAAAGCTGCAATGGATCTATCCTTCCTGTTGCTAATCATCTCCCATTGCTCATCTCGGCGCCCACAAATCTAGTAGATAGTATCCTTGAGATCCTTGTGGTAACTTCACCAATGCGTCCGATGGTGATGTAGGCTGCCATACTCTTTCCTAGACTCCAGGTTGGTGCATCAAAGGAAAACTCTATGGGCTCAGTGACTGGCGTGAATGTCCTTCCTGGAACTTGAACTTGAATCATCCAGCACTCCTCTTCTGGTAAACTGGCGTTGTAAGTCCCGGTGAAGCTTGGTATTCCAATGTTCAGGTACCTAGTGACTTACTTCAGGTGGTGTCCAAAAGGTGTGTCTTCATCTGGTTGTGCAAACTTGTTCCTTGCGTCCGCCATCATAAAGAGTAGAAAATAAAGAGGAGTCAGAGATGAGAAGAGAGTAGTGATCTAGGGCTTTAGCTTAGTGGACGTGTCCTACAGTCAGCACGTGCTCTGATACCATCTTGTAGCGACCAGACCTCAAACAGTCCGATCTCTATGCATTAGTGTCATCCCTGGATCGGTAATGCTGACACGCACAGTACTTGGGGATTTATAATAGAGTAGCAATTACACACTTATTACATCGAATGTCTCAAAATAGAACTTATTACAATAAATATGGCTTAAGGCCATCTAATACGATAACGGCGGAAGGCTTGGAAGATAAAGTGAGTCCATCAACTCCAACGGCATCACTGAGTGAAAGACCACGACCTAAGGCTCCTTACTCGTCGTCTGAAAAATCTGCAACATGATATCTTGCAGCCCGTAACGGGTCAGCACATGGAATATGCTGGCAATGTAACACAAGAGAGTAATGAACGGAATAATGCTATCACTACATGCATATATGGCTGGTGCAGGATGTATGGTTAATATGTTTTGCGGAAAGCCAATTTTTCATACAACAAAGGAATAAATTTTATTTAACTATCATGGTGGTTGTTAAACATTGAGAAGGTTCACCCAACTCAATCCCAATTAAGC
Organism: Triticum aestivum; assembly: GCF_018294505.1. Taxonomy (NCBI): domain Eukaryota; kingdom Viridiplantae; phylum Streptophyta; class Magnoliopsida; order Poales; family Poaceae; genus Triticum; species Triticum aestivum. The sequence goes on along the minus strand of NC_057800.1, from coordinate 355,733,089 downwards.
ATCATCATTAAACCCAATCAAATTATATTAAGAGTGAAGAGATCCACATGATAATCCAAGAACTAGATACTCAAGATGTCCATAACCGGGGACACGGCTAACCATGATTAGTTTGTACACTCTGCAGAGGTTTGCGCACTTTTCCCCACAAGTCTTGATCACCTCCATTGAATTTCTCGCACTACATGATGTTTGAGAAACGGATGACTGAGACACAGTCTTTCCGAGGAGGTCCCCTTAACCGATAGATAGGCCTGTACACCTACAATCCCCTACATCTGCTAGCCCATCATGGAAAGGTTTCCCACAACTTACTCAACTATGCCAAGGCCCATAATGGCATGTGGCTTCACATGGAAGTTTCCAGCATGAATAATCTTATGATCCCTTTGAGCCTGGGTGGCAGTCCATAGGAGAATCACATGGTACACCAGGATTTCCAAAAAAATACAGGCAACACTGGGTTCCCCAGGTGCCTCAATCCACCCAGATGTGTATTAAAGTTGCCACCTTAAGCTAACCATTAATTAACAATACTCACATCTGTCATGAATACACTCAAACCCAAACCACATCTACGAGCATAGCATAGCAATATAAGAAATGTAGAAGTAACTCCCAAAGGTTTGATAATAAACAGGTGAATAGGTACTACCTCATCTACTTCCCAAAACCCACATATTAATCAAACCCTAATCATGCAATTGTTTGAGGATTGATCTAATGCAATAAAACCGGGTAGTAAAGATGTATGATCAAAGTGTTACTTGCCTTGCTGATAATCCGTGAAACCTAGAGACTCATAGTAGCACGCTCCGCACTACGGGTACTCTATCGCAATCAAACAAGCATACAATAAGCAATCAAGCAAATATGCACAAGTAAAACTCAAATAAGAAGATATAACCAGAAAGTTCAACTTAAGAACTCTAGTTTGCAAAAAGAATCAAATCGAACGAAACAACAAAACTCAAACTTCGAAAGAAACAAGCTTCGATTACTAATCTGGACTAAAGTCAAATTTTACAGTTGATTAAACAGAAAGAGGGCTTCGATATGAAACTCTAGGCGCCTGAAGTGCCTGATTCTGATAAACGAGCAAAGAGTTAAACTAAAATGAAAATCAGATCAGAAATCTTGATCGAAAATAATCATGAAAAATCCGAGAAAAAGAAAAACTGAAGAACAGACTAGCGAATGAACGTTCGCTAACTGCGGCTAACGGGCGAAAACCGTTCGTTAAAACGAACGTACGGACGAACGTCCGCTATATAACTAAACCGGAAAAAATAAAACCGATCTAATAAAAAAACGCATCTAGGTTTTTACCGAAAAAACGAACCGGTCAAAGGAAACCGGCGGCGGCGAACTCGGGCAACGGCGGCGGGGCGGCGTCAGAGAAGGCGGGCTGGCACGGCTAGGGTTTCGCCGGGGCGGGCTGGTGGGCTGCGGCCTCAGCGGCTTATAACCCCCCCCCCCGGGCGGAGTCCCGGGCGGGTACGGCCCAAAGTCGGTTTCCTCTTTTTTTTTTAAATATTCCGTGCAGAAAAATGAATAAAATAAATACTAAACGGACTCCAAAAATCCTCAAATAAATTTTCCCCGTCCTCTAAAAATCTACCGGACAAGGTGAACATTTATTTGGGACTCTGATGCAACTTTGAAAAACGCATATTTTTCCTAATTCAAATAAAATAGCAATAAAACTCCGAATAAAAATCTTGTTTGATTTTAATATTAAATCTCCAATATTTCTTTATTTTGAGGAAGTCATTTTATCCCCTCTCTTTTATTTTTATAAAAGAAATATTCAAAGAGAAAATAATTAAAATCAAACAATCCTATTTTCAAAATTTGAGAAAACTCAAATATTAAAATAACAAAATTCCCAACTCTCTCGTGGGTCCTTGAGTTGCGTAGAATTTCTAGGATCAAGCCAAAATGCAATAAAATATGATATGCAATGATGACCTAATGTATAACATTCCAAATTGAAAATTTGGGATGTTACAACACAGTTCGGGCTTTAACCCACACATTAAGGCCTTGCATAAACCTTTCATCTGTCAATTTATCTTTTTATTTCCCAAAGCCTTGTTCGGCAGTTTGAAGTGTACGGCTAGATGTCATGAGCATATTAGAAATAAAGCAAACTTTTACGGTTCCTCTACAGTCGTGTATGCTGTACTTTTCCCTGGTTGTTCATTTTCGTTCTTTGAATCTGCCTCAATCAAGTGTTATACACTTCGGATTTCTTCATTTATACGCTGGTTATTAGACCGGGGGCTTGGCCTAGACGCTCTCCCTATACATTAAGGATCGACACCTTTTTCCTTTTCACTGTGTTCGGCGTCTTGGATATTGCATTATATGCACCGGTTCCAAATTATGTCCCAGATCAATAGTTGGGTTGCACTGCTCCTGTGCTAACCTTCTTCTGTTCCACGTGTTTGGCTAAGAAGATGTCTTCTTCAAACCACAAATCATTAGAGATTGTACCATGTACTACGAAGGATTCATCTTTGAACAAATCAAGTGAGCAATGTTTGGCCCTAAGGTTCGCCCAATATCTCACCACACCGGGGGCTGGTCACTAGCCCCCAGAGTCAAGTTCCTATGGCTAAGTGAAGGTAATAAAGCCGCATAGTCCGATTGCCTTGTTCCCCTCCTACACTACCACCTTAGGGCACTGAGATGTCAACTAAGGGTTACAGTGCAGGGGGTGGAACACCCTTCGTAGCATCTATGTGGGGGCTAAAGCCGATGACCTGTAACCTTCAGGATGAAAACAGCCGCACAGGAGTCAAAATTAAACATAAAGTACACACAAGTTTGATAAACCATAAAAATACAATTGTATCATAAATCATCAGGTTTTATCACAAGTTCATACATCCAAAATGCAGCCACTCAAGGAATGTATCCATGGAACACTGCGCCTCCACGGCCTGGGCACCATCCATAACGACGGCAAACTACTGCTCTGTGCGCCTATGCTCCTTCCAGTTGGCGGAGGACTGGTGGCCATCTCGACGGGCTTGATGTTTGAACAATGCACCATTGTCTTCGCGAACGCCATTCGAGCCCCCTCGATGCATACCAGACGCTTGACAACGTCAATTCGGGTAGACATGTGACACAACTTCGCCACTAGACCGATGTAGCTGCTTGGCACGGGCTCGGAGGGCCATAGCGGGACGTAGAGGTCCTTCATGGCCGGTTCCGCCATTCGGTGCATCTCCATGAACTACTTCATTTGATTTGTAAGGAGGGGAGTGATGTCGCTTCAAGCTACGTCGGTATTTCCCCAAAGAGGAAGGGATGATGCAACACAACAACGGTAGGTATTTCCCTCAGATGTGAAACCAATGTTATTGAACCAATAGGAGAACCAAGGAACACAACGTAAATAGCACCTGCACACAAATAACAACTACTCGCAACCCGACGTGTAAAAGGGGTTGTCAATCCCTTTCAGGAAGCAGCGCCAAAAATTGGCAAACGGACGTGAGAGAGTTGTAAATATTGATAGATCGAACGCCTAAAATAAATTGCAGCAAGGTATTTTTGTACTTTTGGTTTAATAGATCTGAAAATAAAAGGCAAATAAAATAGATCACGAAGGCAAATAATATGAGAAGCAGACCCGGGGGCCGTAGATTTCACTAGTGGCTTCTCTCGAGAAAAATAGCAAGCAGTGGGTAAATAAATTACTATTGGGCAATTGATAGAACTTCAAATACTCATGACGATATCCAGGCAATGATCATTATATAGGCATCACGTCCAATATTAGTAGACCAACTCCTACCTGCATCTACTACTATTACTCCACACATCGACTGCTATCCAGCATGCATGTAGTGTATTAAGTTCATGGAGAAACAGAGTAATGCAATAAGAATGATGACATGATGTAGACAAGATCTATCTATGTAGAGATAGACCCCATCATTTTATCCTTAGTAGCAACGATGCATACATGTCGGTTCCCCTTCTGTCACTGGGATCCAGCACCATAAGATCGAACCCACTACAAAGCACCTCTTCCATTGCAAGATAAATATATCAAGTTAGCCAAACAAAACCCAAATATCGGAGAAGAAATACGAGGCTATAAGCAATCATGCATATAAGATATCAAAGAAACTCAAATAACTTTCATGGATAAAAAGAGATAGATCTGATCAAAAAACTCAAAGTTCATCCGATCCCAACAAACACACCGCAAAAAGAGTTACATCATATGGATCTCCAAGAGACCATTGTATTGAGAATCAAGCGAGAGAGAGGAAGCCATCTAGCTACTAACTATGGACCCGAAGGTCTACAAAGAACTACTCACGCATCATCGGAGAGGCACCAATGGAAGTGGTGAACCCCTCCGTGATGGTATCTAGATTGGATCTAGTGGTTCTGGACTCTGCGGTGGCTGGAATTGATTTTTGTTGACTCCCCTAGGGTTTCTGGAATATTGGGGTATTTATAGAGCAAATAGGCGGTCCGAGGGACACCCGAGGTGGGCACAACCCACCAGGGCCCGCCTCTGCCTCCTGGCGCGCCCTGGTGGGTTGTGCTCTCCTCGGAGCACCCATGTTAACCCACAAGTATAGGGGATCAATCGTAGTTCTTTTCGATAAGTAAGAGTGTCAAACCCAACGAGAAGCAGAAGTAAATGACAAATAGTTATCAGTAAGGTAATGTCTACAAGTGCTGAAATTGTAAGTAGCAGAGTAGTTTGATAGCAAGATAATTTGTAACGAGCAAGTAACGATAGTAGTAACAAAAGTGCAGCAAGGTAGCCCAATCCTTTTGAGGCAAAGGAAGGGCCAAAATGGTCTCTTATGATAAGCAAACCGTTCTTGAGGGTACACGGAAATTTCATCTAGTCACTTCCATCATATTGGTTTAATTTGTGTTCGGTACTTTGATATTTTGATATGTGGGTCGACCGGTGCTTAGGTGTTGTTCTTACTTGAACAAACCTCGTACTTATGATTAACCCGCCCACAAGCATCCGAAACTACGAGAAAAGTATTAAGAATAAATTCTAACCATAGCATTAAACTTTTGGATCCAATCGGTCCCTTATGAAATAGCGCATAAACTGCGGTTTAAGCTTTTGTCACTATCGCAACCCATCATCTAATTGCTAATACACAATGCATTCCCTTAGGCCCAAATATGGTGAAGTGTCATGTAGTCGACGTTCACATGACACCACTAAGGGAATCACAACACACATACTATCAAAATATCGAACACATATCAAATTCACATGATTACTTGCAACATGATTTCTCCCGTGACCTCAAGAACAAAGGTAACTACTCACGAATGATAAACATGCTCATGATAAAAGAGGTATTAAATAGCATATTGGATCTGAGCATATAATCTTCCACCAAATAAACCATATAGTAATCAACTACAAGATGTAATCAACACTACTAGTCACCCACAAGTACCAATCTATAGTTCCGGTAAGAAGATTGAACACAAGAGATGAACTAGTGTTTGAGAGGAGATGGTGATGTTGAAGATGTTGATGGAGATTTCCCTCCCCAAGATGGAAGAGTTGTTGGTGATGATGATGACGATGACTTCCCCCTCTGGGAGGGAAGTTCCCCCGGCGGAATCGCTCCGCCGGAGGGAAAAAATGCTCCTGCCCAAGTTTTGCCTCGAGGCGGCGGCGCTTCATTCCAAAAGTCCTCTCCTGATTTTTTATAGGTCAAAGTGACTTATATAACAAAAGATGGGCACCGGAGGTGGGCCGAGGAGGGCGCAACCCACCAGGGCACGCTTCGGCTCCCTGGCGCACCCAGGTGGGTTGTGCCCACATGGTGGGCCCCCTCTGGTAGTTATTTGCTCCAATAAATCTTAAATAATCCATAAAAAATCTCCGTGAAGTTTCAACTTATTTGGAGTTGTGTAGAATAGGTGGCCTGACGTAGCTTTTCTAGGTCCAACTTTCCAGCTGCCATAATTCTCCCTCTTGGTGTGTACCTTACAAATTATGAGAGAAAAGGCATTAGAATTACTCAAAAAAGCATTATTATGGATAAAAACATTGTAAATAACAGTAAGAAAACATGATGCAAAATGGACGTATCAACTCCCCCAAGCCTAGACCTCGCTTGTCCTCAAGCGAAAACCAAAATCGAAAAACATGACCACATGGTTTGAGAGAGAGGTGTCGATAGAAACAAAATACGGACATAGAAGCATCATGTTGATTATTATAACAGAAACAAAATTAAACATAGGACTTTTATCATAGAACTTTTATCATATACTTCAAATGAATAAGTAATAGTTCATCACACAATCGAAGTATAAAGCAAAAACTCTATTAGAAACCAACAAACTATATTCTCACTAAACTTTGCAACTACAATTCATCATCTTTTCAGGAAGGGTCATGTGTCGGAGCCTTTAGGAAAGTCCACATACTCAACCCGCATATAGTCTTCTATGATTGCTAATACTCACTGCGTACACATGAGCAAAACGTTTCAACCAGACACATAGAAAGATAGGGGCTTATGGTTTCGCCTCCGAATGTACTCACCTAAAGGGTGATGTCAACAATAATAACTCATGCCATCCATATTCAACTGGACATATGTTCCTAGATCTTTCCTCACCACATGATGCTTGCCAAAGGAGGAAAATAAAAGGAATAGAGAGAAAAACTTTGACTCTTGCATAAAAGTAAAAGATAGGCCCTTCGCAGAGGGAAGCAGAGGTTGCCATGCGCTTATTTGTTCATATGATCAATCCCTTAGTGCAAAAGAACGTCACGTTACATTGCCCCTTGTGATAGCGACCTTTATTATGCAGTCTGTCGCTTTTATTCTTGACCATCACAAGTTCGTGCAACGCTCAATTTTCTCTTACACTAAATGATCTCACACTTTTAGAAGCAATTTTTATTGCCTTTTTGCACCGATGACAACTTACTTGAGGGACCTTGCTCAATCCCTAGGTAGGTATGGTGTACACTTGAAAATAAGATTTGGGTTTAAGGGTTTTTTGATGCACAAGTAGTATCTCTACTTAGTGTGGAATTTTTGGCTAGCAAAGATAGGGGGCAAGCACCACATGTTAAAGGATCTATGACAATATGACTTCTATGTGAATATAAACAAACATACATCATTAAGTTGTCTTCCTTGTCCAACGTCAACAATTTTGGCATATAATATTTTGATGAGGGCTCACAATCACAAAAGATTTCTGGGATAGTATATTTATATGTGAATCTTCTCTTCCCTTATTAATTCTTTCATGAGTTTCATCATTGACTAATGCTATGTTTGTCAATCTCTAATAAAATTTTCTACTTATACTTTTCGTTATGTGGTGCCATCACCTACAATAAGATTAGTATATAATCTTTTTGACTTATTTCCTTTTATTTATTTATTTCTTATTTCTTTTCTTTATTTGCAACAAGAAAGTAAAGAAAGCAAAAACTCACACTAAACTTTATTATATAACTTGCACACGATTACGGGGATAGATCACTAAGCAAACTCTCAAAGAAGAAATGATCGAACTAAAATTTTATTCATCTAAAGCAAAAGGATCGAACTAAAATAAGTAAAAGCAAAAATATAGTGGGATGATACGATACCGGGGCACCTCCCCCAAGCTTGGCGGAAGCCAAGGGGAGTGCCCATACTCAATACTGAGTTCTCTTTTGGTGGTGAAGAAGGTGATGTTGGTGAAGAAGAAGAGATCATGTTCTCGGATTTCCATGGCAGTGGTCCACCATCATAAGAGGAGGAGTGAGTCCCATGAGTCCCGCAACTAGTAGCCAAACTCATACCTTTAAACCTTGCCTCATATTCAAAGACTTGGTTTTGAAGATCATAGATCTAGCTTTGGAGAGAGTTGATTCGCTCATTGAGGGTGAAGATGATGTCCTTCATGGGTTTTCCATCCACCTTGAGATCACGGGAAAGGTCCATGATCATTAGGTGATTGGCATTGAGCCCACGCTCCACCATCCCCTTGCACCGGAAGACATCTTGATCCACACCTTCAAGCCTGGCCTACATGGTTCCCATCCCCTTGGGACATGGCACATCACGAAGGTGAAGCACCCCCTCATGCATCTGGATGACCTGAGGGTGTTGCACCACTTCCCGCAGATATGGGTTGATGAAGTTCTTGAATAACTTGTCCTTGGAGGAGCTTGAAGAGGCCATGGTAGATGGTATCTGACAGAAAACAACAAGAAAAAGAGAATAGGGGATTTCTCCGTGATACGGTGATCAACAGGTTCGGGAAGTATATATAGATTTTTTTATCTTGGAGGACAAGTATACGGGAGAAAAACTGAGTCCGAAAGGTGTCCCAGGTGAGAACAACCCACCTGGGCGCGCCTGGCGCGCCCTGGTGTCTTGTGCCGACCAGGGGAGGCTTCCTGGAAGTTTTTTTATTTCCTTATTTTCTAAATATTCCAAAACTGATAAAAAATATTTCTACGGATTTTTCAGAGTCCATTTACTTACCGTGTCACGTACCTCCTTATTTCACGATTCTGGTGTTCTGGAAGGACTCTTTTATGTGTACTTCCAGTGTCAAAGTTTGGATAATATTACTTTCAACATTAATGGGCGTACATGAGATATAATGTTTTATTTGTTGCCCATTGACAATCTTTGGGTTAGTACCTTCGGAATTATTTATTTTGATGGCTCCAAACCGATAAATCTCCTCGATGACATATGGGCCTTCCCATTTTGAGAGGAGTTTTCCTGCAAAGAATCTGAAATGGGAGTTGTACAAAAGAAAATATTCTCTGACTTTAAACTCACTCTTTTGGATCCTTTTGTTACGCCATGTTTTTTACTTTTTCTTTAAATAATTTTGCATTTTCATAAGCTTGGGTTCTCCATTCATCTAGAAAGCAATTATCAAATAACCTCTTTTCACCAGCAAGTTTGAAGTTATAATTGAGTTCTTTGATTTCCCAAAATGCTTTATGTTCTAACTCAAGAGGCAAATGACAAGCTTTTCCATAAACCATTTTATAAGGAGACATACCCATAGGATTTTTATATGTTGTTCTATAAGCCCAAAGTGCATCATCTAATTTCTTAGACCAATTCTTCCGGGACCTCTTGACAGTCCTTTTCAAAATTAATTTTATTTCTCTATTGCTAAGTTTAACTTGACCACTGAACTAAGGGTGATAAGGTGATGCAATTCTATGGCTAACATCATACTTGGCAAGCATTTTACGGGAAGCTCCATGAATAAAGTGTGAACCACCATCAGTCATGAAATATCTAGGGACTCCAAACCTTGGGAAAATAACTTCCTTAAGCATTTTAATAGAGGCTTTGTGATCAGCACTACTGGTTGGAATAGCTTCTACCCATTTAGTAACATAATCAACATCAACCAAAATATGTGTATACCGATTAGAGGAAGGAAAAGGTCCCATATAATCAAATCCCCAAACGTCAAATGGTTCAACAACAAGTGAATAATTCATAGGCATTTCTTGACGCTTATCGATATTACCTATTCTTTGACATTCATCGCAAGATAAGACGAACTTACGGGCATCCTTGAAGAGAGTAGGCCAATAAAATCCAGACTGCAATACCTTGCGAGCAGTTCTATCTCCAACATGATGCCCTCCATAAGCTTCAGAGTGACATTTCCGTAGGATTTGTCCCTGGTCATGCTCAGGTACACAACGTCTAATAATACCATCTACTCCTTTATAAAGATGTGGGTCATCCCAAAAGTAGTGTCTTAAATCATAGAAGAATTTTTTTCTTTTGTTGGTATGTAAAGCTAGGTGGTAAATATTTAGCAACAATGTAATTAGCATAATCAGCATACCAGGGAGTACTATGAGAAACATTTCTTGCAGCTAACTACTCATTAGGAAAACTATCATCAATAGGTAGTGGGTCATCAAGCACATTTTCAAGCCTAGATAAATTATCAGCTACTGGGTTCTTAGCTCCCTTTCTATCAATGATATGCTAATCAAATTCTTGTAATAAGAGAACCCATTGAATAAGTCTAGGTTTTGCATCTTCCTTTTCCATAAGATATTTAATAGCAGCATCGTCTATGTGAACAGTTACTTTGGAATCAACAATATAAGGTCTAAATTTATCACAAGCAAACATAACTGCTAAGAATTCTTTTTCAGTAGTAGCATAATTTCTTAGAGCACTGTCTAGAATTTTACTAGCATAACGAATATCATTAAGTTTTTTTATCAACTCTTTGCCCTAGAACAGCACCAACAGCAAAATCACTAGCATCACACATAATTTTGAAAGGCAAGTTCCATTCAGGTGGTTGAACAATAGGTGCAGAAATTAAAACTTTCTTAAGTGTTTCAAGGCTTCTAAACAATCATCATCAAAAACAAAAGGAATATCCTTTTGCAAGAGACTAGTAAGAGGCCTGGAGATTTTTGAAAAGTCTTTGGTAAATATCCTATAGAAACCAGCATAACCTAAGAAACTACGAATACCTTTTATATCTTTAGGATATGGCATTTTCTCAATTGCATCAACCTTAGCTTGGTCCACTTCAATACCTCTTTCGAAAATTTTATGACCCAAGACAATGCCTTCATTAACCATAAAGTGGCACTTCTCCCAATTCAAGACACGATTTGTTTGTTCACATCTCTGCAAAACTCGATCAAGATTGCTTAAACAATCATCAAAAGACTTCCCATAAATAAAGAAGTCATCCATGAAAACCTCAACAATCTTTTCACAAAAGTCAGAGAATATAGCAGTCATACATCTTTGAAAGGTAGCAGGTGCATTACATAAACCAAACGGCATACGTCTATAAGCATAGGTTCCAAAGGGACAAGTAAAAGTGGTTGTCGGTGTCAAAACCGGCGGATCTCGGGTAGGGGGTCCCGAACTGTGCGTCTAGGCCGGATGGTAACAAGAGACAAGGGACATGAAGTTTTACCCAGGTTCGGGCCCTCTTGATGGAGGTAAAACCCTATGTCCTGCTTGATTGATATTGATGATATGGGTGTTACAAGAGTTGATCTACCATGAGATCAGAGAGGCTAAACCCTAGAAGCTAGCCTACGGTATGATTGTGTGTTGTGATTGTTGTCCTACGGACTAAAACCCTCCAGTTTATATAGACACCGGAGAGGGTTAGGGTTACACAAGGTCGGTTACAAAGGAGGAGATATCAATATACGTATTGCCTAGCTTTCCTTCCACGCCAAGTAGAGTCCCATCCGGACACGAGACGAAGTCTTCAATCTTGTATCTTCATAGTCTAACAATCCGGCCAATGGAGATAGTCTAGCTGTCCAGAGACCCCCTAATCCGGGACTCCCACAGTAGCCCCTGAACCAGGCTTCAATGACGATGAGTCCGGCGCGCAGTTGTCTTCGGCATTGCAAGGCGGGTTCCTTCTCCGAATACATCACAAAAGAATTTGAATACGAGGATAGTGTCCGACCCTTCAAAATAAGTTCCACATTTCACCGTAGAGAGAATAATGTCTTCGCAGATCTAATCTGCTAGCTTGTTTTGGTAACATGACTCCATGTCATGTCCCGATGATTATTCGAACCGTTTCTCTTAACCCGCTCCACACATAATGCGAGGCGGTTTCTTGACACGTCTTGCCGAAGCGGAGATCATGTTCCCCTAATTACGGGATTCTCATTAATGCGGTTCGTGGGTAACCCAACCACGTCTAGGACTCCTAGATTATAGGTAAGTCCTAAACGGCTACGGAGAGAACGCTTGATATTCACCCTCTTTATAAGGGGACAAGGTTTTCGCTTTTTCCCTCCCGTGCTCAACCAAACCCTTCCCCCGCCCCGAGTTCTAACACCCAGAGCTCAGGTTAGGTGCTCCGGACCTTCAACCATGTCCGGATCCAGCCTTCAAGGCCGATGGATGCCCTCTTCCGTTACGGAAGAGGACATTAAGAAGTTGTGGGAGTCCAGATATCTGACCGCCGAGGTTTTGCATCGGCTGTCTGCTAAAGGGCAGGTCGTCCCTACTCCTGAACCCAACGAGAATGTTGTGTTCGTGTCCCACTTCCTTCGAGGTCTAGGCCTCACTCTGGATCCTTTCTTCAGGGGATTGATGTTCTATTATGGGTTAGATTTCCTCGATCTAGCCCCGGACTCCTTTCTCCACATCACGACATTTATTGTCGTGTGTGAGGCCTTTCTCCGTGTTACCCCTCACTTTGGCCTGTGGCTAAAGACTTTTGAAGTAAGGCCGAAGATGATCGAGGGGCAACAAGCAGCGTGCGGAGGTGCATCAATAGGCAAGATGGCAGGAGCTCCATGGCCGAGAGGTTCCTTTCCAGAGGTGCCCGAATTATGGCAACGGGAGTGGTTTTACGTCATGGCTCCCAGAGGTACCAAGTGGGCTCCTGCCCCCGCTTTCCGCTCGGCCCCCCCACCACAACTGATGTCATGGATTAGCAGGGGTCTGAGCTGGGGTCCAGCCAAGGATGTGCCTATACTGCAAATCTGCATCTGAGATCTCTTCCAGGGAGATTTCAATTTGGTTGCAGTAATACAAGTTATGCTGGTTCGCCAAGTCCAGCCTTGGAAACGCCGGCCCCTGCGTTTGTGGGAGTTCAACCCAGAGGGGCCATGTGCCATTCAAAGTTTCCTCGGCCTGACGCATGAGGAGATGTACAAGTCATTCTTCGGACCCCAAGTGGAATGTCCGGATATTACCGAGGATGCGGGCCTGAGCAGTAACCGCGCCGCCGAACAAGTAAGAAATCTCCTCGCCGAACATGCTGTCTTTTATTTGAAGTTATTTCTGAGAGTCCGCTTTTTGACCAGGACTAGCTAACAAAGGCGAAGATGATCTAGTGCTTGGCTCCCCTCCCTGAGGGTTTGGAAAATCCGGTATTGGAGAAGATGCTCGAGGTCGCACCTTGTCTGAAGCCCTTGAAGGAATATACCGAGGGAGATAATACGGGCGGACGCGGGCCCCCATTGCTATCCGCTCCAACCGAGGGAGCCAGCGTCTCCATGAAGGAGGATGATCGGGGGAGGAAAAGGACTGCTTCCGAGGATCCGGAAGCCAAAGCCTCCAAACGGGAGAAGAGGTCTCCTACTAAGGGTCCTGCCTTGGGGGGTGCTTTTGCCGCGCAGAGTCTGCGGGGGGATCAGCCCTCCAACGAGTCGTAAGTGATCCAAAATATTTTAGTAGTAATGGTATGCTATCTTTTTCCTCTGAGAAAATAACCACCGCATCTATCTTGCAGTTCGGGCCTCAGCCCCTCTCAAATGAGCACGTCTTCAGGGGATCTTCTTCCAGAGATGATGGAGAGCGAAACGCCTCCCCCGGACTCCTCCGCTCCAGAAGCGGGCGACCCCGAAGTGTCGTCGCAGAGGGCCTCTCCGGATCCGATGAGGCCAGAAGATAATCCCGTAGACCCCCAAGGTCCGCAGTGTCCGGCTCCCGAAGAGAGCATATGAAAGAGTCAGGCACCGTCTGGTGTGCAGTCGAACGTTCTGAGGGAGTTGATGGGGCGAGCGGCCATCTCAGAAGAGCACCGCACGCTGATGGGTACGGTGATGGAGAGAATCTCGTCCACTGAAAGCGGATTACATGAAGCCTTTATGAGTCTATTGACAGGCTTTGAGGTATGTGAGATAATATGTGATAGCACTGCACATGTTATAGTAGCCCCTGAGACTCTGGTTGTCGTCGAGAACGATGGCGAACAGAGGATCAAATTCCCAGGCGATAACCAATCTGCCTTTATGTGCAGGTGGTGGGAGCTCCGGTGGCTAGCCGGACTAGGGAGTTTGCCCAATGAAAACAACAACTGGATGCGGCAGACTCCGACATCGAGCTTGTTAACAAGAGGCTTGACGAGGCACAGGGTAAGTGTTATTATCCGATGAACGCCACATAGTAAGAGCAGCATAATGCCAGTATCTTTAATATGTTGTGACTGCAGATGGAGCTACCACCGTGGAAGCCTTGCTAGCGGAACTTGCCCGAGCCAAGGAACAAGTGAGGAGTAGTAATGCGATTGCTTTGAAGGCGGCCGAAGAGTTGAAAGCCGAGCCGCACATTGCGAGAGCCAAGAGAAGATGGCCAAGATGGCCGTATAATTGAAAGACACTGCCGACCATTGTCGGGTCCTTGAGAAAGAGAACCAAGCAAAGGCAACTGACCTTGAGAAGGTTGCGGCGGCAGACAAAGACACCCGTTCTGCTATGAGAGTGAAGAAGGAGGAGCTGCGGGAAGCCAGGGATATTGCGGCTGCAAAACCCTTCATGCTACGGAGGAAGTTCGGAGATCCACCGTATGCCCCTCTGGATCGGCTGTGGAGCTCGGCAGATGCGTATATGGGTTTGGCGGCGAGCGCTACCAATGCGGCAAAGTACTTCCAAGGTTAGACAAATCGTGAAGTGGACAAGTTGTTCTGGACGCAATTCCATGTTCCAGAGCGTCCGCTTTCATTGACTGACCAGCTAGCCGAATGGGCCGAACTGAATAGGTTGTCCGGACTCGCCATGAGGTGTGTTGTGGATCAACTATGGCCGGAAGGGCCTAAGCCGAACAGCTATTTCAGCTTAGTGGAGCAGCTCCTTGATGCGGTGCCGTGCATTAATGCGATGAAGAGGTCGGCGTGCATAGAAGGCTCGCGAATGGCCCTTGCCCGTGTTAAAACAAACTGGGCAGAGATGGACGCTACCACTGTTGCGGCGCAGGGCTCGGCCATAGGCCGTGTGGCTGCCGAACACTATTTCGAGGAAGTTCTCAAGGGAGCTCGTTTGATAGAGGCCCAATGCTCGAAAAATATTATGTTTGAGTGATATGTATTCTCATTGTAAACATAATGCTTTTATGAAGTTTTTATAAGGCTGTGTTTATACTTTTTCCTGAAAGTAGTATGATGCCTCTTGTGCGGTCGTTTATGTATATATGTGTATAACCTGAAAGATTGCAGCCGTCGGCTTCAACCCCCACGCATATAATGCGGAGGTGCTCGAAAAAACACGTGTTCACACTTAACCCAACGTCTTGGTCCTGATAAGGAGGTGATAGCGTAGCGAGCCAGGCAACCGGACTATAATGCGTGAACACTTTCACTTAGCCATAGGAGTTTGACAGTGGGGCTACTAGATAGCCCCTGGTGCCTCCGCACTCTCCCGATCGCGGGGTGCGTATATTTCTGGCCGGAAAACGGCCCTTCGTTAAGGCGGAGGAATTCTAACATTCCGATAGGTCATCGAGTGGTTGACCAGTCTCACGCTATATCATGACAGTCAGTTTTCGGCTTTCTCTACTAAGGTGCTCGTCCGGATGAACCAGGGCACAATCGCAGTAGTTCTCCTGGTGGTACCTTAGCCGGTAAAGCGGAACGTAAGGCACCAAAACACAGGAGCCGGGCAAACCCAACATTTGACCAAAGACAATGATTCGGAGATGATGCATATAAGGCCGAACTCGCGACGCCGAACACTCCCTAAGGTATTCGGTCTTTATGGTATAAACCGGGCCGAAATAGTGCCGCTTGTAAGAAGCCCCTTGTGTCCAGGTACGTGCATTATTCTGGCATGGCCACATGCCAAGACGTCAGCATCCTTCTCAATTTTGCTGAGAATTCGGTGGATATGTATCAACAAGAGACAGTAAAAAAGGTTTACGCAGGGTCTTAATCTAAAAAGAATCCTTAGAGCGGGTCCCTGCTGCACGTCTGCGCCTGTGTCTCCGTTGTGCCGTATCCTGGACGGGTGTAGCACGATGATCATCTGTAAAAGATAGGAGCTGAGGTGAAAAAAGCTGTCGTGCAAAAAGATAGTTTTTTAAAGAAATCATTTATAATTCTAGGTAAGTAAGAATCGCCACTTGTCTGAGCACATTGAGCCCCTTGTATTTGTAATAGGGGTGTGATCATTGATCCGGTATAAATTGCATATGGCTGTGCCGGACTCGTCTAGCCGTGTCCGAGGTCATGATGACCTGCTAAATGCTTTAGCTGGTGAGGCAATTTTTAGTGTGCGGCTGCCAGGGCAGTCGCACGCTCTTCGGCGCGCAGAGATCGCTTAATACTTCCGTTCACTGTAATGATGCTACGTGGACCAGGCATCTTGAGTGTGAGGGAAGTGTAGTGTGGTATTGCATTAAAGCGAGCGAAAGCTTCGCGTCAGAGTAGTGCTTGATAGCCACTTTGGAACGGAGCGATGTGGAAGGTTAGATGTTCGCTACGGAAGTTATCGGGGAGGCCGAATATAAATTTTAGTAGCAGGGAGCCCGTGCAACGAGCCCTTGGGCTTGGCGTTACTCCTTTAAAGGTAATATTGCTATGGCGAATTTTTGTTGGGTCTATCCCCATTTCGCAGATTGTATCCTACTATATCAGGTTTAAACTGCTGCCACCGTCCATCAGGACTCATGCGAAGCGGTATCCATCAATTATTGGGTCTAATACCAGGGCAGCCCATCCTGCACGCTGGATACTTGCTGAGTAATCATGATGGTCGAAAGTGATCGGTTGAGACGACCAGTGGCAGGACTCCACGGTGATGGGCCTTCGGGCGTATTTTTCTGGGAGTGCCGTTTTGTTTCTTCCATTGATCACGTGTAACACGTTTACTGTTTTGACTTCTGGTGGAAATTTCTTTTGTTCCCCAGCGTCTCCCTTGAGAGGCTCATCCTCATCTTCGCTTGGTGTATCCTCCCCCTTGTGTACAACGTTGAGCTTGCCAGACTGCTTGAAGACCCAACATTCTCTGTGGGTATGATTGGCTGGTTTGCCAGGGGTGCTATGGACCTGACATATTTTGTCCAGAATTTTGTTCAGGCTGGACAGTTCGTCTCTGGCGCCTTTAGAGGGCGGCTTCTGACCTGGCCGAGAGCTTTTGAATCTGGCGTTTACTGTCGTGCTCTTCGTGATGTCTCCTTTGTTCCGGCGTTTGTTATTGCTGTTGCGCCGTGATTTCCCGTTTCCATCTCTAACTTCGGATGTACTGGGGTTGCTGGTGTTGCATCTGGCTAGCCAGCTGTCCTCACCCGCGCAAAAGCGGGTCTTGAGGCTTGCTAATGCTGCCATCGTTCTCGGCTTTTCTTGGCCGAGGTGTCTGACGAGCCATTCGTCATGGACGCTATGTTTAAATGCTGCCAAGGCTTCGGCGTCCGGACAGTCGACAATTTGGTTCTTTTTAGTAAGGAACCTGTTCCAAAGGTTTCAGGCTGACACTCCGGGCTGTTGAGTTATATGGCTCAAATCATCCGCGTCCGGAGGTTGGACATAAGTTCCTTGAAAATTTGCCCGAAAAGCGTCTTCCAGCTCTTCCCAACTTCCAATGGAGTTTTCAGGGAGGCCTTTAAGCCAGTGGCGGGCTGGCCCTTTGAGCTTGAGGGGTAAGTACTTGATGGTGTGGAGGTCATCTCCTCGAGCCATATGGATATGGAGGATATAATCCTCAATCCAGACCCCAGGGTCTGTTGTTCCGTCGTATGCCTCTATGTTTACGGGTTTGAATCCCTCTGGAAATTCATGGTCCATCACCTCATCGGTGAAACATAGGGGGTGTGCTGCACCCCTGTATCTGGGTGTGCCGTGTTGTTCGGATGTTTTTTGTGGTACGAAGTAAGCTGGGGCGCGCTTGTGTGGTTCGTAGATGGATCTGGTTGCGCCGTCCTTTTGGTGCGAGCCCTCGCGTGGATCGCGTATTGGCTTGTGAGTGGCGTTGTTTGCCGCTTGATGTTGGCCGTGAGGTCGTCTATCCGGCCAGGCGTCCATTTTGATTTTTGTTTGTGACTGGTCTGAGGCCTCCTCATTGAATTCGGGTAGCAACTTCCGCTTTGGGTAGCTCTTGCTGGGCCGATTGTCGCCGTACTTCGCTGCTGTGTTGCGTACTTCACTCCATCTGATTTGGAGTGTGTCCTGCGCACCCTTGAGCCTTTGCTTCTGCTTTTTTAGACTCCTCGCGGTGGCAACACGCCTTTGACGAGCATTCTGCTGCTCCGGGTGCCTGTCCGGCGTTGTGTCGTCCGGACTATTATCTTTGACAGAATTGGTTTGTTCGGTTTGATTCTCCGTATTGCCGTGGTCCGGCAGTGGTTCGCCCTGCTCCAACGCTGGGTCTGTGTGATCGTTATTTCTGGCGAGGCGACTGCTTCTCGAGGGAACAAGCCTTCGGTGCGTCCTTCCGTTCCTCATCATCGTCTTCTTTTGGTGTGTCCACCATGTATACGTCATATGATGAAGTGGACGTCCAACGCCCTATGGGCAGTGGTTTATCTTCGCCTCCCGCATCGTCGTCCATACAGTCGATGTCTGTGGAGTCGAAGTCGAGCATGTCAGTTAAATCATCGACAGTGGCTACAAAGTGGGTGGTGGGTGGGCGTCGAATTTCTTCGTCGTCCGCATCCCAATCCTGTTGGCCACAATCCGGCCAGGGCTCTCCAGACAAAGAGAAAGACCTTAGTGAATTCAGAATCTCGCCAAAGGGCGAGTGCTGAAAGGTATCTGTGGTGTTGAATTCCATGATCGGCACCAAATCGGATTCGGTTGGCGGGGGCGCGGATGGTTCGGGTCCGGAGGAGAGTCCGGCACCTTGGAGTCACGGGCCGCGCAGAGGATTATGCTGGTGTTTGGCTCGATTGCCGTCGAGACTGCAGCTCCTGAGGCGGTGTCTAGCCACCCGTCCTCGATTGGCGCAGTTGGCTCCGAGCTAAGGGTCGGAGCTGGTGTGGGTGCGGCCTCTGGAGTACCGTCCGGTGGCAGAGCTAGGTCATACCCATCGAGAGAGTGCGGCGCGCCCGGCTGTGGCTTGAATCCGTCGAAGATCAAGTCCCCGCGGATGTCGGCTGTGTAGTTCAAACTTCCAAATCTGACCTGATGGCCAGGGGCGTAGCTTTCAATCTGCTCTAGATGGCCAAGCGAATTAGCCCGTAGTGCAAACCCGCCGAATACAAAGATTTGTCCGGGGAGAAAAGTCTCACCCTGGACGGCATCGCTATCGATGATAGTAGGAGCCATCAATACTAACGGTGATGACACAGAGGAACTCTCAATGAAAGCACCAATGTCGGTGTCAAAACCGGCGGATGTCGGGTAGGGGGTCCCGAACTTTGCGTCTAGGCCGGATGGTAACAGGAGACAAGGGACACGAAGTTTTACCCAGGTTCGGGCCCTCTTGATGGAGGTAAAACCCTACGTCCTGCTTGATTAATATTGATGATATGGGTGTTACAAGAGTAGATCTACCACGAGATCAGAGGGGCTAAACCCTAGAAGCTAGCCTATGGTATGATTGTATGTTGTGATTGTTGTCCTATGGACTAAAACCCTCCAGTTTATATAGACATCGGAGAGGGTTAGGGTTACACAAGGTCGGTTACAAAGGAGGAGATATCCATATACGTATTTCCTAGCTTGCCTTCCATGCCAAGTAGAGTCCCATCCGGACACGAGACGAAGTCTTCAATCTTGTATCTTCATAGTCTAACAGTCCGACCAATGGAGATAGTCCGGCTCTCCGGAGACCCCCTAATCCAGGACTCCCACAGTGGTCTTTTCTTGATCAGGTTGAGAAACAAGTATTTGTGAAAAGCCAGAATATCCATCAAGGAAGCAAAAGTGTGTGTGCTTAGATAATCTTTCAAGCATTTGATCAATAAAAGGCAAAGGGTAATTATCTTTTCTATTTGCTTTTTTTAATTTTATAAAATCTATTACCATTCTATAACCTGTAACAATTCTTTGTGGAATAAGTTTGTTCTGATCATTAGGAACAACATTTATACCTCCTTTCTTAGGAAAACAATGAACATGACTTACCCATCTACTATCAGCTATAGGATAGATTATACATGCTTCCAGAAGTTTTAATATTTCCGTTCTTACCACTTCTTTCATCTTTGGATTTAACCGTTGTTGGTGATCCACAACGTGTTTAGCATCAGGTTCCATATTAATTTTGTGCTGACATACAGTGGGACTAATGCCCTTTAAATCATCAAGAGTATATCCAATAGCAGCTCGGTGCTTCCTAAGAACTTTCCATAATCTTTCTTCTTCATGTTCTAAAAGGTTAGCACTAATAATAACAGGATATATCTTCTTTTAATCAAGATAAGCATATTTCAAAGTGTCTGGAAATTGTTTTAATTCAAACACAGGATCACCTTTAGGTGGAGGAGGACCTCCTAGAGTTTCAATAGGCAAATTGTGTTTAAGCAGAGGGCGTTGTTCAAAGAAAATTTTATCTATTTCATTCATATTAAAATCATTCTCATGGTCTAGCAAATATTGTTCTAAAGGGTCAGTAGATGGTACAGCAATAGAAGCAAGAGCGATTAATTCGTCCTTACTGGGAAATTCTTTTTCATGAAGATTTCTACTAAACTTGGAAAAATTAAACTCATGAGACTCATCACCAAAACTAACACCGACAGATTGTTTCTCACAATCTATTCTAGCATTAACGGTGTTCAAGAAAGGTCTACCAAACATAATGGGACAAAAGTCATCTTGTGGGGAACCAAGAACAAGAAAATCAAGAGGGTATTTAATTTTCCCACACAAGACTTCAACATATCTAACAATCCCAATTGGTGATATTATGTCTCTATTAGCAAGTTTAATAGTAACATCTATGTCTTCTATTTTTGCGGGTGCTATGTCATTCATACTTTCTTGATATAAACTGTAAGGAATAGCACTCACACTAGCACCTATGTTACATAAACAATGATAACAGTGATCTCCTATTTTAACTGAGATGACGGGCATGCCAACAATAGGTCTATGTTTATCTTTTTTATCAGGTTTGGCAATTCTAGCAGCTTCTTCACAGAAGTCAATAACATGCCCATCCATATCTTCTTCTAAGAGATCTTTAACCATAGCAATACTAGGTTCTACTTTAAT
The DNA here is from genome assembly GCF_018294505.1 of Triticum aestivum. Classification (NCBI taxonomy): domain Eukaryota; kingdom Viridiplantae; phylum Streptophyta; class Magnoliopsida; order Poales; family Poaceae; genus Triticum; species Triticum aestivum. The sequence continues at coordinate 355,712,185 of NC_057800.1, read as the reverse complement.
TTGTTCATCATGTCTAGGTGTTCTAATATAGCTTTTGTTAACCATAGTTGAAACTTTAGCATGTTCCTTTATCCTAACATGGATATGTGGTTTCCCAATATAAGCAGAAGGAACAAGTGGATCAACATTATAAAGTATAGTTTCTTCTTAAACTAGTATCGGTTCTTTAATTTCTTCTTTAATAGGTGGGTGATATTTAAAGCACTTCTATTTAGGGAGTTCAACATGAGTAGCAAATGATTCACAAAAGGAGGCTACTATCTTAGACTCAATTCCAGAGTTAGTGCTAAACTTTTGAAAAGCATCGGTAACCATAAAAGATTTAACACAATCATACTTAAGTTTAATACCTGACTCTTTACCTTTGTCAAGTTCCTAATCTTCAGAATTGCGTTTAATTCTTTCCAAAAGATCTCACCGTAATTCAATAGTCTTCTTCATAAAAGAACTGGCACAAGAAGTATCAAGCATGGTTTGATCATTACGAGAAAGTCGAGCATAAAAATTCTGGATAATAATTTCTCTTGAGAGCTCATGATTGGGGCATGAATATAACATTGACTTAAGCCTCCCTCAAGCTAGGGCGATACTTTCTCCTTCACGAGGCCAAAAATTATATATATAATTCCGATCACGATGAACTAGATGCATAGGATATTTTTTGGTGGAACTCCAATTTCAAGCGATTCCAATTCCATGATCCAATATCATCGCATAGCCTGTACCATGCCAATGCTTTCCCTTCAAAGATAAAGGGAAAACCTTCTTCATAACTTTATCTCTAGGTAAACCTGCAAGCTTAAACAATCCACAAATTTGTTCTACATATATCAAGTGCATATCAGGATGTTCGGTTCCATCTCCTGCATAAGGATTAGCTAGCAGTTGTTCTACATACCCGAAGGAATTTCATATTTTATATTTTCAGTAGGTGCAATAGGTTGAGGGGTAGCTAACTGTGGTTCCAGACAAGGTGAAGATACCCCGAACAAACCCCTCAAAGCATTGTTTTCCATAGTAACAAGTGACAATAAATTTTAGCACACTATATAAATGTATCCTTACCAAATTCCACTTACCAAAGGTGCTTCACTCCCTGGCAACGACGCCAGAAAATAGCCTTCATGACCCACAAGTATAGGGGGTCAATTGTAGGTCTTTTCCATAAGTAAGAGTGTCGAACCCAATGAGGAGTAGAAGGAAATGACAAGTAGTTTTCAGTAAGGTAATGTATGCAAGTGCTGAAATTGTAAGTAGCTGAGTAGTTTGATAACAAGATAATTTGTAACAAGCAAATAATGATAGTAGTACCAAAAGTGCAGCAAGGTATCCCAATCTTTTGAGGCAAATGACAGGCCAAACGGCCTCTTATGATAAGCAAAGTGTTCTTGAGGGTACATGGGAATTTCATCTAGTCACTTTCATCATGTTGGTTCAATTCGTGTTTGGTACTTTGATAATTTGATATGTGGGTGGACCGGTGTGACGCCCGAATAATTAACCTATAGTAACCCTATACTAATGATGCCATGTCACCATGATTACTGTTGCTAATCTCGCGATGATTCCAATCTCGTTCGAATTAAAATTCAAAGGCAAGTCAAACAATTAAAGTTTTCAAATGTCAAAACTAAAAAGTACAAACTGTGCAAATATATCTTAAATAATATTGGTGGAGAAACCACATTTTTAAATATTTAAATGCACTAAATTAATTAAAAGTACGATAAAACAATTATTTAAGATGATTTAAAATAATAAACAAATGCAAAAAATACTTTATTTAACATGCCAAATTATTCGTGGCAGTGAAATATTTAGTAATACTAATTTAGAGACTATTGTTGTATTTTGATTAAACTAAAATGAACTAAGAGCTAAAATAAAACAGAAAGGGAAAATCTAAATAGAAAAGGAATTGGAAAGGAAAACTACTACACTGTGCACCAAGGCCTACTGCTACAGAAGAAGGCCTAGCCCACCTAACCATCCATCTCCCGCCTCACGTACAGAGGAGGTAGAGCCATGGTGTGTCGACCATCCACCGCCTCCATGGCTCGATGGTCGACGTTTGGCGCTACAGGAAGCCTTGGAGAGGATAAGGGCGACACCCCCGATGACCTAGACAACCCTAGTGTAACACCCTCGATGCGACTATATCTCCCACGTCTCGAGGCACGACTTAGAGGCATAATCGCATTGAAGGCATATGTCGCAAGTTAGGCAATCTTCACAACATCCCATGTAATATAAATAATAAAGGGGAGATAACATAGTTGGCTTACACTCGCCACGTCAATCAAGTACATAAATGACATTACATCATCCAAACACTCATGGCCCGACTACGGCGCCAAAATAAAAGAGAACCCAACATGCGACAACGGTCCCGCTCACCCCCAACTGGGCACCACTACTGATCATCGGGAAAGGAAACATAGTAACGTTGAGAGTCTTCGTCAAACTCCCACTTGAGCTCATACGCGTCTCCTGGAGCGGAATCATCAGGCCCTGCATCTGGTGTAATAGTAATCTGTGAGCCACAGGGACTCAGCAATCTCGCACCCTCGCGATCAAAACTATTTAAGCTTATAGGAATGGCAAGGTAAAATATGAGTGGAGCTGCAGCAAGCGACTAGCAAATATGGTGGCTAACTTATTCGCAAAAGAGAGCGAGAAGAGGAGGCAAAGCGCGAGCGAGAAACTAGAGAGCAACCTGCGCAAACATTACTCCAACACCGTGTCCACTTCCCGGACTCCGCCGAGAAGAGGCCATCACGGTAACACACTCAGTTGATTCATTTTAATTAAGTTAAGGTTCAAGTTATCTACAACCGGACATTAACAAATTCCCATCTGCCCATAACCGCGGGCACGGCTTTCGAAAGTTCAAATCCCTGCAGGGGAGTCCCAACTTAGCCCATGACAATCTCTCACGGTCAACGAAGGAATAGACCTCCTCCCAAGACGTTCCGATCAGACTCGGTATCTCGGTAATTAAAGACACTTCGACAAGTTAAAACAAGTCCAGCAACACCGCCCGAATGTGCCGACAAATCCCGATAGGAGCTTCACATATCTCTTTCTCAAGGCACACTCAGATGAGCCAGACATCGGGTAGGCCAGCCCAGAGTTGCCCCTGGTAGCCCCGGACATCGCTCGGTGGGACCAACACTCAGAGGAGCACTGGCCCGGGGGGGTTAAAATAAGATGACCCTTGAGTCTACAGAACCCAAGGGAAAGAAAAGGCTAGGTGGCGAATGGTAAGACCAATGTTGGGCATTGCTGGAAAAGCTTTAATCAAGGCGAACTATCAAGGGGTTCCCATTATAACCCAACCGCGTAAGGAACGCAAAATCCGGGAACATAACACCAATATGACGGAAACTAGGGCGGCAAGAGTGGAACAAAACACTAGGCGAGAGGCCGAGCCTTCCACCCTTTACCAAGTATATAGATGCATTAAGATAACATAGCAATATAATGATATCCCCAACAAGGAACGACCTCCAATCTTCACCTGCAACTAGCAACGCTATAAGAGGGGCTAAGCAAAGCGGTAACATAGCCAATCAACGGTTTGCTAGGACATTGGTGGGTTAGAGGTTTGACATGGCAATTTGGGAGGCTTGCAAGCAAGTGGTAGGCATCGTAGCAATGGCATAGCAAAAGAGCGAACAAACTAGCATAGCAAAGATAGTAGTGATTTCGAAGGTATGATCATCTTGCCTGCAAAGTTGTCAGAGTTGACTGGATCCTCGAAAGCAAACTCAACGGGATCCTCGTTAGCGAACTCGTCTCCCGGCTCTACCCAAACAAGACAAACAAGCAACAAGGAGACAATCAACCACGTGCAAACTCAAACAACACAATGCAAAGATGATATGCTATGCGGGATGCAAAATGCAAGATATGACAGGAAATGCATGAACCTGGCCTCAACTTGGAAATCCAAGTATTCCACTGGAAATATGAGATGAAATCGCTTGAAAACGATATAAAGAACGCCGGAATTGGAGTTACAGTTTGGAAATGGCAAGCGATTCAAAAATGACACCGGTCTGCGATTTACAGCTACAACACTCAAACATGACAACAAAATACATGGCAGGGATGCACACAACATGCTTAACAAAAGTCTAGCACTAAGCTACGGCCAAAACATCCATTAACAGGTTCAAACAAGCATGGAAAAATGCAAATGGCAAACAGATCTCAGACTTAGTGAAATCAACACTTGTCTGGAATTTCAGATCAGGTAGCCCTCTTCGGAGCAACAAAACTACATGCTACAGGACCTGAACATGGCAAAGTAAAGCATTGCATGGAGCTACTCAAAGAGCTTAACAAAAGTCCCTTAGTGACCTTGAGCCAAAAGGGATTAGAAAATACAATTGCAAGCATGTGAACATAGCAAAAACATAATCAGTTTCAGACTTAGTGAAAAACTGACACATGCTAAAATATAACTCAAGTAGGCATGTATACGAGCTCGATACACTCACTACAGAGCAAGTCATGGCAATACAAGCATACACCCATAAATAAGGCACAAAATGCAAGCTATACATGGCAAGAACAATAGCATAGCATGCACGGATCAACTACAACATCACCGGCAAAATTGCAAACAAGTTGACAATCTGCTCAGATTCACAAAGTAGCAAAAGTAGAGCTCGATTGACTCAAGCTAGGGTGCTCCATAAATGCAAACAAAGACATGGATGGATATAGCACTACAATATTAACAAAACTACCTTAATGATCATCCTCAAAAGAGGCACGGATCACTAGGAAACAACATGAACATATGGCAACATGAGATAAACAGCTCCAGGACTTAGTGAAATCACTAAGTCCCTGAAAACAGAATTAGCAAGTGCACCACTTTGCAAGCTTTCACAATTCACCACACACATCCTAAAAATACATGGGTTTCACCTCTGGAAAGATGACAAAACCCTTAACAAAACATAAGTAGAACTCACGGGCATATCATGCACACATTAATCATGGCAAAAAAGACAAAAGTGCTAAACGGAGTAACAGATCTGGCAATTAACTCAAGTAGCCCTCTTCTAACAGAATTTCGGGCATCAAGATGAGCACAAATGAAAATGATGCAATGGAATGAAATTATGTACTCTCTGGGATGAACATTTTGATATGCTATATGCATGAATCGAAGCTACGGATGCAAAGTTACGGAGCTACGAACAGAGGCACTTGGATCTGCAGTTCTGGGACTTAGACGAAATTTTTACCCCTAGGGTTTACTGTTCACGGATCCGGATCCAGATCGGCGCACTGATCGAGGTTGACCGGGGCACGCACTCCGGCGAGGCGACGGCGGCCGGGGTCGACGGAGAAGGACGGCGGAGGGCGGGGAGGTGGCACGGACGCGGCGAGGCGGCGGCCGGCGTGGGTGACGTGGCGGGCGAGGCGGAGGAGGCGGCAGCCGGCGTCGGCGAGGCGGCGCGGCGGGCGAGGCGGCGGCCGGCGGCTCGGGCGGAGCGGGGTGGCGCGGCAGGTGAGGGAGGCGGCGCGAGGCGGCGGACGGGAGAGGAGGCGGGCGGCGGCGCGCTGGGCCGCGGGGGCCGGCCACGGGCCGAGCGGGCCCGCGCGGTGCGGCGAAGTGGGCACAGGGCGGCGGCCAATAGGGAGGCGCCACGTGGTGGCGGCGAGGTGCAACGGACACATCCGTCGGTGGGGGAAGCTGTCCGGCGGCGACGGTGATGATTTTTTTAGGGTTTCGGGGGGGAGAAAGATCCGGATTTGGAGGGGGTGTATATATAGGCATAGAGGGAGCTAGGAGAGTCCAAATGAGGTGCGGTTTTCGGCCACGCGATCGTGATCGAACGCTCTAGATGATGGAGCAGAGTTAGGTGGGTTTTGGGCCAAATTGGAGGGGTGTTGGGCTGCAACACACACAAGGACTTTTCGGTCCCTCGGTTAACCGTTGGAGTGTCAAACAAAGTCCAAATGATACGAAACTTGACAGGCGGTCTACCGGTAGTAAACCAAGGCCGCTTGGCAAGTCTCGGTCCAATCCGGAAATGTTTAATCCCCACACACGAAAGAAGGCTAGAAATGACCACCGGAGGAGAACGAAGCGCCGGAATGCAAAACGGCCAACGGGAAAAAATGCTCGAATGCCTGGGACGAGCACGTATGCAAATGCAATGCGCATGATGACATGATATGAGATGCATGACAACGATAACAACACATGGAGACAAAACCCGAACCCGAGGAAATAAATATAACTTAACGCCGGAAACGGCAAGAGTTGGAGTACAAATAGGGAAAGTTATATCCGGGGTGTTACACCTAGCTCAATCCTCCCCTTCCCATGCCCGATCCCCTCGATCCCGAGCTCGGTCATCGCCGCGCCTTCATCGATCCCGCGGCCACCGACTCACCATCACTACATCGCCATTTCCATGAGGTTCTCTGTCGTCTGCTTCATCATCTCCACCAGCGGATTGACCTCGGGAGCCACACCAATGACACCCATGTCTTCTTCTTCGCCCACAGTCGCCGCGGCCATCGCCGTCGATCACCACCGGTGCCTCTCGGCCTCGCCGAGCTCGTCCACGACCTCCTCGGGGTGAGCCTCCACCCGCCCCTTACTTCCCCTCCCCCCAACATCGTTTGTCGCCGCCTTGTGCCGCCCAAGCTCCGGCCATTGGCCATGGTCCACGCCAATGCCTCGCGCCACCGCACCCTGTGCGCGCCCTGTGCGCGCCCCTGGCCGCGATCAGCCACGTGTCGTCCGCCCCTTGGTCGCACCCTACCGCTCCCGTCATCGTGCATTGCCCCCACAGCCGCCCTTGGCCATGCGTGCCTGCAACTGATGCTGCTCGGAACGCTGCCTTCTGCTGCCGCTGAAGCTCTGCTGCTGTTGCCTGCTTCCTACTATTGCTTCTTGCTACTGTGGCCACTGCTAGGTTGCTCCTTGCCTGCCTGCTGCCCTCTTCTACTTTGCGGCTCGGCTGCTCTGCTAGCTACTGTCGCTATGCTTTGCTGCTGCCAGTGCATGCTGCCACACCCGGCCGCACTCGCCGTCCTGTGGCCTTCTACATGTGCTCGTCATGCTGCACTTCGGCCATTGTCGGGCAGGCATGCGTGCATACAGAGCATCCAGTGCTCCTAGGCATGCATGGCATATTTGCATGCTCATGTGCGTGCCTGCAACCTGCCAACATCCTTGGATTGGTGCTAGGATTTGTTTAGTATTAGGTAAACTTGGTTGGCTCAATGACATATGGACCCCATGTTAATTCTACACTAGTTTAATCTTTGTTCCAATGACAAGTGGGCCACCACCTCCAATTTCGACCAATCAATTTGACTGTGTTGACTTTGACCTAGGACCACATGTCATCCTTTGTGGCTGACTGCCACTTGGTACACATAGCTTAAATTCGAATTAAAACAATTACAAAAAATCTTTCAAAACTTCAAAAATTCATATAAAATAATATGTAACTCGGATGAAAATAATTTATAAATGAAAATCGATCATAAAAATATGACGAACCCGAATACGCCACCCACATACGTACCACACCCCTCTAACCTACTGAACATGCAATCATACCCCTCCAGTTTGTCTGTCCGAAAATGACAAACCCCGGGAATACTTTCCCAGTTGTTTTCCCCCTTCGCCGGTAACACCTAGTACCGAATTAGGTCACTCATAGCACCACGTATTGCCATGTTATGCTTTGTGATGCTTTAATTGCTCTGTTGTTTACTGTGTTCTCCCTCTGTTACTTCTTTCCGGTAGACCATGAGACCGCTGCTTATACCCCCATGATCGACTACATCGACGACGACTCCTCCTTCTTGCCATAGCAACCAGGTAAGCCAACCCACCTTGTTCATCCTGATATCGCCTACTATTTCCCTCTATTGCTTGCATTAGAGTAGTATTACTGTTTCATCAGTTTGATCCTGTACTGCTGCATAGCCTGTCCTTCTTACTACTGTTGATTCCTTTACCTACAAGCCTACATGCTTAGTATAGGTTGCTAGTTTATCATCAGTGGCCTTACACACTTGTCCGTCTACCATACTATACTACTGGGACGTGATCACTTGGGAGGTGAACACGAGTATATACTGTATACTATTACATGCTTATTTTACTGTTCGGAGATGGGGCTGAAGGGGCAGGTGGTTCCACCCAGGTAGTGGTGGGCCTGGTTTCCGGGCAACCCCCTCATGTTTACTTTGTGTCAGAGTGACAGGGCAGGTTGTGACCACCTAGGAGATAGGTGTGCCTGGTCCCTGGTCAGCGTCCGCGGATACTTCAAATAACACGCTTAACAAGATCTGGATATTTGACCTGAGTCTGGCCATTGGCCTATACGCACTAACCAACTACGCAGGAACAATTATGGGCACTCGACGTCGTGGTATCAGCCGAAGCCTTCTTGACGTCAGCGACTGAGCGGCGCATGCCGGATTGGACTGGAATGCCTACTCTTGTATTAGGCAGGCCAGGTCTGCTTACCGGGCACGTTCGCAACATGCATGTGTGCAATGGGCGATGGGCCCAGACCCCTGCGAACATAGGATTTAGACCAGCGTGCTGACGTCTTTGTTGCGCCTAGGTAGGGTTGCGACGTGTTGATCTTTCAAGGCTGGGCATGACCCAGGAAAGTTTGTCCGCCAGAGGGATCGACTACAAGATGTGGTGCACCACTGCAGGGAAGTTTATCTATTCGAATAGCCGTGTCCCTCGGTAAAAGGACGACCTGGAGTTGTATTCGGACCTTATGACAACTAGAATTTGATACTTAATAAAACACACCTCTTACAAGTTCCAGAGGTAACCCGGTGATCGCTTTCTCATAGGGCGGCGAGGGGAGGATCGCCGGGTAGGATTATGCTACGCTACTTGATGTTGCACTTGCTACACTCTTCTACATGCTTCAAGATGGAGGCGACCAGAAACGTAGTCTTCGATAGGACTAGCTACCCCCCCTCTTATTATGGCATTCTGCAGTTCAGTCCATAGATACTACCCATTTCATTGATACCAATGCATATGTAGTGTAGATCCTTGCATGCGAGTACTTTGGATGAGGACTCACGGTTGCTTTGCTCCCTCTTTTTCCCCTTTTCCATTTTTTCTCGGATGTCACAACCAGATGATGTAGTCTAGGAGTTAGGATCCCAAGGATGTTTCTACGTGGAGTTCGGCTTCGAGGAGTAGTTAGGAGGTCCCAGGCAGGAGGCCTTGCCTTTTCCATCGTTGCTACTGTTGTGCTAGCCTTCTTAAGGCTAACTTGTTTAACTTATGTCCGTACTCAGATAATATTGCTTCAACTGACTCTTGTGTATTCAAGCTTATGTATTTGAGCCCTCGAGGCACTTGGCTCGTAATATAAAGCTTGTATTATTTTATTTGTGTCTAGAGCTGTGTTGTGATATCTTCCCGTGAGTCCTTGATCTTAACCATACACATTTGCGTGTATGATTGAATCGATGGCGTCACAACCGGTGCTTAGGTGCTGTTCTTACTTGAACAAACCTCCTACTTATGATTAACCCTCCCGCAAGCATCCGCAACTATGAGAAAAGTATTAAGAATAAATTCTAACCATATCATTGAACTTTTGGATCCAATTGGTCCCTTACGGAATAGCGCATAAACTGGGGTTTAAGCTTCTGTCACTCTCACAACCCATCATCTAATTGCTACTCCACAATGCATTCCCTTAGGCCCAAATATGGTGAAGTGTCATGTAGTCGACGTTCACATGACACCACTAACGGAATCACAACATACATACTATGAAAATATCGAACGCATATCAAATTCACATGATTACTTGCAACATGATTTCTCCCGTGACCTCAAGAACAAAGGTAACTGCTCACAAATGATAAACATGCTCATGATCAGAGAGGTATTAAATAGCATATTGGATCTGAACATATAATTTTCCACCAAATAAACCATCTAGTAATCAACTACAAGATGTAATCAACACTACTAGTCACCCACAAGTACCAATCTATAGTTCCGGTAACAAAATTTGAACACAAGAGATGAACTAGGGTTTGAGAGGAGATGGTGCTGTTGAATATGTTGATGGAGATTGCCCTCCCCAAGATGGGAGACTTGTTGGTGATGATGATGACGATGATTTCCCCCTTCGGGAGGGAAGTACCCCCGGCAGAATCGCTCCACCGGAGGGCAAAAAGAGCTCTTGCACAAGTTCCGCCTCGAGGCGGCGGCGCATCATCCTGAAAGTCCTATCCTGATGTTTTCTAGGTCAAAATGACTTATATACCAAAAGATGGGCACCAGGGGTGGGCCGAGGAGGGCACAACGCGCCCAGGTGGGTTATGCCCACCTGGTGGGCCCCCTCTGGTAGTTATTTGCTCCAATAATTCTTAAATAATCCATAAAAAATCTCCGTGAAGTTTCACCTTGTTTGGAGTTGTGCATAGTAGGTGGCCAGACGTAGCTTTTCGAGGTCCAGATTTCTAGCTGCCAGAATTCTCCCTCTTGGTGTGTACCTTGCAAATTATGAGAGAAAGGGCATTAGAATTACTCCAAAAAGCATTATTATGGATAAAACATTGTAAATAACAGTAAGAAAACATGATGCAAAAGGATGTATCAAACCCCCAGGCGCAGCCTTGGCCCATTAGGTGTCTTTTGGTCCATAAAAAATCTCCATAAAGTTTTGTTGCATTTGGACCCGTTTGGTATTGCTTTCCGCGATGTAAAAAACATGCAAAAAACAACAATTGGCACTTTGCACTATGTCAATAGGTTAGTACCAAAAAATGATTAAAAATGACTATAAAATGATTAAAACATCCTAGATTGATAATATAATAGCATGGAACAATAAAAAATTATAGATATGTTGGAGACGTATCAGCATCCCCAAGCTTAACTCCTACTCGTGCTCGAGGAGGTAAGTGATAAAAACTGAACTTTTGATGTGGAAAGCTGCCTATCATGTCATATCATATTCTTTTCTTTATAGCATGGACATTTGGACTTTTATATTCTTCAAAGCAATAGTCTAGTTTTGACATGATAACTTAAATACTCAAGCATATCAACAAGCAACCAAGTCTTTCAAAATATAACGCTAAAATAAGCTATCCCTAGCCCATCATGCTCAATCATTGATCCATTCATGAAACACACTCGCATATTAACTACACCTAATGCTCAACTACGATCATAGTGCCTCCTAGTTGGTGCTTTTATAAGAGAAGATGGAGACTCAAATTCAAAAATAAAAATTGCATAAAGTAAAAGAAAGGCCCATTCGTAGAGGGAAGTAGGGATTTGTAGAAGTGCCAGAGCTCAAAGCGAAAAACTTAGAGATAAAAACATTTTGGGAGGTGTGTCCTTCCCACCAACGAAAACGACTTAGAGTTCCCAACACTTTCCATGCTAGATATATCAAAGGTGGTTCCCAAATAGAAAATAAAGTTCGTTCCTTTTTCCACCATACTTTCACTTTCCATGGCTAGCCGTATCCATGGTTGCCTTCCATACCAACACTTTCCAAGGAATTTATTATTTGACAACATAAAGTAAATTCTTTTTTCATTTCAGGACTGGGCATCCCTAATACCTTTGCCTTACTCTCGTGCAATGACAAGTGAATAAACACTCATCGTGAGAATAACACATCTAGCATGGAAAATATTAGCCACCCCTTACCGCTCCGCAAGTGAAACGAACACACAAAAGAGAAGTTTATTTTGAAAATTAGAGATGTCACATACAAATTTGCTTAGAACGGCAAAAGAATACCGCATATAGGTAGATATAGTGGACTCATGTGGAAAAAATGGTTTAAAGGTTTTTGGATGCACAAGTAGTGATCATAATTGGTGCAAAATGAAGGCTAGCAAAAGATTTAGAATCGACCAACTAAGAAACGAATAATCTCATAAGCGAGCATTAAGCATAATTAACACTGAATAATGCACCATAAGTAGGATATAATTTCATTACATAATTATTGAATTTTGTGCTTGCATAGGGAATCACAAACCTTAACACCAATATTCTTACTAAAGCATAATTAATCATCAACATGACTCACATATCACATCATCATATCTCAAAACTATTACTAAGAATCAAGTTTATTTTGTCCAATGATCTTCAAGAAATTTTTTATTATATCATTTGTTGGATATCTATCACTTTGGAACTAATTTTCATGTGTTTCTTTTGACAAGCTCAAACAAATATAAGCGAATATCATGAGCAAAATTATGTGACGAATAAAAATATAGCTTCGAGTAAAATACCGATGGTTGTTAGAAGAAAGAGGGGATGCCACTCAGGGGCATCCCCAAGCTTAGTTACTTGCTCTCTTTTAGATAATAACCTGGGATGCCGGGGCATCCCCAATCTTAGGCTCTTCTTACTCCTTATTCCTTCATCCAACGTAAGATAACCCAAAACTTGAAAACTTCAATCACACAAAACTCAACAAAAGCCTTCATGAGATCCGTTAGTATAAGAAAACAAATCACTATTATATGTGTTGTAGTAAACCAATTCTTATTTCGTTCTTGCATTATATCTATTGAATTCCAACTTTTCTATGGAAAAAACTCATCAAAGAAAACCATAGAGCCATCAAAATAAGCACACAACACAAAGAAAATAGAATCAGTCAAAAACAGAACAATCTATTGCAATCTGGGTGTTTTGAATACTTCTGCAACTCCAAAAACTCTGAAAAATTAGAAAGTCCTGAGAAATGTGTATATTGATCTACTGCAAAAGGAATGGGTATTTTATCCCTCTCTGGTTAAAAATGAGAATTATTTTTGCGAGCACAAAAGTTTCTATTTTTTCAGCAAGATCAAACTACTATCATCCAAGAAGACCCCAAAGGCTTTACTTGGCACAGACACTAATTAAAACATGAAAAACACAATCATAACAGTAGCATAATTGTTCTAACACTCAAAAAACCGGAAGCAAAAAGCAAAAATAAATTTTATTCATTGGGTTGCCTCCCAACAAGTGCTATAGTTTTACGCCCTTAGCTAGGCATAAAGCAAGAATCTATGTTTTGTCATCTCCGGTTCGAGATCCATAAGATGTCCTCATGATTGATTCATATTGTGGCCTAATTCTTGTTCTAGGGAAGTGTTCCATACCCTTCCTCAAAGGAAATTGGAACTTATTATTGCCTTCTTTCATATCAATCATGGCACCAATAGTGCGTAAAAACGGTCTACCAAGAATAATTGGACAAGACGGATTGCAATCAGTATCAAGAACAGTGAAATCTATGGGCACATAATTCCTATTTGCAAGAATAAGAACATCATTAATTCTTCCCACGGGCTCTTTGAGGGAGTCCTGGATTAGGGAGTCCTCGGACAGCCAGACTATATACTTTGGCCGGACTGTAGGACTATGAGGATACAAGATTGAATACTTCGTCCCATGTCCGGATGGGACTCTCCTTTGCGTGGAAGGCAAGCTTGATGGTTCGGATATGTAGATCTCCTCCCTTGTAACAGACTCTGTGTAACCCTAGCCCTTCCGGTGTCTATATAAGCTGGAGGGTTTTAGTCCGTAGGACAACAACAATCATACCATAGGCTAGCTTCTAGGGTTTAGCCTCTCCGATCTCGTGGTAGATCAACTCTTGTAATTCTCATATCATCAAGATCAATCAAGCAGGAAGTAGGGTATTACTTGCATGGAGAGGGCCCGAACCTAGGTAAACATTGTGTCCCCCGCCTCCTGTTACCATCCGCCTTAGACGCATAGTTCGGGACCCCCTACCCGAGATCCGCCGGTTTTGACATCGACATTGGTGATTTCATTGAGAGTTCCACTATGTCGTCATCATAAGGCTTGATGGCTCCTTCGATCATTGACAACGATGTGATCCAGGGTGAGGTTTTCCTCCCCGGACAGATCTTCATATTCGGCAGCTTCGTACTGCGGGCCAACTCGCTCGGCCATCTAGAGCAGATCGAGAGCTAAGCCCCTGGCCATCAGGTCAGGTTTGGAAGCTTGAACTATACTGCCGAAATCCGCGGAGACTTGATCTTCGACGGATTCGAACCCATGTCAGGTACGCCGCACAGTCACGATTAGCATGATTTAGCTCTGCCATCGGACAGTGTTCGGGAGATCACACCTGTAACTACTTCGGCCCTCAATCCGAAACAGATCGCGTCGTCCGAGGACGGGTGGATGGACCCCGCCACGGAGGCCGCACACTCAGTGGCGATAGAGCCGAATACTGACTTCACTTCCTATGAGACCTGTGTTGCCGGACACTCAGATTCGTCCCCGGCCACAGACTCCGAACCGCTCGCGTCCGTGCCCATCCAATCTGATTGGGCACTGATCATGGAGTTCACCTCCTCGGATATCTTTCAACACTCGCCCCTAGGCGACGTGCTAAACTCATTACTGTCTCTCTCCTTGTCAGGAGACCCTTGGCCGAACTATGTCCAGCTCGAGTGGGAAGCGGCTAACGAAGAAATTCGTTCCCCACCCACCACCCACTTAGCCATTGTCGACGACTTAACCGACATGCTTGATTTCAGCTCCTAAGATATCGATGGTATGGACGACAATGCAGGAGACGAACAGGAACCATCGCCCGTAGGGCGCTGGACTGCCACTTCATCACACGATATATACATGCTGGATACACCCAAAGAAAATGATGACGAGGAACGGGAGGAAGGAGGGAAGGACAATTCCCTCGAGAAGCAACCAAAGTGATGGCGTAAGCGCCGCTCCAAATCCCGCCCCGGTCGATCCCAAAGGAGACAACGACCACATGAACCCAACAGTGGAGCAGGGTGAACCAGCGGACGACGAACATAGTACGGAGCCGCTGTCCTGTCACGACGACCCCGAGGGTAAAACTCATCAACCTATCTCCGGAGACATGAATAGTCCGGACGGCAATGCACACATCATCCCTGAAAGACACTTGGAACAAGATAACCTTCATAAAAGGCTCATTGAAACCGCGCGGAGCCTGAACAAGCAAAAGCAAAGGCTTAAGACCACGCAGAATACACTCAACAGCAGATGGAATAAAGTGCTTAACACGGAAGAAAAGTACAGCGGTAATCGCCGCACAAAAAGCTATCCAAAGCGCAAGTTGTTGCCTGAATTCGACGACGAGGCCTTAGAGCCCACTCAGCCGTAAATAAAACGGACGATCAACCGGACCGGCCACTCCGTGGCCGCGACAGGGCGGCTAACGATGACATACACAAAAAAGGCGGTTTGACCAGGTCCATTTATGGACCTAGGAAGCGTGTCCCGGCATAGAATCATCGCCACCCAAATGACTATACTGACAGAATAATAGTTTGGAATCAAAACCAAACACTACAACCGTCAGACACACCCAAATATAGGGGTGCCGCGCACCCCCTATGCTTGACCGACGAGGTACTGGATCATGAATTCCCAGAAGGATTTAAACCCGTGAACATAGAGTCATACGACGGAACAACAGACCCTGGGGTCTGGATTGAGGACTTTATCCTTCACATCCACATGGCTCGTGGAGATGATCTCCACGCCATCAAATACTTGCCCTTAAAGTTGAAAGGACCAGCTAGGCACTGGTTGAAAATCCTCCCCGAAAACTCAATTGGAAGTTGGGAAGAGCTCGAGGACGCTTTCAGGGCTAATTTTCATGGGACCTATGTCCGACCTCCGGATGCAGACAATTTAAGTCACATCATTCAACAACCCGGAGAGTCAGCCCGAAAGCTTTGGAACAGATTCCTCACTAAGAAGAATCAAATTGTTGATTGCCCGGACGCCGAAGCCTTAGCTGCTTTCAAACGTAGTGTCCGGGATGAATGGCTTGCCCGACACCTCGGCTAGGAAAAACCAAGGACAATGGCAGCCCTAACAAGCCTTATGACCCGCTTTTGCGCGGGCAAGGATAGTTGGCCGGCCCGCAGCGGCACCAGCGACCCAAGCACATCCAAAGTCAGGGATGGCAATGGAAAACCACAACGAAATAAAAGCAAGCGTCGAAGTAACGAAGACAGCCCAGACAACACGGCGGTAAACGCCGGATTCAGGGGCT
The DNA here is from genome assembly GCF_018294505.1 of Triticum aestivum. Classification (NCBI taxonomy): domain Eukaryota; kingdom Viridiplantae; phylum Streptophyta; class Magnoliopsida; order Poales; family Poaceae; genus Triticum; species Triticum aestivum. Next base: position 355,696,082 of record NC_057800.1, on the reverse strand, counting down.
CTCGACCCGGTCAACGGAAAAAGCCATTCAAAGGCAACAGAGATGGACCGTCCAGCCTAAACAAGATTTTGGACAGATTATGTCAGATTCACGGCACCTTCGATAAACTTGCAAATCACACCAATAGAGAATGTTGGGTCTTTAAGCAAGCCGGCAAGCTAAACGCCGAACACAATGGGAGGGAGATACCAAGTAAAGACGAGGATGAGCCTCACCAACAAAACACTGGGGGACAGAAAAAATTCCCAGCAGAAGTCAAAACAGTGAACATGATTCACGTAACGAAGAGGAGGAGCACACGCGCACTCTGAAACGTATACATCGTAGAGCCTTCTACCCCCAAGTTCAACCCTTGGTCGGCCTACCCAATCACTTTTGATCGCAGGGATCACCCGACTAGTATCCGGCACGGAGGATCGGCTGCCTTGGTACTAGACCCAATAATTGATGGATACCATCTCACCCGAGGCCTTATGGACGGTGGCAGTAGTCTTAATCTGATATATCAAGACATAGTCCACAAAATGGGGATAGACCCAACAAGAATCTACCAAAGCAATACTACCTTTAAAGGAGTAGTACCAGGCCCAGAGGCCCGCTGCACGGGCTCTATAGTACTAGAGGTTGTATTTGGTTCTCCCGACAACTTCCGTAGTGAAGAATTAACCTTTGACATCGCTCCGTTCCAAAGCGGCTATCAAGCACTACTCGGAAGAACAACCTTCACTCGTTTTAATGCAATACTGCATTACGCTTATCTTAAGCTTAAGATGCCCGGTCCACGTGGCATCATCATAGTTAGCAGAAACTCAGAGAGTTCCTTACATGCGGAGGAAGTACGGCGGCTTTCGCAGCCGAACACTGAATGACCCCTCCAACCAGAATAAATGATCGGTCGTCAAGACCGCGGACACGGCTAGACGAGTCCTGCGCACCCCTCGCTGTAACAGTTCAGATAAACCCGAGATCGGGTCGATGGATATACCCCCATAGGTGGCGCTAGGGGCTTCCCGCATGTAAAAAGAACTATAGTTCGGTTTGACCTTACTTAGATTGAATTTCCATGGTCTATTAAGAATAACCATTTTTCCGCACGTAGACTTTCACCTGGGTTTTTTCTCTCTTGCATATGAAAATCATACTACACCCTTCCAGGACACGGCACAACGGAGACATAGGCGCAGACGTGCAGCAGGGCCCCGATCAAAGGTTTCTTTCTAGATTAAGACCCTGTGTAAACCTTTCTCACTGTCTCTTGTTGCTTCACGCCCTCCGGATACTTAGCACAACCGAGAGGGATGCTGACGTTATTGGCATTTTCGCCACATCAGACTGATGCACGTACCTGGAAATTCAGGGTTCATTATCAAGGGCTTTGCTCAGCCCGGTATATGTTGTAAAGTCCGAATACCTTAGGGAGTGTTCGGCATCGCGAGTTTGGCCTTATATGCATCAGCTCCGAATCATGTCTTTGTCAAACGTTGGGATTGCCCGGCTCCCGTGTTTTGCTACCTTACATTCCGCTCTATCGGCTAAGGCGGCACCGAGAGAACTACTGCGATTGTGCCCTGGTTCATCGGGATGAGCACCTCAGTAGAGAAAGCCGAAAACTGACTGTCATGATAAAGCGCGAGACTGCTCAACCACTCGAGGACTCAGCGGAATCTTCGTGATTCCTCCGCATTAATGAAGGACCGGTTTCCCGGTCATGTATGTACGCGCACTGTATTCGGATAAGCGCGGAAGTACCAGGGGCTATATAGTAGCCCCACTGTCAAATTCCTATGGCTAAGTGAAAGTATTAAAGCAATATAGTCCGATTGCCTTGTTCGCCGCGCTATTACCTCCTTCATGGACCAAGACATTGGATCAAGTTTGAATACGTGCTTTTCCGAACACCCCCGCATTATGCGTGGGGGCTGAAGCCGACGACTGCAAACTTTCAGGTTATATACTTACATAAATGGCCACACAGGAGGCATCATAATACCTTCAGGCAATAAAAAAAGCCTGTATAATTCAAATAATACTATTTTTACAATGGGGATATGAGTCACTCGAACATGATACTCTTCGAGCACTGAGCCTCTACTAAACGAGCGCCTTCTAGGACTTCTTCTAAATAGTGCTCGGCCAAGACCTGGCCTACGGCCAGACCCTGGGTTGTAATAGCGGTGGCTTCCATCTCTGCCCAGTATGTCTTAGCACGGGCAAGAGCCATCCGCGCACCCTCTATGCACGCTGACCTATTTACGGCATTGATATGCTGCACAGCACCAAGGAATCGTTGCACTAAACCAAAATAACTATTCGGCTTTGGTCCTTCCGGCCAAAGATGATCCATGATAGACCTCATGGCAAGCCTGGACAACCTATGGAGCTCAGCCCACTCGACCATTTGCTCATTTAACAACAGCGGACGCATCGGAGCACTGAACTACAACCAGAACAACTTCTCTACTTCATGATCTTCTTGATCTTTGAAAAATGCAGTCGCATCAGCAGCACTCATTGCCAAGTCCTCATACGCGTCTGCAGCACTCCCTAATCGATCCAGAGGGGCATACTTCGGATCTCCAAACTTCATTCGCAACAAAAAGGGCTTCCCAGTCGTGATATCTCCGGCTTGACGGAGCTCCTGCTCTGCCGCTCTGATTTTAGAACGGGTTTCCTTGGCTGCCTCCACGGCTCTCTTCAGGTTAGCCGCTCTCACTTGGCTTTCCTTTTCAAGAAGCTCATATCGGCCGGCGGCATGTTTCAGCTCAACAGCCATCTTGGCTATTTCATCTTCGCTCTTGCGATGAGCAGCCTCTTCAGCTCTTAAGTCTTCGGCCGCCTTTAGGGCAGCCGCATCACTTCTCCTGGCTTGTTCCTTGGCTCAGGCAAGTTCCGCCCGAAGGGTCTCCACGGCGGCAGCTCCATCTGCAGTCAAAACGTATTATAAATACTAGCATCATGCTCCTCTTAACACTTGTTGACCACCCAAAAATACATACCCTATGCCTCGTCAAGCCGCTTGTTCACAAGCGTAATGTCGGCATCTGCCGTGTCTAGTTGCCGGCTTAGTCTAGCAAACTCAGCAGTCCGGTCAGCCACCGGACCGTCCGCTGCCTGCACATGAAAGCAACGCGATCACTACCTGGGACTATGATCCTCTGTTTGCCGCCTTGGGAGAGCAACCAGAGTCTCAGGGGCTACTATTTGTATAGAGCACACCTAGCGTGTGTGGTACCATCAATTTTTTTTCGTACCTCAAAGCCTTTTAGCAGGCTCATAAAAGCTTCATGCAACCCACTTTTGGCGGATGAGATCCTCTCAACCACCGTACCCATTAAAGTACGATGCTCCTCCAAGATAGCCGGTCGCTCCAAAAGACCCGTCAGTATGTCCGGTTGCGCACCGGACAACACCGGACTCTTTCTGTTACTCCCCTTAGGAGCCGAATACTCCGGACTTCGGGTGGCTGAAGGGTTACCTTCTGGCATTGGCGGATCAGGAGAAATCCTCCGTGATGACACCTCAGGGTCATCCGCCCCATGAGGCGGGGAGACAAGGGGATGCGTTTCGCTCTCCATCATCTCTGGAAGAAGATTCCCCGAAGACGAACTCTGTCAGGAAGAGCTACGATCCGGACTGCAAGACATACGTCTCGGTTATTGTCCGTGGAGATAAAGCAAAATACATTTACCAAACGTGCTTTTGTTCACTTACAGCTCGGTGGAGCGCTGATCCCCTTGCGGGCACTATGCGGAAGGAATGCCCTATAGGTCAGGGCCCTCTGGCGAGGGTTTCTTCTCTCGTTTGGAAACCCTTGTTTCCAAGTCTTCAGGAGCGGTCCTTTTCCTTCCTTGGGGAGAGGGAATTTCGGATTCTTCTCCCCGATTATCCTCCTTTGTGGAGGTACTAATTCCCCCGATTAGGACGAGTAATGCGTGAGGCTCGCTTTTGGCTTCCTCGTCTCTCCCTTTATCTTCCCCCGAGGGCACTTGATAAGGTGCGTACTCCAGCATCCTGGCTAGTATAGGATCCGGCGAGCCCTCGGGAAGGGGGGCCGAACACCTGATCATCTTTGCCTTTCTTACCCAGTCTTGGACAAGAGCAATTCTTTCAGAATTATGTTATGACAAATGAAAAGATAGTGTGCTCGGTTGTGGAAATACTTACCTGGGTATCTGGACGATTACAGTTGAGACTCGCATCCTCGGTGGTGTCCGGACACTTTATTCGTGATCTGAAGAACAATCCATACATCTCTTTGAGTGTCACGCCGAAGAACTGTTGAATAGTTCGCGGTCCTTCCGGGTTGAACTCCCACATACAGAGAGATCGACGTTGGTATGGCAGGACCCGACGAACTAGCATAGCTTGCATTACTTCGACGAGATCGACATCCCTCTTGAGGAGATCTCGGATGCGACTTTGCAATGTCGGCATGTCATTAACCAGCCCCCAGTCTAGCCCCTTGTTGACCCATGACGCCAGTTGTGGTGGGGGGCCCGAACAGGAGGCGGGGGCAGCCACCCACTTAGTACTTCGGGGAGCTGTGATGTAAAAACACTCCCACTGCCATAAGTTGGATATCCCCGGGAAGGAACCCTTTGGCCATGGGGCATCGACTCCTTTGCTTATTGTGTCACCTCCGCATTCTGCGTGTCGCCCATCGATTATCTTCGGCTTCACATTCAAGGTCTTGAACCATAAGTCGAAGTGTGGGGTGATGCGGAGGAATGCCTCACATACGACGATAAACGACGAGATGTGAAGAATGGAATCCGGAGCAAGATCGTGGAAGTCGAGCCCATAATAGAACATGAGCCCTCTGTCGAAGGGATCAAGACTAAAGCCTAGCCCTCGGATGAAGTGGGAAACAAATACGACACTCTCGTTGGGTTCGGGAGTGGGGATGACCTGCCCTCGGGCAGGCAGCCTGTGCGAGATTTCGGCGGTCAGATACCTGGCCTCCCTTAGCTTCTTGATGTCATCCTCTGTGACAGACGAAGCCATCCACCGGCCCTGAAGGTTGGATCCGGACATGATTGAAGGTCCGAAGAGCTTCGCCTGAGCCTTGGGTGTTGGAACTCGGGGTGGGGGCAGGGAGGGATTGAGCGTGAGAAGAAAGGGACAGGATTTGGCCCCTTTATAAAGAGGGCGAATACCAAGTGTCCTCCGCGTGGCTGTTTGGAACTTGCCTAAAATCGAGGAGTCATAATAACGAGCACGATTGGGTTACCCACACCCGTATTGATGAGAATCCCGTGATAAGGGGACACGATCTCTGCTTCGACGAGACGTGCCAATAAAACCGCTTCGCAATACGTGTCGTGGCGGGCAGGGAAAAATGGTTCAAATAATGACCAAGGCCATGGTGTGATGTCACATTATGAAAAGTTGTCAGCAGATTAGATTTGTGGAAATATTGTACTCTCTACGGTGGTATGTGGAATTTGTTTTGTAGAGCCAGACACTATCCTTGTGTTCAAAATCCTCTACGGAGTATTCGGAGGGGGAACCCGCCTTGCAATGCCGAAGACAATCTGCGTGCCGGACTCGTCGTCATTGAACCCTGGTTCAGGGGCTACTGAGGGAGTCCTGGATTAGGGGGTCCTCAGACAGCCGGACTATATACTTTGGCTAGACTGTAGGACTATGAGGATACAAGATTGAAGACTTCATCCCATGTCCGGATGGGACTCTCCTTTGCGTGGAAGGCAAGCTTGACGGTTCGGATATGTAGATCTCCTCCCTTGTAACCGACTCTGTGTAACCCTGGCCCCTCCGGTGTCTATATAAACCGGAGGGTTTTAGTCCGTAGGACAACAACAATCATACCATAGGCTAGCTTCTAGGGTTTAGCCTCTCCGATCTCGTGGTAGATCAACTCTTGTAATACTCATATCATCAAGATCAATCAAGCAGGAAGTAGGGTATTACCTCCATCGAGAGGGCCCGAACTTGGGTAAACATTGTGCCCCCCGCCTCCTGTTACCATCCGCCTTAGACGCACAGTTCGGGACCCCCTACCCGAGATCCGCCGGTTTTGACACGGACACTCTTTAATAGTAGAATCCGCCAAGTACAAATCTAAAGAACATGATTCAATATCGGTATGACCAAGCACATTACATAAAGATTTCCGGAATTGTAGATACATTAGCACCCATGTCACATAAAGAAAAACCCTAATAGTTTTTAATCTTGACTTTGATAGTAGGTTCCCATTCATCATGCAATTTTCTAGGAATTGAAACTTCTGATTCCAAATTTTCTTCTAAAGCTTTCATCATAGCATCAACAATATGTTTAGTAAAAGCTTTATTTTGTTCATAAGCATGGGGTGAATTTATCATGGATTGCAACAAAGAAATACAATCAATCAAAGAGCAACTATCATAATTAAAGTCTTTTTAATCCAAAAGAGTAGGCACATCACTAGCTAAAGTTTTGACCTCTTCAAACCCAGTTTTATCAATTTTCTCGACAAGATTTTCACCCTCCGAAATATCAGGACGCCTTCTAACTAAAGTTGACTCTTATCCAGTCCCTTTTTCATCAACCTTAACTTTACTAAACAAGGAATAAATAAAAGAAACACCAATCATTTTAAGATCTTCATCACTTTTACGAAAGTAATCACTACAAAACGCTTTCTCTAAAAATTCTCTTTTAGCTCTAAACATAGCAGTTCTTTTCTTACTTTCATCCATAGAAACATAAAGGGCTTTAATTGATTCCTCTACCTTAGGCACAAAAATTTTCTTCTTGAGACTTTCGACATCATGAGAAATTCTATCAACACTTCTAGACAAATCATCAATTTGATTCAGCTTTTCTTCTATGGTAGTGTTGAAAACTTTTTGCGTGTTGGTAAATTCTTTAATATTATTCTCAAGATCAGAGGTGTTCCTATTATTATTATAAGAAGGATTTCCATAGGAATTACCATAATTATTAGAGGAATTACTAGGAAAAGGCCTAGGATTAAAATTACCTCTATAAGCATTGTTGTTGAAATTACTTCGAGAAATAAAATTCACATCTACGACATCACTATTTTGCTCAATCAAGGTAGACAAAGGCATATCATTGATATCAATAGAAGCACTTTTACTAGCAACCATTTTCATAAGAGCATCAACTTTTTCACTCAAAGAAGAAATTTCTTCAATCAAATTAACTTTTTTACTAGTAGGAGCTCTTTCGGTATGCCATTGTGAATAATTTGCCATGATATTATCAAGCAATTTGGTGGCTTCAGCCAAAGTAGTTTCCATAAAAGTACCACCCGTGGCGGAATCTATAAGATTACGAGAAACAAAATTCAAGCCCGCATAAATTTTTTGTATGATCATAAAAAGATTTAACCCGTGAGTTGGGCAATTTCTTAGCATCATTTTCATCCTTTCCCAAGATTGTGCAACATGCTCTTATAAGTCTCCAACATATCTATAATTTTTGATTGTTCCATGCTATTATATTATCCATCTTGGATGTTTTATATGCATTTATATGCTATTTTATATGATTTTTGGGACTAACCTATTAACCTAGAGCCCAGTGCCAGTTTATGTTTTCTCCTTGTTTTTGAGTTTTACAGAAAAGGAATACCAAACGGAGTCTAATAGACGTGCCAATTTTTGATGATTTGTTATGGACCAATAGAAGCCCTCGGAGTAAAAGAGTTGGGCCAGAAGAGTCCTGGGCCGTCCATGAGGGTGGGGGGCGCGCCCTACCCCCCTGGGCGCGCCGCCCTATCTCGTGGATGACTCGGGGACCCCCGGACTTGTTCCCGACGCCAAAAATTCCTATAAATACAGAAACCTCCAGAAAATAACCTAGATTAGGAGTTCCGCTCCTGCAAGCCTCTGTAGCCACTGAAAACCAATCTAGACCCGTTCTGGCACCCTGCCGGAGGGTGGAATCCCTCTCCGGTGGCCATCTTCATCATCCCGGCGCTCTCCATGACGAGGAGGGAGTAGTTCACCCTCAGGGCTGAGGGTATGTACCAGTAGCTATGTGTTCGATCTCTCTCTCTCTCTGTCGTGTTCTTGATTTAGTACGATCTTGATGTATCGCGAGCTTTGCTATTATAGTTGGATCTTATGATGTTTCTCCCCTTCTACTCTCTTGTAACTGATTGAGTTTTCCCTTTGAAGTTATCTTATCGGATTGAGTCTTTAAGGATTTGAGAACACTTGATGTATGTCTTGCATGTGCTTATCTGTGGTGACAATGGGATATTCACGTGATCCACTTGATGTATGTTATTGTGATCAACTTGCGAGTTCCGTGACCTCGTGAACTTATGCATAGGGGTTGGCACACGTTTTCGTCTTGACTCTCCGGTAGAAACTTTGGGGCACTCTTTGAAGTTCTTTGTGTTGGTTAAATAGATGAATCTAAGATTGTGTGATGCATATCGTATAATCATACCCACGGATACTTGAGGTGACATTGGAGTATCATTAAGGTTTTGGTTGATTTGTGTCTTAAGGTGTTATTCTAATATGATCTCTAGGATAGATCAAATGCAAAGAATAGCTTCGTGTTATTTTACTATGGACTCTTGAATAGATCGATCAGAAAGAATAACTTTGAGGTGGTTTCATACCCTACAATAATCTCTTTGTTTGTTCTCCACTATTAGTGACTTTGAAGTGACTCTTTGCTGCATGTTGAGGGATAGTTTTATGATCCAATTATGTTACTATTGTTGGGAGAACTTGCACTAGTGAAAGTATGAACCCTAGGCCTTGTTTCAACGCATTGCAATAGCGTTTTCGCTCACTTTTATCATTAGTTACCTTGTTGTTTTTATATTTCCATATTGCACTTGTATCACCATCTCTTCGCCGAACTAGTGCACCTATACAATTTACCATTGTATTGGGTGTGTTGGGGACACAAGAGACTCTTTGTTATTTGGTTGCAGGGTTGTTTGAGAGAGACCATCTTCATCCTACGCCTCCCACGGATTGATAAACCTTAGGTCATCCACTTGAGGGAAATTTACGACTATCCTACAAACCTCTGCACTTGGAGGCCCAACAACGTCTACAAGATGTCTGGCGCCGTTGTCGGGGAAGTTAGTTCTTGAAGGTATATCTTTAGATCTTGCAGCCATGTGATCCTTGAAGCTTGCCTCCTCCGTGCTCTCTCGATGGCTGCCAACCCTAGGACCTTGAGCTCCAGCTGCTTTCTGAGGTTGATCTCGGCTGCCGACAATCTTCTGCTCTCCTGGGCTAGATCAAGCAAACGGATGACTTCATTTGCTATGTGAAACTGCATGGTTGCCCTCCCAAAAGTGGTTTTGCTCCATATCTTCAGGTCCGCTGTCGTCCTCTCAAGCTTCTTCTTCACCCTGACAAAAGGGCAGTCATGGTGCACTGGCCATTGCCACGCTCGCAGAACAGTTTCTGTAAAGCGGGGGAAGCGCGGCCAGAAACTCTCAAACCTGAAACGTGCCTGTCTACATGGCTTGCTTGTGGCTGTCAGGTACAGCGGGGAATGATCCGAAAAATATGTAGAGGCATCCACTAGGATGTGATCAGGGTGCAGTACTTCCCAGTCCTTGTTGCAGAACACTTTGTCGATGCTGCAAAGCGTTGGCACTTCTCTTTCGTTGCTCCAAGTGAAACATCGGTTTTTGCATCTTATCTCCCTCAGTCCAGCTTGATCAATGGCCCTCCTAAACTTTCCAATCATTCTTCTATTTATATTGGCATTGTTCTTGTCAGCAGCCTGGTAGATCATGTTAAAATCGCCATTGATCATCCGTGGCTCTGCCGTAGATGGAGCTGTCGCGGCGATTTCAGCCAGGAAGCTATCTTTCTGGGCGTCATCTGTTGGCCCATACACTATGGTGATCCAGAAGTGCAGCCCAGAGTGGAGCTCAAGAACCCTAGCCGTAATGGAGAAGTCTCCCAAGTTTTGATGAGCAAATTTATTATGATGATAACATGCCTCCTATTTATGAAGATTATTGTGATGATACTTATGTTATAAAAAGTAGTGATGATTATATTTACAAAACTTGTCATGATTATGATTATCCTTTTCCTGAACATTACTCTTTTAATGTGGAAAAAATTTATACTATTCGAGTTTCTTATGATACTCCCACTATTCCGAATAAGAAGAATTTTGCTTATGTGGAGATTAGTAAATTTTGTATGCTTGGGGACCATGAAAATAATGCTTTATGTGATGGTTATATTTTTGAATTCATTCATGATGCTACTGAAAATTATTATGAGGGAGGAATATATGCTCGTAGGAATTACAATAATACCAAATTTCCTCTCTATGTGCTTAAAATCTTGAAGTTATCCTTGTTTTACTTTCCTATGCAAGTTGATTCTTGTTCCCATAAATTGTTTGCTCACAAAGTCCCTATGCATAGGAAGTGGTTTAGACTTAAATGTGCTAGTCATATTCTTCATGATGCTCTCTTTATGTTTCAATTCTTATCTTTTATATGAGCATCATTGAAATCATCATGCCTAGCTAGGGGCGTTAAACGATAGCGCTTGTTGGGAGGCAACCCAATTTTTTTTTGTTTTTTAGTTTTTGTTCCTGTTTACTAATAAATAATTTATCTAGACTCTGTTATGATTGTATTTTTTATGTTTTAACTAGTGTTTGTGCCAAGTAAAGCCTTTAAGATCTTCTTGGGCAATAGTTGTTTGATCTTGCTATAAAAACATAAAGTTTGCGCCCACGAAAATAATTATCATGTTTTACCCAAGAGCGATAAAATACCCATTCCAATTTCAATATATCAACATACAAATTCTCCTGGTCCTCCTAATTTTTCAGAATGTTTGGAATTACACAAGTATTCGAAACCGCCAGATTTCTACAGACAGTTCTGTTTTTGACAGATTCTGTTTTCTATGTGTTGTTTGCTTATTTTGATGAATCTATGAGTAGTATCGGAGGGTATGAACCATAGAGAAGTTGTAATATAGTAGATATTACACCAATATGAATTTAGAATGAGTTCACAATAGTACCTATGTGGTGATTTATTTTCTTATAGTAACGGAGCTTACGAGTTTTCTGTTAAGTTTTGTGTTGTGAAGTTTTCATGTTTTGGGTAAAGAATCGATGGACTATGGAATAAGGAGTGGCAAGATCCTAAGCTTGGGGATGACCAAGGCACCCCAAGGTAATATTCAAGGACAACCAAGAGCCTAAGCTTGGGGATGCCCCGGATGGCATCCCCTCTTTCACCTTCGTTCATCGGTAACTTTACTTGGAGCTATATTTTTATTCACCGCATGATATGTGTTTTGCTTGGAGCATCATTTTATTTTATTTTGTTTTGCTTTCTATTTGAATAATATCCCAAGATCTAAAATTCTTAAATGTTAGAGAGTCATCACATAGTTACATAATTATTCAATTACTCTTTGATCTTCACTTATATCTTTCGAAGTACTTTGTCGTTTGCTCTAGTGCTTCACTTATATCTTTTTAGAGCATGGAGGTGGTTTTATTTTGAAGAAATATATGAACTCTCTTGATTCACTTATATAATTTTGAGAGTCTTTTATAATAGCATGGTAATTTGCTTTGGTTGTGAAATTAGTCCTAATATGATGAGCATCCAAAATGGGTATAATAAAAACTTTCATATAAAGTGCATTGAATACTATGTGAAGTTTTATTCCTTATGATTGTTTTGAGATATGAAGATGGTGATATTGGAGTCATGCTAGTTGAGTAGTTGTGAATTTGAGAGATACTTGTGTTAAAGTTTGTGATTCCCGTAGCATGCACGTATGGTGAACCGTTATGTGATGAAGTCGGAGCATGATTTATTTTTTATTGTCTTCCTTATAAGTGGCGGTCAAGGACGAGCGATGGTCTTTTCCTACCAATCTATCCCCCTAGGAGCATGCGCGTAGTACTTCATTTTGATAATTAATATATTTTTGCAATAAGTATGTGAGTACTTTATGACTAATGTTGAGTCCATGGATTATACACACTCTCACTCTTCCACCATTGCTAGCCTCTCTTGTGCCACGCAACTTTTGCCGGTTCCTTACACCTGTTATGTTCCTTGATTTTGACAGTTTGCCTTGAATAAAACTCCTCCAACAAGGCCCAACATTGGTTTTACCATTTGCCACCTAGCCTCTTTTTCCTTGGGGTTCCGCGGACTCAAGGGTCATCTTTATTTTAAACCCCCGGGCTAGTGCTCCTCTGAGTGTTGGTCCAAAACAGATCCACTTGCAGCGCCACCTTGGGGAAACTTGAGGGTTGGTTTTAGTTGTACGTAGTGTTCATCCGGTGTGCCCTGAGAATGAGATATGTGCAGCTCCTATCGGGATTTGTCGGCACAGCGGGTGGTCTTGCTGGACTTGTTTTACCATTGTCGAGATGTCTTGTAACCGGGATTCCGAGTCTGATCGGATCGTCTTGGGAGAAGGAATATCCTTCGTTGACCGTGAGAGCTTGTGATGGGCTAAGTTGGGACACCCCTGCAGGGTTTTGAACTTTCGAAAGCCGTGCCCGCGGTTATGGGCAGATGGGAATTTGTTAATGTTTGGTTGTATAAAACATGAAACTTAACTTAATTAAAATGAATCAACCGAGTGTGTGGCCGTGATGGTCTCTTTTCGGCAGAGTCCGAGAAGAGAACACGGTCTCATGTTATGCTTGATCGTACGTTGTTCTAGGATCACTTCTTGATCATAGTTTCTCGACCGTGCCTTGCCTTCTCTTCTCGCTCTCATTTGCGTATGTATCCACCATATATGCTAGTGCTTGCTGCAGCTCCACATCATACCTTTTACCTTACTTATAAGCTTAAATAGTCTTGATCGTGAGGGTGTGAGATTGCTGAGTCCCCGTGACTCACAGATTACTTTCAAAACTAGATGCAGGGACCGATGATACCGCTCCAGGAGATTCTACTGAGCTCAAGTGGGAGTTCGATGAGGACTCAGGACGATACTACGTTTCCTTTCCAGATGATCAGTAGTGGAGCCCAGTTGGGCCGATCGAGGACATTATGCGTTTGGGGTTGTCTTTATTTTGGTTCCATAGTCGGACCTTGATTGTATCTGGATGATTGTAATGTTATATTTATGCTATTGTGTGATGTGGCAATTGTAAGCCAACTATGTACCTCTTTTCTTATTCTGTACATGGGTTGTGTGAAGATTACCCCACTTGCGACATTTCTTACAATGCGGTTATGCCTCTAAGTCGTGCTTCAACACGTGGGAGATATAGCCGCATCGTGGGCGTTACAACACCCAGCATATACTTTCCTCAAAACAGCCACCATACCTACCTATTATGGCATTTCCATAGCCATTCCGAGATATATTGCTATGCAACTTTCCACTGTTCCATTTATTATGACACACACCATCATTATTGTCATATTGCTTTGCATGATCATGTTGACATCGTATTTGTGGCATAGCCACCGTTCATAATTCTTTCATACATGTCACTCTTGATTCATTGCACATCCTGGTACACTACCGGAGGCATTCATATAGAGTCATATCTTGTTCTAAGTATCGAGTTGTAATTCTTGAGTTGTAAGTAAGTAAAAGTGTGATGGTCATCATTATCAGATCATTGTCCCATGTGAGGAAAGGATGATGGAGACTATGATACCCCACAAGTCGGGATGAGACTTCGGACGAAAAAAATAGAAAATAGAGGCCATAAAAAAAGAGAAGGCCCAAAAAAACAAAAAAAAACAAAAAAATGAGAGAAAAAGAGAGAAGGGGCAATGCTACTATCCTTTTACCACAGTTGTGCTTCAAAGTAGCACCATGATCTTCATGATAGAGAGTCTCCTATGTTGTCACTTTCATATAGTAGTGGGAATCTTTCATTACAGAACTTGGCTTGTATATTCCAATGATGGGCTTCCTCAAAATGCCCTAGGTCTTCGTGAGCAAGCGAGTTGGATGCACACCCACTTATTTTCTTTTTGAGCTTTCATACACTTATAGCTCTAGTGCATCTGTTGCATGGCAATCCCTACTCACTCACATTGATATCTATTGATGGGCATATCCATAGCCCGTTGATACGCCTAGTTGATGTGAGACTGTCTTCCACCTATAGTGCTATGTCCATGGCTCACACTCATGTATTGCGTGAAGATTGAAAAAGTTTGAGAACATCAAAAGTATGAAACAATTGCTTGTCTTGTCATCGGGGTTGTGCATGATTTAAATATTTTGTGTGATGAAGATAGAGCATAGCCAGACTATATGATTTTGTAGGGATAGCTTTCTTTGGCCATGTTATTTTGAGAAGACATGATTACTTTGTTAGTATGCTTGAAGGATTATTATTTTTATGTCAATATTAACCTTTTGTCTTGAATCTTTCGGAACTGAATATTCTTGCCACAATAAAGATAATTACATGGATAAATATGTTAGGTAGCATTCCACATCAAAAATTCTGTTTTTATCATTTACCTACTTGAGGACGAGCAGTAATTAAGCTTGGGGATGCTTGATACGTCTCCAACATATCTATAATTTTTTATTGTTCCATGCTATTACATTATCCATCTTGGATGTTTTATATGCATTAATATGCTATTTTATATGATTTTTGGGACTAACCTATTAACCTAGAGCCCAGTGTCAGTTTATGTTTTTTTCTTGTTTTTGAGTTTTACAGAAAAGGAATACCAAACGGAGTCCAATTGACATGCCAATTTTTGATGGACCAAAAGAAGCCCTCGGAGTAAAAGAGTTGGGCCAGAAGAGTCCTGGGCTGTCCATGAGGATGGGGGGCGCGCCCTACCCCTCGGGCGCGCCGCCCTATCTCGTGGACTCGGGGACCCCCCTGACTTGTTCCCAATGCCAAAAATTCCTATAAATACAGAAACCTCCAGAAAATAACCTAGATCTGTAGCAACTAAAAACCAATCTAGACCCGTTCCGGTACCCTGCCGAAGGGGGGAATCCTTCTCCGGTGGCCATCTTCATCATCACGGCGCTCTCCATGACGAGGAGGGAGTGTTTCACCCTCGGGGCTGAAGGTATGTACCAGTAGCTATGTGTTTGATCTCTCTCTCTCTCTCTCTCTCTCGTGTTCTTGATTCGGTACAATCTTGATGTATCACGAGCTTTGCTATTATAGTTGGATCTTATGATGTTCCTCCCCCTCTACTCTCCTGTAATGGATTGAGTTTTCCCTTTGAAGTTATCTTATCAGATTGAGTCTTTAAGGATTTGAGAACACTTGATGTATGTCTTCCATGTGCTTATCTGTGGTGAAAATGGGATATTCATGTGATCCACTTGACGTATGTTTTGGTGATCAACTTGCGAGTTCCGTGACCTCGTGAACTTATGCATAGGGGTTGGCACATGTTTTCTTCTTGACTCTCCGGTAGAAACTTTGGGGCACTCTTTGAAGTTCTTTGTGTTGGTTGAATAGATGAATTTGAGATTGTCTGATGCATATCGTATAATCATACCCACGGATACTTGAGGTGACATTGGAGTATCTAGGTGACATTAGGGTTTTGGTTGATTTATGTCTTAAGGTGTTATTCTAGTACGAACTCTAGGATTGATCGAACGGAAAGAATAGCTTCGTGTTGTTTTACTAAGGACTCTTGAATAGATTGATCAGAAAGAATAAATTTGAGGTGGTTTCATACCCTACAATAATCTCTTCATTTGTTCTTCGCTATTAGTGACTTTGGAGTGACTCTTTGTTGCATGTTGAGGGATAGTTTTATGATCCAATTATGTTATTATTGTTGAGAGAACTTGCACTAGTGAAAGTATGAACCCTAGGCCATGTTTCAACGCATTGCAATACCGTTTTCGCTCACTTTTATCATTAGTTACTTTGCTGTTTTTATATTTTCAGATTACAAAAACCTATATCTACCATCCATATTGCACTTGTATCACCATCTCTTCGCTGAACTAGTGCACGTATACAATTTACCATTGTATTGGGCGTGTTGGGGTCATAAGAGACTCTTTGTTATTTGGTTGCAGGGTTGTTTGAGAGAGACCATCTTCATCCTACGCCTCCCACGGATTGATAAACCTTAGGTCATCCACTTGAGGGAAATTTGGTACTGTCCTACAAACCTCTGCACTTGGAGGACCAACAACATCTGCAAGAAGAAGGTTGTGTAGTAGACATCATGCTCATGTTCAAGTTGCTTTGAAATTCATGATCTAGGTTCCAAGGGAAATAATTTTTGTGAGCAGAAAATACTTAGTGATAAAAGCATCTTTGCACTTATTCCAAGAATCGATACTATTGCGAGGCGAAGAAGAGAACCAATTTTTTGCAGAATCACGCAAAGAAAACGGAAATAATTTCATCTTCACCACATCATTGTCCACATCTTTTTTATTTTGCATATCGCATAATTCCATGAAGTTATTAAGATGGGACGCGACATCCTCATTAGGAGTACAGGAAAATTGATCTTTCATAACAAGATTCAGCAAAGCAGTATTAATATCACAAAACTCTGCACTAGTGGCGGGAGGAGCAAGCGGAGTGCTAATAAAATCATTACTGTTGGTATTTGAGAAATCACACAACTTGGTGTTCTCTTGAGTCATGATGACTACACAACAAGATTGCACTCAAAAACAGATCCGGCAAGAAAATGGCGAACGGAAAAGAGGGGCGAATAAAATGGCAAATTTTTGTGAAGTGGGGGAGAGGAAAACGAGAGGAAAATGGAAACTAATGTAAATTGCGAGGATATGATATTTGTGATTAGGAACCTTGTATATGTTGAAGATCCTCCCCGACAACGACGCCATAAATTCCTTTTGATGTTGCTTGAAGCTACATCAGTATTTCCCCAAAGAGGAAGGGATGATGCAGCACAGTGGCAGTAGGTATTTCCCTCAGATGTGAAACCAAGGTTATCGAAGTAGTAGGAGAACCAAGCAACACAACATAAACAACACCTGCACACAAATAACAACTACTCGCAACCCGACGTGTAAAAGGGGTTGTCAATCCCTTTCGGGTAGCGGCGCTAGAAATTGGCAAATAGACGTGAGAGAGTTGTAAATATTGATAGATCGAATGCCAAATAAAATAAATCGCAGCAAGGTATTTTTTTATTTTTGGTTTAATAGATCTGAAAATAAAAGGCCAATAAAATAGATCACGAAGGCAAATAATTTGAGAAAGAGACCCGGGCCCCTTAGATTTCACTAGTGGCTTCTCTCGAGAAAAATAGCAAATGGTGGGTAAACAAATTACTGTTGGGCAATTGATAGAACTTCAAATACTCATGACGATAACCAGGAAATGATCATTATATAGGCATCATGTCCAAGATTTGTAGACCGACTCCTGTCTGCATCTACTACTATTACTCCACACACCAACAGTTATCCATGATGCATCTAGTGTATTAAGTTCATGGAGAAACGGAGTAATGCAATAAGAACGATGACATGATGTAGACAAGATCTATCATGTCGAGATAGACCCAATCGTTTTATCCTTAGTAGCAACAATACATATGTGTCAGCTTCCCTTCTGTCACTAGGATTAAGCACCATAAGGTCGAACCCACTACAAAGCACCTCTTCCCATTGCAAGATAAATAGATCAAGTTGGCCAAACAAAACCCAAATATCGGAGAAGAAATACGAGGCTAGAAGCAATCATGCATATAAGAGATCAAAGAAACTCAAATAGCTTTCGTGGATAAAAAGAGATAGATCTGATTATAAACTCAAAGTTCATCCGATCCCAACAAACACACCGCAAAAAGAGTTACATCATATGGATCTCTAAGAGACAATTGTATTGAGAATCAAACGAGAGAGAGGAAGCCATCTAGCTACAAACTACGGACCCGAAGGTCTACAAAGAACTACTCACGCATCATCGGAGAGGCACCAATGGAAGTGGTGAACCCCTCCGTGATGGTGTCTAGATTGGATCTGGTGGTTCTGGACTCTACGGTGGCTGGAATTGATTTTCGTCGACTCCCTAGGGTTTCTGGAATATTGGGGTACTTATATAGCAAAAAGGCGGTTCGGGGGGCACCCGAGGTGGGCACAACCCACCAGGGCACGCCTGGGCCTCCTGGCGCGCCCTGGTGGGTTGTGCTCTCCTCGGAGCACCCCAGGTGCAGACTTAGCCCATTAGGTGTCTTCTAGTCCATAAAAATCTCCGTAAAGTTTCATTGCATTTGGACTCCGTTTGGTATTGATTTTCTATGATGTAAAAAACATGCAAAAAACATCAACTAGCACTTGGCACTATGTCAATAGGTTAGTACCAAAAAAATGATATAAAATGACTACAAAATGATTATAAAACATCCAAGATTGATAATATAATAGCATGGAACAATCAGGCAATATAGATACGTTGGAGACGTATTAGGGAGGGTGCTCAGGTTCCTGGGATTGCGCCCAGAATGTCCATAGCTCAGCGTCACCCTCCCAGGCCGCAT
The DNA here is from genome assembly GCF_018294505.1 of Triticum aestivum. Classification (NCBI taxonomy): domain Eukaryota; kingdom Viridiplantae; phylum Streptophyta; class Magnoliopsida; order Poales; family Poaceae; genus Triticum; species Triticum aestivum. The sequence continues at coordinate 355,677,622 of NC_057800.1, read as the reverse complement.
AATGCCTTGTGGTGTCAGCCACACTCTTCAGGTGGTCTGCAATGGCACCTATGGAATGCCAGACCGGGGTGAGCAACTTGAACCTTTGTCCGCCAAATACACTTTGCAGTAAGTACTGCTTACCATTGGCAATTTGTTTCACTTGCCGGAGCTCCTCTCGGGTGCTCTATGTCTCCGATCGCGCCTCTTGGATCTCCGTCTTCATGTTCGCCAGCACATTGGCATGCTCCTTGTTGTTTTTCTCAAGGTCCTCACATTTCATGATGGCATCCTTGACCTCTTGTTGCACTTCGGCCACCCTGGCCTCATGCTTCTCGCATTCGGTTTTCACCAACGCGAGATCGGCAGCCGCTTGTTCGGCCGCCACCTTCTGTTCCACCGCTTCCTTTCTGGTCCGCAGCAGTTCGGCTTTGAGGCTTTTGACCTCCGCGGTGGCAGTTGCAAAACATTCTCTTGCTTAGGGATAATTCCGGATACCTTGTCCGCCAAAAGAATCTCAAGGAATCACATTCCACTCATACTAACCTTGTGCTTCATCGAACAACTTGTTGACGAGGAGAAGCTCTTCATCGGAACGCTTAAGCTTCTGATTCATCTCAGCTAGTTCAGCGGCATTGACTGCCACTGCTAACACTGGAGCCTGCATTCACATAACAAGCACTTCGACTAGCCTATTAGTCGGGCAATCTGGATCCTCATCCAGGTTTCTTTTCAAAACCTGCCGGAGTCTCGGGGGCTGCTATATATAAGGATTGTTAATATCCTGACTATAAAATATACTTTTATCAAGGAAAGAGCATTACTTTGCCTACCTCAAAGCCTATCAGGAGGCCGTTAAAAGCTTGTTTCCATCCGTTATTAATGGACCAAACATTTCGTAAAACCGCTCCCTTCAGGGCGTGACGTTCGATTACTGTGGAGGAGCCGTTCACAGCCTCCTCCATTAGGTCCAGCCACTCCATCACGACCCGGACCCTGGTGCTTGACGCCGGTGGCGGGGCCTCGGCTCCCCCTTTGTTGAAGGTTGGTTGGGATGCTTCGGAAGGCCTTGAAGGCTCCGGCATCATCTTCTGAGAAGGCTCAGTTTGCCCAAGCCCTTCTCCTGATCTATGGCGGCCGAAGTGCCACCTTCGTCCATGTCATCATTGACATCACCCCCCATGTTCGTCATAGGAGGGGCCCTCCGGGACAACACCTCATCGGTCTCTCTGATAACCGGAGGAGGCGCATAATGTGAATTTCCCCCTTTTCACCAGATCATCTGACGGAGAGGTGCCCTCCGATATCTCGTCGGTAGAGAGATCACGCGGCGGGCTACAACATGAGTGTGCACATGCAGTTAGTATTGGGTTAGTAAAACGAATGCCCAGATAGTGTTCGGATTGTCACCTTTCCGCGCGGGGCTTGACCCTGCGAACCTTCTCCGGGACCTTCTCAGAGGCTACGGACTCCTTATCGGAATCCGTGCTATCATCAGGTATGACCAGCTTCCCCCTACTCTTCTTCGGAGGGTGCCTTCTTCGGCCTCGACGGAGGCCACTCTTTTTTAGGTACGGGGAAGTCAGTGTCCTCTCCCCCCTCCTCGTTCAACTCCACTTCATACATAGAGGGGGCGTGGGTGTCCCCGGACTTGGTGTCTGAAGGTATCCTCGCGGGGTTCTTCTTTTTCTTTTTCTCTTTTTCTCCTTTTTCTCCTTTTTGAAGCTTGTCGTAGGTGGTGTTAAGGAAGTGGCGCACGGTGGTGGGGTCTTCAGACTTGTATGCCCACATCGGGGTGTCCCACTGTTGGCAAGGGAGGAGCGGCGATTGAACATCAACTTGATCATGCTGGTTATTAGCTTGATACCAGCCTTCTTCACGCTAAGGATGCATCACTAGTAGAATAAGGGCCTTTAGTCCCGGTTCATAAGGGACTTTAGTCCAGGTTCCTGAACCGGGACTAAAGGGTCGTTACTAAAACCTCACCCCTTTAGTCCCGGTTCTTACACTAACCGGAACTAAAGGAAATTTTATGAAATTTTTTAAAAAAAATTCTGAATTTTTTTTTAATTTTTTTCTCGATTTTCAAATTTCTGAATTATTTTAACCTCTAATCTCTAATCACCCTCATCACTGCTCAATTTAACCTCTAATCTTTAATCACCCCTCATCATTCCAAATCATCTAACTTCCCGGACGGTCACCCATCCTCTCACTACTCCAGCCTGAGCACGCTTAACTTTCGGGTTCTATTCCCCCTCGTTTTCAAGTATGCACTTGTTGTTTTCCTGACAATAGTAAGATGTCAATCGTATTAACCCTCAGGAGTTTAGCTTGAGCATAAAGTCACATGTTTCACTGTTTGAGTTTGAAACTATTATTATAAAAAACAATAATTATTTAGTAACACTAATATTTCTTGAATAAGTAGTTTGACCATAGTTTGACCACAGTTTGACCATAGTTTGACCACAGTTTGACCAGATTTGACCAAAATTCAAAAAAATGAAATAATTATTTAGTAACACTAATATTCTTGAATAATTATTTAGTAACACTAATATTTCTTGAATAAGTAGTTTGACCATAGTTTGACCAGATTTGACCAAAATTAAAAAAATTGAAATAATTATTTAGTAACACTAATATTCTTGAATAATTATTTAGTAACACTAATATTTCTTGAATAAGTAGTTTGACCCCTATTTGACCACAGTTTGACCAGATTTAACCAAAATTCAAAAAAAGTTCATAATTATTTAGTAACACTAATATTCTTGAATAATTATTTAGTAACACTAATACTTTTTGAATAAGTAGTTTGACCAGATTTAACCAAAAAAAAAATTGAGCATATCTTTTTTTCCTTTTGGAATTTGAGGATTCTAAAAATTTGCAAACAGGCCGTATGCAAAAGTTACAGCCGTTTTTTTTCGACATCGTATGCAAAAGTTACATCCGTTTTACATTTTCCCTACACTTTTTGCAAAACATGTCCAAATTTATGTTTTTAAATTTTCCTAACTAGTAGATGTAGTAAAATCATAACTACATCTCGAAGGATTTTAATTTTTGAAGTTTTTATCATTTTCTTTTGGTTTTTACGAAAATGAAAAGGCGGTCCATGGGGGGGAGTTTGAAAATGGGACCTTTAGTACCGGGTTGAGACACGAACCGGTACTAAAGGGCATTGCACCCTTTAGTACCGGTTCGTGTCCCAAACCGGGACTAAAGGTCTAATCTTTAGTCCCGATTTTAGATAGAAACCGGGACTAAAGGGCATCACACCCTTTAGTCCCGGTTCGTGTCTCAAACCGGGACTAAAGGACTCATTTGAACCAGGACTAATGCCTTTAGCGCACGAACTAGGACCAATGCTCACATTATCTGGTCCGAACGAAAGCCCTGTTTTCAACTAGTGCATTTCTGCAGCATTTGCACTTCTTCAGAGGACGCTAGTCGGGGCTCTTCTTGGTCCACGATGTCATCCTCATGGGTGGTCCGGATCTGAACTCCGGGGCCGCCCAGGCTGCATCACATGGTTCCGTAATGTAAAACCACTCTCTCTGCCAAAACTTGACGGTGTCTATAAACATGCCCACCGGCCACTCTACACGAGTGAGCTTGCTAACCATGGCTCCCCTGCAATCCACTTGTTGGCCGCCTACAATCTTCGGCTTCACATTGAATACCTTCAGCCATAAACCAAAGTGTGGATGGATCCGGAGGAAAGCCTCGCAAATGATGATGAAAGATGAAAGGTGGAGGAGGCGGTTTGGGGCTAGATCATGAAAATCTAGCCCATAAAAGTACATCAGCCCTCGAAAGAAGGGGTGGAGTGGAAAGCTTAGCCCCTGATGAAGTGGGGGACAAACACCACGCTCTCGCCAGGCTGAGGGTTGGGAATGACTTGGCCTACTTCTAGGGCCCGGTGAGCGATGATGGCTGAAAGATAGCCAGCGCGCTTCAAGTCCTTGATGTCCTTATTGGTGACGGTCAAGGCCTCCCATTTGCCCCCTGCACCAGATCTCTGCATCGCCAAGTACCATGAGTGGAGCTTTGGAGAAAAGTTGAGATGAGGCACTTGATCTTTGTGGCCCAGGAGAAATGCGGCTAAAGGAAGAAGAAAGGCGTATAGGGATAACTGTGGTTGTTTCCTTTCTATAAGCAGCCAAGATACCAGGAGTCCTTTAAACGCGTCGTTGGCCTCGCCACCTCCCGATATATCCGAAGCGTCACATGCGGGTAGATGTGGGGGATCATTGATCAAACAGAACACGATCTCCGCCTAGACGAGACGTGTCATTGAAGGGGCGGCTTCGAGCCGCGCATCGAGTCTTCATTTTTATGACCGATCGTGACCCGTCGCCAAAAGTTGCCAGTCAAGGATACTGTTCACGCTCGAATGATTGACCTTCAAGGCTAAGTAAAATTATGGTTTAGAACCCAGATACGGTTCGACATATGGCCAAGTTAAGATCAAGCCTGTCTAAGGGCTTCACTGGAGAAGGACAATTCGGAATACTCCGAAGAAAGGGAACTCGCCTGCAAGCCGGAGTACGCGGTCACCGGGATAATACAAAGACGGCGTTGAAGGCTAGTTCGGGGGCTACTGAGAGAGTCCAGGATTAGGGGTCCCCGGGATGCCGACCTGTCTCACATGGGCCGGATTGGTGGGACGCATTGTATCTGGGCCAGAGACCTTTTGTGCATTGGTGTGTACCCCAAGTTAAGATGGGAGATCCAGAGTTTCCTTGATGTAACCGACTATCTGTAAACCGTAGCACCCCTGGTGTCTATATAACCCAGGTGTCTTAGTCCGTAGAGGCTAGAAGAACAATCACCATCCTACTAGTTAGGGTTTAGTTCGTCTGATCTTGTGGTAGATCTACTCTGTAACCCACAAGCAATATAATCAAGCAGGACGTAGGGTTTTACCTCTTAGAGAGGGCTCGAACCTGGGTAAACATCGTGTCCCTTGTGGACTGTTCCCATCGATCCAAGGTCCACAATTTGTGACCCCTACCCGAGATCCACCGGTTTTGACTCCGACAGATGTACTTCCATTACCAATGCATGCAATCAATTGAACCGAGCACACATGGAAAACCTCTTGCCTCTCCAATAGCCAACAAACTTTCTGTATCCTGCACATTTGGTTCTCTTAGATGCTCTACTCTAAACACCTGCACCATGGTGCGGAAAACCTCATAGTGGTCTTTAGGAATGTGCCCTCCCTCGTTCAGACCATCTCAACAATGGCATCGGCGATAATACCAAGTGTAAGCATCCTCAGAGTAGCCATTACTCAGCAGAGAATGATAGTTGCCAACAACAATCCCTGGCAAGATTCAAGTAGTCAACATGTGCCTCCACTCCCTCCACAATGCACAAGAACAATGGTTTGCGCATACAGAAATGACAAGAAACCATGGTTCGTCAGGGGAAGTTGGGCCGGGAGAAAAGCACTCATTCAGATGACATGTGACATCCAATGTGTGACCAAGTTGACTTGAATCTAAGGAGGCATGCACTTAAGGAAAGGAACCTATGAGGTCAAATCTAACTTAACTGGCTGTACGTGATCTGAACTGAACTTGGATCTGGGCCGAGTAGACTTTCGGCTTAAGAGTTCCAGTGGGCCTCATGTGTTGTCCAAATAAGTGGAGGTACAACTAATAGTTTTGGTGATTGATTGCTCATGCGTCATGAAGTGATGTCGAACCTCCATGTTGCATCTAGCTAATTCCACTTAGCTCACTTCATGGATCTCCTTCGTGTTGTATCTAGCTACCTCCACTAAGCTTTGTTGTGTGATCGAACCTAGTAGTCCATCGCCCGGTGTTTTGCTCGTATGTGTGGATACCATTAGAGGCAGTGCGCTTGTACTACTCAAGTGAACTTGTTTGAAGGATCAGCCAACTAAGCTGTTCGACGGAGATCAATGATCACGCAGAGATGACTCTAGCAACATGCTTCTCCGACACTTCTTCCACTACGAGGAATGGGCTTCTAGTGGTAATCTCATGATCTATCTCCTTAGCATGCTCCTGGATGGTTTATGTGGTAGGGTAAAATTTTAGTTATGCAATAGTTGCATGTCGTGTAGACCAACACGTGCATTAGAACTTATTGAACCTTTTGTAAGCTTTTTAAACCTTTCAAGACCTTCCTCGACACTTTGGAGAGACTCCTGACATCACCTACACACTCCTGGGACCTCCTGAAACACTTTTCGGGTTCATTCAGAACATTTCTATTGCCCTTCTCTCATTCTCTTGTGATATCCTAGTTCTCCTGAAAACCACTAGTCATTAAGTATGTGGCCCTACACGTTCGGTAATATGTGGACATGACCCGGAATACCCCTCGTTCAATAATTAACAATGGGATCTAGACACCCATGATAATTTCCACATATACACGAAGATCTTTGTTGTGTGAACCTTTTGTTTCCACATACAAATTCCATTGCTTTGTGATATGTTACAATATCCAAGGCAAGACATTTATCGGTATCCTTATTAAGCAACTCTTTGGTCACTATACCAAGCTATCTTCCTTGTTGGTTTCGTTCCCTTTTGTCATTTCCATATTCCGGTATCACCGTGATCACTATCATACTTGTGTCTGTATAAACGATGATGGATATTGTAATACCGAGTGGGCCCGGAGAATATCTATCGATCTCGGAGGAGCAAATCCCAGTCTTGAATCATTGAGCACCTTGCCATACTTTTCTGGTGTATCCATAAGCTACCTTTATGATCTCCAAGTCATGTGAAATGTTTGGCATGAAGGAAATATGCCCTAGAGGCAATAGTAAAGTTGTTATTTTATATTTCCTTATATCATGATAAATGTTTATTATTCATGTTGGAATTGTATTAACCGAAAACTTGATACATGTGTTGATACATAGACAAAACACAGTGTCCCTAGTAAGCCTCTACTAGACTAGCTCATTAATCAAAGATGGTTAAGTTTCCTAACCATAGACATGTGTTGTCATTTGATGAATGGGAGCACATCATTAGGAGAATGATGTGATGGACAAGGCCCATCCATTACCTTAGCATAATGATCGTTCAGTTTTATTGCTATTGCTTTCTTCATGTCAAATACATATTCCTTCGACTATGAGATTATGAAACTTTCGGATACTGGAGGAATACCTTGCGTGCTATCAAACATCACAACATAACTGGGCGATTATAAAGATGCTCTATAGGTATCTCCAAAGGTGTTTGTTAGGTTGGCATAGATCGAGATTAGGATTTGTCACTCCGTGTATTGGAGAGGTATCTCTGGGCCCTCTCGGTAATGCACATCATAATAAGCCTTGAAAGCAATGTGACTAATGAGTTAGTTGTAGGAAGATGCATTACAGAACGAGTAAAGAGACTTGCTGGTAACAAGATTGAACTAGGTATGAAGATACCGACGATCAAATCTCGGACAAGTAACATACCTATGACAAAGGGAATAACGTATGTTGTCATTATAGTACGACCGATAAAGATCTTCGTAGAATATGTGTAAACCAATATGAGCATCCAGGTTCTGCTATTGGTTATTGACCGGAGAGGTCTCTCAGTCATGTCTACATAGTTCTCAAACGCGTAGGGTCCGCACGCTTAACGTTCGATGACGATTTTGTATTATATGAGTTATGTGATTTGGTGACTGAATGTTGTTCGGAGTCCCGGATGAGATCACGGACGTGATGAGGAGTCTCAAAATGGTTGAGAGGTAAAGATTCATATATAGGACGATGATATTCAGACACCGGAAGTGTTCCGGGGGTACCGAGTACATGTCGGGTCACCGGAAGGGGTTCTGGGAGCCCCCTGTCAAAGATTTGGGCCTATTGGGCCAAGAAGGGAAACACAGCAGCCAATATGGGCTGCTACTCACCACTTGCTGGACGAATAGGAAGGGGAAAGGAAAAGGGGAAGATAGAAGGAAGGAGAGGCAATTCGGCCCACCCCTTCCTTCCCTCCTCTCTCCCCTTCCCTCTACGGAAAAGCTGGTAGGGGGGCTGATACGTCTCCAATGTATCTATAATTTATGAAGTATTTGTGCTGGCATATTATCATTATTGTATGCTTTACAATCATTTTATAGCAACTTTATATCATTTTTTCGACTAACTTATTGACCTAGTGCCCAGTGCTAGTTGCTGTTTTTTGCTTGTTTTTTACATCGCATGAAATCAATATCAAATGGAGTCCAAACACCGCGAAACTTTTTGTGGATTTTTTATGGACCAGAACACCCAGGATGGGCCAGAGAAGCACCTGGGGTTGCCCCGAGGGGGGCACAACCCACCTGGGCGCACCTGGGGCCCAGGCGCGCCCAGGTGGGTTGTGCCCACCTCGGTGGCCTCCCACACCCCCTCTTTACCATATAAATTCCCAAAAATTCCAGAAACCCTGGGGGTTAACCTAGATCAGAAGTTCCACCACCACAAGGATTTGTAGTCTCCGAGAACCAATCTAGACCCTTTCCGGCACCATGCCAGAGGGGGGAATCGTCTCCGGTGGCCATCTTCATCATCCCGGCGGCAACCAGGATGAGGAGGGAGTAGTCCACCCTCGGGGCTGAGGGTTTGTACCAGTATCTATGTGTTTAATCTCTCTCTCTCTCTCTCGTTCTCTTGAGATGTTATGATCTTGATGTATCGCGGGATTTGTTAATATAGTCGGATCATATGGTGTTTTCCCCTCTCTATCTTGTTGTGACGAATTGAGTTTTTCCCTTTGAGATTTCGTTGTTATCGGACTGAATACTTTTATGGATTTGAGAACACTTGATATATATCTTGCAATTGAATACTAGTGGTGACAATGGGCTATCGTATTGATTCACTTGATATATGGTTTGCCACTCAACTCGCGGATTCCCGAGGTGACATTGGGGTAATCTATGCATAGGGGTTGATGCATGTTCTTGTCTTTGTTTCTTCGGTAGAAATCTTGGGGCTCTCTTTGAAGTTCTTTGTGTTGGATTGAGTATTATGAATATAAATTTGCTTTGGTATTATTTTAGTACGAACTCTATGATAGATCGAATGGAAAGAATAGTTTTGTGTCATTTTAGTATGAACTCTTGAATAGATCGAATGGAAAGAATAGCTTTGAGGTGGTTTCGTACCCTACAAACAATTTATTCTTATGTTCTCCGCTAGATAGGAACTTTGGAGTGATTCTTGATCGCACTTTGAGGGGTGGTTATATGAACCAGTTGTATTAGCATTGTTGAGAGGTTGCACTATGTGACGCCCCTGATTTGACCGTACACTAATCATACACGCAAATGTGTACGATCAAGATTAAGGACTCACGTGAAGATATCACAACACAACTATAGACACAGATTAAAATAAAACAAGCTTTATATTACTAGCCAGGGCCTCGAGGGCTTGAATACATAAGCTCGAAACACAAGAGTCAGCGGAAGAAACAATATCTAAGTACAGACATGAGTTAAACAAGTTTGCCTTATGAAGGTTAGCACAAAAACAACATCGAACGAAAAGGCAAGGCCTCCTGCCTGGGAGCCTCCTAACTACTCCAAGTCGTCAGCGGCCGTCATGTGGTAGTAGGCATCCTCGGGGTAGCAGTAGTCATCAGTGGTGTCGTCTGGCTCCTAGGATCCGTCATCTGGTCGCAACAATCCAGTATGGGGGAAAAGAGGTAGCAAAGCAGCCGTGAGTACTCATCCAAAGTACTCGCAAGACTTACATCAGATCTAAACTAAGTATGCGTCTGTATCAAAGGAAAAGGGTTGTATCTGGACTAAACTGCAGACTGCCAGAAAGAAGGGGAAAGCCTAGCCTATCAAAGACTAGCATCTTCAAGCATCTTGCAGCATATATGTAACGCCCTCGATGTGGCTATATCTCCTACGTGTCGAAGCACGACTTAGAGGCATAACCGCATTGAAAGCTATGTTGCAAGTAAGGTAATCTTCACAACAACCCATGTAAATAAATAAAAGGGGAAAAGATACATAGTTGGCTTACACTCGCCACGTCACACAAATACATGAATAACATTACATTCATCCAATACACTCATGGTCCTACTATGGTACCAAAATAAAGATCACCCCCACATGCAACACGGTCCCCGATCGCCCCAACTGGGCACCACTACTGATCATCTGGGAAAGACACGTAGTAACAACGAGAGTCTTCATCAAACTCCCACTTGAGCTCAAGCGCATCGTCTGGAGCGGTATCATCGGTCCCTGCATCTGGTTTGGAAGTAATCTGTGAGTTAAGGGGACTCAGCAATCTCGCACCCTCGTGACAAGACTATTTAAGCTTATAGGTAAGACAAGGTATGATGTGGAGCTACAGCAAGCGACTAGCATATATGGTGGCTAACCTATTCGCAAAAGAGAGCGAGAAGAGAAGGCAAAGCATGGACGAACAACTATGATCAAGAAGTGATCCTAGAACAACCTACGTCAAGCATTACTCCAACACCGTGTTCACTTCCCGGACTCCGCCGACAAGAGACCATCACGGTTACACACGCGGTTTGTTCATTTTAATTAAGTTAAGTTTCAATTTATCTCCAACCGGACATTAACAAATTCCCATCTGCCCATAACCGCGGGGACGGCTTTCGAAAGTTCAAATACCCACAGGGGAGTCCCAACTTAGCCCATCACAAGCTCTCACGGTCAACGAAGGATATTCCTTCTCCCAAGACAATCCGATCAGACTCGGTATCCCGGTTACGAGACATCCTCGACAATGGTAAAAAAAGTCCAGCAAGACCACCCGCTGTGCCAACAAATCCCGATAGGAGCTGCACATATCTCGTTCTCAGGGAACATCGGATAAGCTAAGCGTACGGGAGCCAACGTAACCCAAGTTGCCAAGGGACGGCCCCGCACGATGCTCTGGGTTGGACCAACACTTAGAGAAGCACTGGCCCGGGTGTTTAAAATAAAGATGACCCTTGAGTCTGCGAAACCCAAGGGAAAAGGCTAGGTGGCGAATGGTAAATCCAAGGTCGGGCCTTGCGGGAGGAGTTTTATTCAAGGCGAACTGTCAAGGGGTTCCCATTATAACCCAACCGTGTAAGGAACGCAAAATCCGGGAACATAACACCGATATGACGGAAACTAGGGCGACAAGAGTGGAACAAAACACTAGGCATAAGGCCGAGCCTTCCACCCGTAGGTATCGTAGCATAGGCATAGCAAAAGAGCGAGCATCTAGCAAGCAAAGATAGAAGTGATTTCGAGGGTATGGTCATCTTGCCTGGAAAGTTGTCAGAGTTGCCTTGATCCTCGTAAGCAAACTCAACGGGCTCCTCGTTCACTAACTCATCTCGTGGCTCTACCCAAACAACAACAACAAGCAAACGGAACACAATCAACCACGTGCAATGCTCAAACAACATGATGCAAACATGGTATGATATGCGGGATGCGGTATGTGATGCATATACAAGATTTGACAAGAAATGATTGAACCTGGCCTCATCTTGGAAATACAAGAGTGCCACTGGAAAGGGGAGGTGATTTCGGTTGAAATCGATATAAAGATCACCGAAATCGGATGCACGGTTTGGAAATGTCAAGCAAAACAAAAATGGCACCGGTCTGCGATAATCAGCAAGTAGCCATCTAAATGCATCAATTAAAATATGCTACAGTACTTAAACATGAAAACAAAATACATGGCAGGGATCCACTCATGATTCTTGACAAAAGATGAACACCGAGCTACGGCTAATTCATCCATTAACAGGTTCGAACAAGCATGGCAAAAGTGCAAATGATAACAGGTTTTAGACTTGGTGAAATTAACTCAAGTCTGGAATTTATCATCAGGAAGCACAATTTAGATCATGAAAACTACACGCTACAGGAACTTAACATGGCAAGGCAAGGCATGGCATGCAGCTACTCAAAGCACTTAACAAAAGTCCCTTAGTGACCTTGAGCCAAAAGGGATCAGAAAATACAATTACAAGCATGTGAACATGGCAAAAACATAAACAGATTCAGACTTAGTGAAAAACTGGAGCATGCAAATCAGTTAACGAGTAAGCATGTTTACAAGCTCGATGCACTCACTACAGAGCATGGCATGACAAACTAAGCATACACCCATCAAGAAGACATAGCATAGAAGCTATACATGGCAAGAACAACATCATAGCAACATCCTTGGCAAAATCGCTAAACATGTCAACAATCTGCCAAGATCCACTTTAGCAAAAGTAGAGCTCGACTGACTCAAGCTAGGGTGCTCCATAAATTCAAACAAAGACATGGATGGATATAGCACCACAATGTTAACAAAACGTACTTACTGATCATTCTCAAAAGAGGCACGGATCACTAGGAAACAACATGAACATAAGGCATAACAACAAAAACAGAACAAGGACTTAGTGAAATTCTAAGTCCCTGAAATCAGCATTACCGATTACGCTACTTTGCAAGCTTGTCCTAGTCACCACAAATATCACAAAAATACGTGGCAAGCACCCCTGCAAAGATGGCATGGCATATAACAATACACATGTAGAGCTCAGGATCATAGCATGCACACATTAATCATGGCAAAATTGACAAAATGCCATTTGCTGAAACAGATTGGACAAATTCATCACATAGCCCTCTTCCAATAGCATTTCGGGCATCAAGATGAGCTCAAATGAAAATGATGCAATGAGTTGAAATGATGTACTCATCGAGACAAACATTTTGATATGCTACCCGGACAAATCGAATCTACGATGAGAGAGTTATGACATGCCAAAGTTTGCAAATATTTAGGGTTTGTAGGGGAAAAAGTCAACCGTGTCCCAGATCCAGATCTGGATCCAGCCGTTACTGTAGTAGCATGGCGCGGTTCCCGAGGTCGCCGGTGAAGCTACTCGCCGGAGAGGGAGAGGCCGGCCGGGGTGAGGACGCGGCGACGAGGCGGCGAGGACGGGGCGGCGGCGATCACCGGAGTAGGCGGAGCTGGCGATGGCGCGCGGCGATGGGCGGCGCCAGAGTGGCGGCGGGGCGAGGCGGAGCGGGTGGAGTCCGGCGCGGTGGCGGTGTCGGCGGCGGCGGCCGGAGGAAGCGGGCGGCGGAGCTCGCGGGACGGCGGCGCGCGGGCGACGCGGCCTCGGGGGCCGGCCACGGGCTCTCCGGGCCGCGGCTCAGGGGCGGCTGCGCTCGCCACATGGCGAGTTCTGGTAGGTGCGGGTGGTGCGGCGACTTCGTCCGGCGGCGGCCGGACGTGTCCGGTGGCGGCATGGCGATTTTTAGGGGTTTTGGACCCGGATTTGGACGGGGAGACACATATATATAGACATAGGGAGCTAGGAGACTCCAAATGGAGTGCGGTTTTCGGCCACGCGATCGTGATCGAATGACCAAGGTGATGGAGGAGGTTTAGGTGGGTTTTGGGCCACTTTGGAGAGGTGTTGGGCTGCAACACACACGAGGCCTTTTCGGTTCCTCGGTTAACCATTGGAGTATCAAACGAAGTCCAAATGGCACGAAACTTGACAGGCGGTCTACCGGTAGTAAACCAAGGCCGCATGACAAGTCTCGGTACAATCCGGAAATGTTTAACCCCCACACATGAAAAGAGGTAGAAAGGACCACCGGAGGGCATAGGAGCGCCGGAATGCAAAACGGACAACGGGGAAAATGCTCGAATGCATGAGACGAACACGTATGCAAATGCAATGCACATGATGACATGTTATGAGATGCATGACAAAGACAACAACACACGGAGACAAAAACCCGACACCGAGGAAAAAAATAACGTAGTGCCGGAAATGGCAAGAGTTGGGATACATATAAGGTAAATTACATCCAGGGTGTTACAATATAGAAGAGTACAGATCAACATAATGTAAAGTAGTAGTGTTATCAACCTCGGCCAGAGATCCTTTCTCGACTCCCTGCAAGAAAGCAGTCCTAGAGCCATACTATCCATTTCTCATATCCATTTCTCATCACAATCCATTTCTCATAACCATTTCTCATCTCAAGTATCCAGTTCTAGTTGTATCGATCGGGATACAACTCCAAGTGTCCGTTACCGTAGGACACGCTATCGATAGATGTTTTCTTCCCTGCAGGGGTGCACCAACTTACCCACCATGCTCGATTAACTCCGGCCGGACACACTTTCCTGGGTCATGCCCGGCCTCGGGCAAACAATACGCCGCAACCCGACCTAGGCTTAATAGAGAGGTCAGACTAAACCTATGCCCCCAGGGGTCATGGGCCATCTCCTCGGGAACTCCTACACGTTGCGTGGGCGGCTGGTGAGCAGACCTAGCTACCTCCTTCAAAAAGGTAGGTGCTTACCAGTCCAACCCGGCGCGCGCCGCTCAATCGCTGACGTCTATTAAGCTTCGACTGATGTATACGATGCAGAACACCCATACTATGCCCAAGTGATGGTTAGTGCTATCAGGCCAGAGGCCCCTCGGATCAAATATCCAAATTGTAGTGGATTAGGAGCACGCGGTAACGAGCAGAGACTCACGATCGATGTGACCCCGTCGCCCGTCTCGAGTACTTGCGGCAAGGGCTAAGAATGCCCAGCCATGCCTCGTAAGTATCTCGCGGGCACCTTCCAGCTCAACCCGACTACACATCTCTCGCAATTAAGCTCGCGCGGGTACCCCTCAGGGCCGACTTGTCTTCAATAACATGGCTCAGTGCAAAGTCATAGTAACCATAGTAACTGTGTGTCTAACACCAAGGGGAAAACCCGAGGAATCACCCCCAGTGAATTCCACTCGATGTAATCATCAAGGTGAACGTAAGAGGATCCACCCTTGAGGTTCACACTTGAGGGGTTGCACGACAAACCCGTATCGGAAGTAGTTAAGGAGGAAATCACCCTCGATGACCATGACCGGATAGCTACACTGCAGAGATCTCATCAGGAGTGATGTAAGAGGTTCCACCCTCGGCACTCGATGGTAACTGTGCAGAGTCGTATAACTAGGGGGTGATGTGCGGTGTCCGGGCCTGGACGTCGATCATGTTGATCGAGTCATCAAACATAAAGCGAGGCAACTGGGACAAGGTGGGGGTCAATGATGGATCACTATCCAACCTATACTAAGCAGTTTAGGATAAGCAGGTAAGGTATGAAAACAGGTAACAAAAACAGACTATGCATCAGTGTAGGATCATACATAAAGCAGTAGCAGTTCTAATGCAAGCATGAGAGGGAAAGAAATGGGAGATATCGGAATGCTCAAGGAGGGTTTGCTTGCCTGGTTGCTCTGGCAAGGAGGGGGTCGTCGTTGATGTAGTCGATCAAAAGGGCAGCATCGGTCTCGGGGTCTACCGGAGAGAAGAGGGGGAAGAAACAGTAAATATAAAGCAAACATAGCACCACAAAGCATAACATCCGGGTGTGACCTAACGCGGTAGGAGGTGATACCGGCGAAGGGAGGAAACATCCGGGAAAGTATCCCCGGTGTTTCGCGTTTTTGGACAGATGAACCGGAGGGGGAAAGTTGTGTGTTCGCTATGTTAGGGCGGCATGGCGGACGAACGGGCTGCGTATCCGGGTTCGTCTCGTCGTTCTGAGCAACTTTCATGTACAAAGTTTTACCATCCGAGCTACGGTTTATTTTCTATTTATTTTAAAAGCTTTAATTAATTTTTAGGATTTATTTAATTATTTAAATTCAATATTATCCAGAACAGTGCATGCTGACGTCAGCAATCAACGTTGACCGTTGACCTGGGACGGGTGGGCCCCGTGGGACCCACGTGTCATTCTCTGTTTATGTTAATTAGGGTTAGGTTAATTAATTACTATTTAATTAAACTAACATGTTAATTAGATTAATTAAATAGGACTAATTAATTAATTAATTAATTTAATTATTATTTATTTATTTTTAATTATTCCTTTTTTTGTTTTGGGCGCGGGGCCCATATGTCATAGGCCCAGCGGGGCTTAACGGGCGCACGGGCGCTGGGGCGTCGCGGGCGGAGCCCCGTGAGTGTGCGGGCATGCGGCCGCTGGCCCGAGCGCAGCCAATGGGGCGGCTGGGCGACTGTGGCAAGGCGGCCCAAGGCGGCACAGGAGCCGGCAGAAGGCGAGGGGCGGCGCCGACGTGGCCAGCGGCGCGAGCGGGCGCGGTGGCGCAGCCGCGGGAGGAGAGGGTGGTCGGCGAGCAAGGCCGCCATGGGCGGGCGGAGCGAGCGGAACCGGGACGCGGCGCCGGGCGCATGCAGGGTCAGGGGTAGGGCGGGGCAGGCGAGCAACGGGGCGAGACGGTGCACGACGACGGCGTGGCGGAGCGGGACGGCAAGGGCGTGGAGCGCCGCGGTCGGGAGCAGCGACAACGCCGTTGCCGTGGGCTCGGCAGGCAGGGCACGGTAGCAGGTGATGCGGCGCGAGCGAGCAGCACTGCGGCAGAGCGAGGCGGGGCTCGGGCGTGCATGCGCGGGGGCAAGCCGGGCGCGCCGAGGCCACGGCGGCGACAGCGGAGCCGCGGGGAGGAGGCCATGGTGTGAGCGCGTGCGCACGAGGAAGAGAGGAGGAGGGGAAAGCTCACGGGGTCGGCGTAGGGTTCGTGGCAGTGGGGGTTGAGGAGGAAGACAAAGACAATGGGCGACGTCGGGAAGGCAGGCCGGCGAGGGAGGCGTGGACGAGGCGGCCTCCGGCGTGGGGCAGGGCGCTACGACGCCAGCAAAGACGGTGGAGCGTCCCCGACGAGGTGGCGTTGCGGGGGAGGATGAAGGCGTGGTGGGGCGGCGAGCGGTGACGGAGGGAGGCGGGGGCCGACGACGGGGTTAGGGGGACGGCGCGGTGTCGAGGTTCAGGGTGCCGCCTCGATCCAAAATCGTAGGGAGCGAGTGGGGAAACGAGGAGGATCGTGCGGGAGTGGGGGAAGGGTTCGGTTAGGTCACGGGCCAGGGGGTAGCTGTAGGCAAGGGGTGGGCCGGCCTGACAGCCTGTTGGCCAGTTGGGCCGGTTGGCCATCTGGGTCAAGGGCCAGCAGGGAGGAGGGCTTTTCCTTCTCTTGCTATTGCCTTTTCCATTTTTTCTTTTCTAGAAATCAAAAAGCTACTACTTTGTAATTATTCCGAGCACCAAATGACTCTTGTAATATGTGCCACATGCCACAATAAATACTTTGCAATATTGTGGGATTGCACAAAATTGTTTTCAGGATTTGGAAATGTTTACACACTTTTTGAAATTGAAAAGGCAAATTTAATTGTTGCTGGACCACTCAAATAATTTCCAGGAGCATTTTTGGAATCCAACAGAGGTAGGTTTCATCATGACAAATACTTAGAGAATATTTGCCACATTGTGAACTATTTTTCTGGCTCATTTGAAGATGCAAATAATTGACTTGCAATTTGAATTGAATTGGACTTGATTTTTGGACAAGTGGCATTTTGGCTTAGGAAAGCATGACGACAAGGCATCATTAGGGGGGATTACTTTAGCAAGATTTTCAGGGCGTTACAAATATCCTCCACTACAAGAAATCTCGTCCAGAGATTTAAGTGCGGAAGTAAAGAGTAATTTCGGGAGAACTGACCCTTGCAGGGTTAATTATCTGGTGAACAATTCAAGGAATGTGGCAGATGTACCTCTCGAGTTGAAACTTAAGAAAATATCGAGAGCAAAATATGAAGGTACAATAGGAAGTTTCAAGCGAATGGACAAACTATCGATACCTCAACAGAGTGTGAGAAGGGGGTTCAGAGCATCGGGAATAGATCATCTCTCGAAAGGTGGCTCGTGACATGATACCAAGCCAAATGCAAGAATATTTCGTAATCAAAGATATACAGGAGAGTCAGGTTTTGATCCTGTGGAACTGTGGGTTATGGGCCCACCATGTGGGTTAAAAGCAGGAAGGCGCTATCATTTTGCATGGTCATGATGGCAAGGCAGGTCAGAGAATAGACTGTCAATTAAGTTGGCAACAACGTTGGTACCAAGGGCGAGGGACAAAGAGAACCATTTTCCTACTTGTAAGACGAGGCGGACCAATAGGCAAAGTTCTCATCCATCGGTGGCTACCGGAAAGTCATCAACAATAGTAACAAGGTCTCACTGACAAGGAAAAGGTGCTTATACAAAAGTATTAGAGTATATGCTTCCCAAGAACAAACAGAGCGTGATCTACATGACAGGACATCAAGTACTTATCCATTTAGTTAATGGGGCAAGGAGAATCATGATGTTTACCCATACAGTGGTGTTTGGATAATTGATCAAGAAACATTTAGCATTGCGCCTCCAATGTTCTTAATGATGTTCGGAGTAACACAGTCATGCTTCGGGATAGCATCGACATGGTCAGTAGGTAAAGGTCATATCTCAGAAACACAAGGATCCAACAGGAACTGCTAGAACATCTTGTGCAATTCTATCAGGAAAAGAGGAGGATATGGCCGATGGGTTCAGCAGCAATCCATCGACATGTCAAAAAGATGTATTTCCAAAATTTGTAGGAACAAGTTTGTGTTGGGGAGAAGACATTGTCGATGATAACATAAATCATCGAGGGGCAAGGATGGTATTGCTAATCATGAATTCGATTGATATACTGGAAGAGCTCGAAATGTTGATGATGAGCACAACTCAATTATCGAGAGATTTCAGGAAGATGTAATCGATCGGCGATGACATCAAGTCAAAGGAATGATGAGTGAAAGGTTATTGGAACCACGGGTACGACACAAACTTGAAATCAAGCTTGCTGTTCAAGGAGAAATGATATGACGAGGAAGATCGACGTAGGGTTAGCTCATCATCAAAAATTCTGTTCCGGGAAGAAGGACCAGGTAGCATAGTTAAAATTTAGCAGGATAATGATATAGCCGATCAGGCTAGGAATGACTTGAAGGATTATTAATCTCATAAACAACGGAGTTTACTTAGAGTTATTGAATCAGAGTGTGGAATTGATTCACTTATCGGTGTTCTCGATTGATAAACAACCCAGAACCTGTGAAGTGATAATGATAGGGAAAGGTAGTGCTTCATCAAAAGTTCATAAGATGTAGTGCAATGGCATGATATCCTCGAGATACCAGGGGTAATACCTGAAGGAATATCAAAATAGAGGTTGAGGAGATGCATTGATCTGTAGAAGACAAGTGCTTTAACTTCTCCGAGAAATGGAACCAAAGGGGAACAATCATGGTCAGAGCCACAGTTGCAAAGGACCACACATAGGTACAAGATGAGCTTGTACCAAAGAAATATTTATTTTTACGAGCAACTTCCATGATAAGTTCTACATCTGGGTCCATGGGAATGAACACAAAGGTTCAAGGTCGACTCCCACTTCTTCAATGCATAACCTTTCATTCACTCCTCATTTTCGAAGAAATTATGGTGCAGAAGATTTATCTGGCGAAGTACCAGAAGAGTAAGACTGGCGAGAACTCTCAAGTTCACATGGATTATGGAAGGCATAAGTTCAACCCATCGGGGCATTTTTACAAATCTATACAACCATCAACCAAGCAAAAGATACGAGTTCGAAAGCAGAGTATCAAAGTCAAAGCAGATGATACAATTTACCGAAGGTATTATGTATCAGGGAAAAACTCAGAAGATTTTGGTTGTGAAGTACACTGTCGGATAACAACCCAACAATGGATCTGGCGATTCACGACAGAGTTGATGTGATTATCAGTAATAAATCAAATGAAGAAGGGGATGCAAAGGCATCAGCTTATAGGAACGTCGGAATGATTCGATGCTTGGGTAAAAAGGAATTATGATTTCAAGACGAAGGATCAAAAGCAGAGGCTCTGATCAAAGGATGAATAAGTTGAATAGACTTAGAGGTGCACCCGATCAAATCTGGATTGGGCAAGAACCAGCTCATATCTAGAAGGATGTCTGAGACGGAAAGAAAATTTCCAAGGAATAATTGATGATTGCAAGTATTCGCACACATGCTGAATCCATAGGAACAGAATGACAATCACAAAGAATTTTAAAGAATATTGCTAGACATAAGGAATTAATCTTAATGGAAGCAGGCAAGGAGAATCAAGAGCAATAGGCTGCAGAGGATTTTGAAATATCAGATAGCATTTTCAGGTATTTTGGAAAGCATATGAACAACTGGGGATGAACGAACCCCGGTTAAGTGAAGTATCCGCAGTGCAAAAAGAAGCTGCAAAGCTGAAGGGACAAAGGATTCTCGAAACAATGGAGAGTACTAGGGGTAATTTCTAACAATAAGAACAACTAGGGATGAAGGTACAAACGGCAACGATGTTATCCATGGGGACTTATGAGTGGTCAGGAACTGCAAAGAAGTGGGCACAGGGTCTCGAGAAACATCGAGGCGTATCCGCCGAATCTTCTGGGGAAGCAAGCGATCATCGGTAATGTCGGGGCTCTCCGGGAGGAAGTGGGTACGAGAACCTAATGTCAGATTTAGTAAAATGTTTAACTCGAATAGACGAGAGATTAGAATCCCAGAGTAAGGAAGAGGAACAAAAGATCCTAATACCACCCAATGGTGACATGGGCCCATAAGACACACAGCCATGTTAGTAAAACAGTTTTGGACGACTAGACTCAACTTCAGCCAAGGAGTTGGAAAGGGGGCTACCTACAGGCAGTCGGCTCTGATACCAACTTGTGACGCCCTCGATTTGACCGTACACTAATCATACAAGCAAATGTGTAGGATCAAGATCAAGGACTCACGTGAAGATATCACAACACAACTACAGACACAAATTAAAATAAAACAAGCTTTATATTAAAAGCCAGGGGCCTCGAGGGCTCGAATACATAAGCTCGAAACACAAGAGTCAGCGGAAGCAACAATATCTGAGTACAAACATGAGTTAAACAAGTTTGCCTTAAGAAGGCTAGCACAAAAACAACATCAAACGAAAAGGCAAGGCCTCCTGCCTGGGAGCCTCCTAACTACTCCAAGCCGTCAGCGTCCATCACGTAGTAGTAGGCATCCTCGGGGTAGCAGTAGTCATCAGTGGTGTCGTCTGGCTCCTGGGATCTGTCATCTGGTCGCAACAATCGGGTATGGGGGAAAAGAGGTAGCAAAGCAGCCGTGAGTACTCATCCCATCTACTCGCAAGACTTACATCAGATCTAAACTAAGTATGCATATGTATCAAAGGAAAAGGGTTGTATCTGTGGACTAAACTGCAGAATGCCAGAAAGAAGGGGAATGCCTAGCCTATCAAAGACTAGCATCTTCAAGCATCTTGCAGCATATAGAAGAGTACAGATCAACATAATGTAAAGTAGTAGTGTTATCAACCTCGGCCAGAGATCCTTTCTCGACTCCCTGCGAGAAAGCAATCCCAGAGCCATACTATCCATTTCTCATAACCATTTCTCATCTCAAGTATCTAATTCTAGTTGTATCGATCGGGATACAACTCCAAGTGTCCGTTACCGTAGGACAGGCTATCGATAGATGTCTTCTTCCATGTAGGGGTGCACCAACTTACCCACCACGCTCGATTAACTCCGGCCAGACACACTTTCCTGGGTCATGCCCGACCTCGGCCAAACAATATGCCGCAACCCGACCTAGGCTTAATAGAGAGGTCAGCACACCGGACTAAGCCTATGCCCCTAGGGGTCATGGGCAATCTCCCCGGCAACTCATGCACGTTGCGTGGGCGGCTAGTGAGCAGACCTATCTACCTCCTTCAAAAAGGTGGGTGCTTAACAGTCCAACCCGACGCACGCCGCTCAGTCGCTGACGTCTATTAAGCTTTGGTTGATGTACACGACGCAGAACGCCCATATTATGCCCGCGTGATGGTTAGTGCTATCAGGCCAGAGGCCCCTCGGATCAAATATCCAAATCTTAGTGGATTAGGAGCACGCTGTAATGAGAAGAGATTCACGATCGATGTTACCCCGTCGGCCCGTCTCGAGTACTTGCGACAAGGGCTAAGAATGCCCGGCCACGCCTCGTAAGTATCTCGCGGGCACCTTCCAGTTCAACCCGACTCCACATCACTCACAATTAAGCTCACGCGGGGTGATGTGCGGTGTCGGGGCCTGGACGTCGATCATGTTGATCGAGTCATCGAACATGAAGCGAGGCAACTGGGACAAGGTGGGGGTCACTGATGGATCACTATCCAACCTATACTAAGCAGTTTAGGATAAGCAGGTAAGGTATGAAAACAGGTAACAAAAATAGGCTATGCATTAGAGTAGGATCATACATAAAGCAGTAGCAGTTCTAATGCAAGCATGAGAGGGAAAGAAATGGGCGATATCGGAATGCTCAAGGAGGGTTTGCTTGCCTGGTTGCTCTGGCAAGGAGGGGGTCGTCGTCGACGTAGTCGATCAAAAGGGCAGCATCGGTCTCGGGGTCTACCGGAGAGAAGAGGGGCAAGAAACAGTAAATATAAAGCAAACATAGCTCCACAAAGCATAACATGGCAATAAGATGTGCCGGGTGTGACCTAACGCGGTAGGAGGTGATACCGGCGAAGGGGGGAAACATCCGGGAAATTATCCCCGGTGTTTCGCGTTTTCGGAAAATGAACCGGAGGGGGAAAGTTGCGTTCTCGCTATGTTAGGGAGGCGTGTAGGACGAACGGGCTGCGTATCCGGGTTCGTCTCGTCCTTTTGAGCAACTTTCATGTACAAAGTTTTACCATCCGAGCCACGGTTTATTTTATATTCATTTTAAAAGATTTAATTCATTTTTAGGATTTATTTAATTATTTAAATTCAACATTATCTAGAACAGTGCATGCTGACGTCAGCATGACGTCAGCATGACGTCAGCAGTCAACGTTGACCGTTGACCTGGGGCGTGTGGGCCCCGTGGGACCCACCTATCATTCTTTGTTTAGGTTAATTAGGGTTAGGTTCATTAATTACTATTTAATTAAACTAACAGGTTAATTAGATTAATTAAATAGGATTAATTAACTTAATTAATTAATTGATTATTTTAATTTTAATTTATTTATTTATTTTTAATTATTATTTTTGTTCTGGGTGCGGGGCCCATATGTCATAGGCCCAGCGGGGCTTAACGGGCGCACGGGCGCTGGGTGTTGCGGGCGGAGCCCCGTGAGTGTGTGGGCATGCGGGCGCTGGTCCGAGCACGGCCAATGGGGCGGCTGGGCGTCGGCGGTAAGGTGGTCCAGGGCAGCGCAGCTGCGGCGCAGGAACCGACAGTAGGCAAGGGGCGGCGCCCGCGTGGCCAGCGGCGCGAGCGGGCGCGATGGCGCAGCCGCGGGAGGAGAGGGCGGTCGGCGAGCAAGGCCGCCATGGGTGGGCAGAGCGAGCGGAACCGGGATCCGGCGCCAGGCGTGTGCAGGGTCAGGGGTGGGGCAGAGCTGGCGAGCAGCCGGGCGAGACAGCGAACGATGACGGCGTGGCGGAGCGGGGAGGCAAGGGCATGGAACGCCGCGGTCGGGAGCAGCGACAACGCCGTTGCCGCGGGCTCGGCAGGCAGGGCGCGACAGCAGGTGACGCGTCGCGAGCGAGCAGCACCGCGGCAGTGCGAGGCGGGGCTCGGGCGCGCGTGCGCGGGGGCACACCGGTCGCGGCGAGGCCACGACGGTGACAGCGGAGCCGCGGGGAGGAGGCCATGGCGTGAGCGCGTGCGCACGAGGAAGAGAGGAGAGGGGGAAGCTCACGGGGGCGGCGTAGGGTTCGTGGCAGTGGGGGTTGAGGAGGAAGAGGAAGATGACGGGTGATGTTGGGGAGGCAGGCCGGCGAGGGAGGCATGGACGAGCCGGCCTCCGGCGCGGGGTGGGAAGCGGCGACGCCGGTGAAGATGGTGGAGCGTCCCCGGCGAGGTGGCGTTGCGGGGGAGGACGAAGGCATGGCGGGGTGGCGAGCGATGACGGCGGGAGGCGGAGACCGACGACGGGGTTAGGCGGACGGCGCGGTATCGAGGCTCGGGGCGCCGCCTCGATCCAGAATCGTAGGGAGGGAGTGGGGAAACGAGGAGGATCATGGGGGAGTGGGGGAAGGGTTCCGTTAGGTCACGGGGCAGGGGGTTAGCTGTAGGCAGGGGGTGGGCCGGCGTGACGGCCTGTTGGCCAGTTGGGCCGGTTGGCCATCTGGGTCAAGGCCCAGCAGGGAGGAGGGCTTTTCCTTCTCTTGCTATTGCCTTTTCCCTTTTTTCTTTTCTGGAAATCAAAAAGCTACTGCTTTGCAATTATTCCGAGCACCAAATGACTCTTGTAAAATGTGCCACATGCCACAATAATTACTTTGCAATATTGTGGGATTGCACAAAATTGTTTTGAGCATTTGGAAATGTTTACACACTTTTAGAAATTGAAAAGGCCAATTTAATTGTTGCTGGACCACTCAAATAATTTCCAGGAGCATTTTTGGAATCCAACAGAGGTAGGTTTCATCATGAAAAATACTTAGAGAATATTTGCCACATTGTGAACTATTTTTCTGGCTCATTTGAAGATGCAAATAATTGACTTGCAATTTGAATTAAATTGGACTTGATTTTTGGAAAAGTGGCATTTTGGCTTAGGAAAGCATGACAATAAGGCATCATTAGGGGGGATTATTGTAGCAAGATTCTCGGGGCGTTACACACTAGTGAAAGTACAGACCCTTGGCCTCATTTTCAAGCATTGCAGTACCATTTTTGTGCCTGTTTACTATTTGCTACCTTGCTATTTTTATTTATTTAGGTTATGAAAATATATTTCTACCATCCACGTTACACTTTTATCACCATCTCTTCGCCGAACTAGTGCACCTATGCAATTTGCCATTGTATTAGGTGTGTTGGGGACAGAAGAGATTTCTTGTATTTGGTTGCAGCGTCGTTTGAGAGAGACCATCTTCATCCTACACCTCTCAAGGATTGATAAACCTTAGTTCATCCACTTGAGGGAAAATTACTACTATCCTACAAAACTCTCCGCTTGGAGGCCCAACACGTGGTTACAAGAATAAAGTTGCGTAGTAGACATCAAGATCTTTTCTGGCCCCGTTGCCGGGGAGGTGAGTGCTTCAAGGTATATCTTTAGATCTTGCAATTGAATCTTTTAGTTTCTTGTTTTATCACTAGTTTGGTTTATAAACGAAAACTATAAAAAATGGATTTGAGGTTGCATCATATTGTTCATCTTTATAATATATTTCATGAAAATATTGGAAAGGAAAATTGTGCTCTATTGATAGAAGAAGAATTCAATAGAATGTTTGGTATAAATGATGAGCATGATTGCAATGTTGTTAGCGTTAATTCTTTGAATATCCATGATGTTAACGATATGCAAAGCCATAAGCTTGGGGATGTTGTATTTGATGAAGATGATATTTTTAGTCCCTAAAGATTTGATGTGCAAATTTGTTATAATGATTGCATGCCTCCTATTTATGATGATTATATTGATGAAAGTGGTTTTGGAGAGGTGATGACTTTATTTAGTGATGAATCCACTATTTCGGAAGAGGTTTCAATTGATTATTATGAGAACAAAGTTGCTACCTATGATGATTATGGTGATGACATGTATTCTATAAAGAATAATGATAACCATGAAACTTTTCATCATGATTTTAATTTTCAATCTCATGATAGTTACTTTGTTGAGTTTGCTCCCACTCCTATTCATGTGAATAAATTTGATTATGTGGAGAGTAAGAAAATTTCTATGCTTGTGAATCATGAAAAGAATGCTTTATGTGATAGTTATATTGTTGAATTCAATCATGATGCTACTGAAAATTATTATGATAGAGGAACAAATGCTTTTACATATTGCAATAATATCAAGTTTCCTCTCTATGTGTTGAAATTTTGGAAGGCAAGCTTGTTTTGCCTTCCTATGCTAGTTGATTCTTGTTCCCACAAGTTGTTTTCTTACAAAATCCCTATGCATAGGAAGTGGATTATACTTAAATGTGCTAGTCATATGCTTCATGATGCTCTCTTTGTGTTTCAATCCTTATCTTTTATGCGAGCATCATTGAACTCATCATGCCTACATAAAAGGCATTAAAGAAAAGAGCTTATTGGGAGACAATCCAACACTTTTACCTACTGTTTTTGTGTGATCACATGATTAAGCTACTGTAGTAATCATGTTTTATAGCTTTTGTTTCCATAAAGTGCCAAGTAAAGCCTTTGGGATCATGTTGGGTGATAGTTGATTTGATCTTGATGAAAACAGAAACTTTTGCGCTTACGAAAATAATTCTCATTTTTAACAGAAGAGTGATTTTGAGTTGATTCTTTTTTCAGAATTTTGATACACAAATTTCTCACGTGTTACTAATTTTTTCATAATATTTTGAGTAGCAGAAGTATGGTAGTTATCTAGATCATTACAGACTGTTCTGTTTTTGAAAGATTCTGTTTTCAATGCATAGTTTGCTTGTTTTCTAGTTTCTATGGCTTATATTGCTCAATATAAATTGTGAAAATGATGTGCTACAGTAGGCCTTGTGTGAGAACAATTATTAATCTTGTCTTTGACAGTACCAAAAGTGAAATGGTTTGCTCTTTATCATACTAACCTATCTCACAAAGTTCATTTAAGTTTTGTGTGATTGAAGTTTTCATGTTTTGGGTGAGATGTCGATATGAGGAGAATAAGGAGTGAAAACACCCTAAGCTTGGGGATTCCCAAGGCACCCCAAGTTAATATCCAAGGAAGATCCAAGCAACTATGCTTGGGGATACACCGAAAGGCATCCCCTCTTTCGTCTCCAACATTATCGGTAACCTCACTTGGAGCTATGTTTTCATTCGTCACATGATATGTGTTTTGCTTGGAGAGCCAAGTTATTTTGTTAGGATTTGCTTGCTGTCATTTAGAATAATGATTTGCATCTTTTATTTCAATAAAAGTGTCAAGTATAGTCTTTGCCATGCTTATTTTGCAACTCTACATGTTGCTGTTTGAAAACAGAAAGTTTATTGATGTTGAAAAAATTCCCTAGAAAAGTGATAATGTGATAAAATGTTGAAACTTTTTAAGCTCTGATAAATTTTCTGCAGTGTGGTAAATTTTCATAATCTTTGGACTATAATAAGTATTGATAGTCTTGCATTCTGGACAGAATGTACTGTTTTGGCAGATTGATGTTATGTTTGCATTGTTTGTATATGCTTCCTTGTTTAATTATTCCATTGGAGGATATGAGTATTAAATATAAAGAGGCATTTAGTATTGTAGCGACCAGACCTCAAACGGTCCAATCTCTGTGCTCTGGTGTCGTCCCTGGATCAGTAATGCTGACACCACACAATACTTGAAGGATTTATAACAGAGTAGCAATCACACACTTATTACATCGAGTGTCTCAAAAGAGAACTTATTACAATAAATATGGCTTAAGGCCATCTAATGACGATAACAGTGGAAGGCTTGGAAGATAAGTGAGTCCATTAACTCCAACGGCATCACTGAGTATAGAACCACGACCTAAAACTCCTTAATCGTCGTCTGAAAAGTCTGCAACATTAACGTTGCAGCACGAAACGAGTCAGCACATGGAATATGCTGGCAAAGTAACACATAGAGAGTAATGGAATGAAACAGGCTATGCTATATGCATGTTTGGCTGGTGGAAAGCTCTATGGTTATAGTTTTTGCGGAAAGCCAATTTTTCCCTACTGCAAAGGAATAATTTTATTTAACTATCATGGTAGTTGTTAAACATTGAGAATGGTTGACATCATTCTCAATCCCAATTAAGCATCATCATTAAACAAAACCCAACAAAATTAATTTCAGAGTAACATGTTGAGATTCACATGATAATCCAGGTACTAGATACTCAAGATATCCATAACCGGGGACACGGCTAACCATGATTAGTTTATACACTCTGCAGAGGTTTGCGCACTTTTCCCCACAAGACTCGATCTCCTCCGTTGGATTTCTCGCACTACATGGTGTTTGAGAAACGGATGACCGAGACATAGTCTTTCAGAAGCGCTAGCACCTTACGAACGGGTAGACCGTACCAACCTACATCCCCTACATATGCTAGTCTACCACTGTAAGAGTTGGCACAACTTAGTCAACTATGCTAGAGCCCATAATAGCTTGTGGCTACACACGGAAGTTTCTAGCATGAATAATCTCATGATCCCTTTGAGCCTGGGTGGCGGTACATAAAGAAAAACAGGCAATCGCTGGAATACCCAGGTGCCTCAATCCACCCAGATGTGTATTTAAGTTGCCATCTTAAGTAAACCATTAATTAACAATCTCACATCTGTCATGGATACACTCACCCAATCCACGTCTACTAGCATAGCATGGCATAATAGGCAAACGCAGAAGTAACTCCCAAAGGTTTGATAATAACAGGTAATAGGTACTACCTTAACTACTTCCCAAACCCACAATTTAATTAGATCCTAATCATGCAATGTGTGAGGATTGATCTAATGCAATAAAACTGGGTAGAGGGAAAAACATGATCAAAGTGTTCCTTGCCTTGCTGATGATCCGGGAAACCTAGCGATTCGAAGTAGCAAGCGGCGCACTCCAGGTACTCTATTGCAAACAAACAAGCATACAATAAGTACTCAACTAATTCACAGGTAAAACTCGAACAAAAGAACTAACCAGAAAGTTCAACTTAAGAACTCCGGTTAGCAAAAAGAATCAAAACGAACGAAGCAACAAAAGACAAACGGCAAAAGAAACAGGCTTCATTTACTATTATGGATCTGGGGCAATTTTTACAGTGGCAAAAACTTGTTTAAGTTGGTTGAACGGAAAGAAGGTTTCGAGACGAAACTCCAGGCGCTTGAATCGCCTGATTCCGATAAACGAGCGAAAAGTTATACTAAAACGAAAATTGGATCAGAAATCGCGATAAAAAAATCGTGGATTTAATCCGAGAAAAAGAAAAACGACGAACGTTCGTTAAAACGAACGAACGGGCGAACGCTCGCCATTTTAATAAACCGGAAAAACTGATCTATTAAAAAAAACCGAAACTAAAAAAATGAGCAACACCGTCGGAAAACCGAACGGTTTTTCGAGAAAAACCGGAGGCGAAAAAAAACTACCTCCGGCGACTCCGGCGAACGGCGGCGGCGGCGGTCTGGCGGGCAGCGGCGGGTCCGGCGGGGCGGCGGGGCGCGGCCGGCGGCGCGGGCGGCACGGTGGCGGCGGCGGGGGCCTGCTAGGGTTAGGGTTAGGGCGGGGGCGCGGCAGGGCGTCGGCCGGGGCCTCGGGGCGCTATAAAAAGGCCCGGCCAGGAGGAGTCCTGGCCGGTTACGGCCCAAGGTCGGTTCAGACTCTTTTTTTTAATAATTATGCTCGGGAAAAAAATACAAAAGTAATACTAAACTACCTCCAAAAATTCCAAAATAAAATTTTCCCGGCTTCTAAAATCAAGCCGCATAGGATGAACATTTATTTGGGGCCTAAATGCAATTTTGAAAAACGCGCATTTTTCCTAAATTCAAATAAAATAACAAATAAAACCAAAATAAATTCTTGTTTGATTCTTTTATTAAATCCTCAATATTTCTTTATTTTGGGAAAGTCATTTTATTCTCTCTCTCATATTTTTGTAATAGAAATAATTGAAGATAAAATAAATAAAATCAAATGATCCTATTTTCAAAATTTGAGACAACTCAAATATGAAAATAACGAAATCCCCAACTCTCTCCGAGGGTCCTTGAGTTGCGTGAAATTTCTAGGATCAACCAAAATGCAATAAATATGATATACAATGATGATCTAGTGTATAACATTCCAAATTGAAAATTTGGGATGTTACAAGTATGCAATGTTGAATAACAATTTTAGTGATTTTCTAAAGTAGAGAATGATATGGTTTTTGCATTGGTTTAGACCAACTTATCTCACGAGTTTTTGTTGAGTTTTGTGTGGATGAAGTTTTTCGAGATTTAGGAAAACCGTGATATCAGAAGAATTAAGGAGACACAAAAGCTCAAGCTTGAGGATGCCCAAGGCATCCCAAGATATTATTTCAAGAAGTCTCAAGCATCTAAGCTTGGGGATGCCCCGATAGGCATCCCACCTTTCCTCTTCAACAATTATCGGTTAGTATCGGTTGAGCCTAAGTTTTTGCTTCATCACATGAGTTGTGTTATTCTTAGAATGTCATTTTATTTTCATTTTTCTTGCTGTTTTAATAAAATACCTAGATCTGAAAGTTTTTTAATAAAATAGAGTCCTCAAATAGTTGTCAGGGAGACTAGGTAAGCGGCATTCACATCCCTTCATCGAAGCTCTTTTCTATGGAATTGCTCTAGTGCTTCACTTATATTTTTTGAGCAGGGTGCGCTTTAGTATTTTTGAAGAAATTCTCTCTTTCTTCACTTAAATTAATTTGAGATAAAGAAATATTATGCTCATGATCTTCATTTATATCTTTTTGGGGTATCTTGTCATTTACTCTTGTGCTTCACTTATATCCTATGAGTAAATTGATGAATAAATTGAATATCATGAAGTTGAAATCATATCATGCCTAGTGGTAGTTTCACATTGGGTTTAGAAACTGAAATCTTTTGAGGCTTGACAATCACAATATTGGTTATATAAGCAATTCATGAATGATTAGTAGAAGGAACAGAACTTTCACATGCAAATACAATATCTTGGAAATCTTTTGTGATTCTGAGCCCCCATCTAAATATTATATGCCAAAATTGTTGACATTGGATAAGGAAGACAACGTAACGGTTTATGTTTGTTCATATTCACATAGAAGTTATATTGTCATAGATCCTTAAACATGTGGTGCTTGCCCCCCGTCCTTGCTAGCCAAAAATTTGGCACCAAGTAGAGATACTACTTGTGCATCCAAAAACCCTCAAACCCAAATCTTATTTTCAAGAGTCCACCATACCTTCCTAAGGATTGAGCAAGATCCTTCAAGTAAGTTGTTATCGGTGCAATAAGGCAATAAAAATTGCTTCAAAAAGTGTTAGATCATTTATTGTAAGAGAAAATTGAGCGTTGTATGAACTTGTGATGGCAAAGAATAAAAGCTACAGACTGCATAATAAAGGTTGCTATCATAAGGGGAAATATAATGTGACGTTATTTTGCACTAAGGGGTTGAGCATACAAACAAATAAGTGCATGGAGACCCCTGCTTCCCTCTATGAAGGGCCTATATTTTACTTTTATGTATTTACTTTTATGCAAAGAGTCAAAGTTCTTCTCTCTATTTTTTCTTTTTTTCTTTTGGCAAGCATCATGTGGTGAGGAAATATCTAGGCACATATATCCAGTTGGATATGGGTAGCATGAGTTATTATTGTTGACACCATCCTTGAGGTGAATACGTTGGGAGGCAACACAATAAGCCCCTATCTTTCTATGTGTCCGGTTGAAACATTTTGCTCATGTGTATGCGGTGAGTGTTAGCAATCATAGAAGACTATAAGATGGTTGAGTATATCGAGCTCTTACTTAAACTTCGTTGAATAAGTTGAATTGCAATTGCTTGGTGACTAAGAATGTAGGTTGTTGAGTTTCATTAGAGTTTATTGTTTGAACCTTAACATGTGAATTGGTTGCTGCTTTAATATGAGAAGTTTTATAAGAAAGAATTTATGTTATGATGCTAGGAAAAGTGATTGAAATTGTCATTGATCAATCTTGTGCACTTTGCTAGCATTCACACTTCATAAATTATTTCTTTTATCATTTACCTACTCAAGGACGAGTAAAAAATTAAGCTTGGGGATGCTGATACGTCTCTAACGTATCTATAATTTATGAAGTATTCATGCTGATATATTATCATTCTTGGATGTTTTACTATCATTTTATAGCAAGGTTATATCATTTTTTGGGACTAACATATTGACACAGTGCCCAGTGCCAGTTGCTGTTTTTGCTTGTTTTTTACATCATAGGAAATCAATATCAAACGGAGGCCAAACACCACGAAACATTTTGTGGTTTTTTATGGACTAGAACACCCAGGATGGGCCAGAGAAGCACATGGGGGTGCCCCGAGTGGGGGGGGGGGGACATGCTACCTCTTGAGCACTGCGTTGGTTTTCCCTTGAAGAGGAAAGGGTGGAGCAGTAAATCAGCATAAGTATTTCCCTCAGTTTTTTAGAACCAAGGTATCAATCCAGTAGGAGACCACGCGCGAGTCACCTCGTACCTACACAAACAAATAAGAACCTCACAACCAACGCGATAAAGGGGCTGTCAATCCCTTCACGGCTACTTGCAAGAGTGAGATCTAATAGAGATGATAATAATAAGATAAATATTTTTGGTATTTTTATGATAAAGATTAAAAATAAATAAAGCAAAATAAAAGGTAATAGAAATAGCTTGTTGACGAGAGATTAATATGATGGAAAATAGACCCGGGGGCCATAGGTGTCGGTAGTGGCTTCTCTCAAGATAGCATAAGTATTACGGTGGGTGAACAAATTAGTGTCGAGCAATTGATAGAAAAGCGAGTAATTATGAGAATATCTAGGCATGATCATGTATATAGGCATCATGTCTGCGACAAGTAGACCAAAACGATTCTGCATCTACTACTATTACTCCACACATCAACCGCTTTCCAGCTTGCATCTAGAGTATTAAGTTCATAAGAACAGAGTAACGCCTTAAGCAAAATGACATGATGTAGAGGGAGAAACTCATGCAATACGATATAAACCCCATCTTTTTATCCTTGATGGCAACAATACAATACGTGCCATTTCCCTTTCTATCACTGGGATCAAGCACCACAAGATTGAACCCAAAGCTAAGCACTTCTCCCATTGCAAGAAAGATCAATCTAGTAGGCCAAACCAAACTGATAATTCGAAGAGACTTGCAAAGATAAACCAATCATACATAAAAGAATTCAGAGAAGATTCAAATATTGTTCATAGATAAACTTGATCATAAACCCACAATTCATCGGATCTCGATAAACACACTACAATAGAAGATTACATCTAATAGATCTCCAAGAGAATCAAGGAGAACTTTGTATTGAGAACCAAAGAGAGAGAAGAAGACATCTAGCTACTAGCTATGGACCCGAAGGTCTGAAGTAAACTACTCACACATCACCGGAGAGGCCATGGAGTTGATGTAGAGGCCCTCCATGATCAATGCCCCCTCCGACGGAGCTCCGGAAAAGGCCCCAAGATGGGATCTCTTGGGTACAGAAGGTTGCGGCGGTGGAATTAGGTTTTCGTCGTGCTCCTGGATATTTGGGGGGGTATATGGACATATATAGGAGGAAGAAGTACGTCGGTGGAGCAATGAGGGCCCCACGAGGGTGGAGGGCGTGCCCAGGGGGTGGGCGCGCCCCTTGCCTTGTGGCCGCCTCATTGATTGCTTGACGTCCACTCCAAGTCTCTTGGATCATATTTGTTCCAAAAATAACGCTCCCAAAGGTTTCATTCCGTTTGGACTATGTTTAATATTCCTTTTCGGCGAAACTCTAAAATAGGCAAAAAACTGCAATTTGGGCTGGGCCTCCGGTTAATAGGTTAGTCCCAAAAATATAACAAAAGTGTAAAAATAAGCCCAATAACATCCAAAATAGATAATTTAATAGCATGGCGCAATCAAAAATTATAGATACGTTGCAGATGTATCAGGGCACAACCCACCAGGGTGCGCCTGGGCCCCCAGGCGCACCCAGGTGGGTTTTGCCCACCTCGGTGGCCTCCCGCACCCCCTCTTTACCCTATAAATTCCCAAAAATTCTAGAAACCTTGGGTGTTAACCTAGATCAAAAGTTCAGCCGCCGCAACGCTCTATAGCCACCGAAAACCAATCTAGACCCTTTCTGGCACCCTGCCGGAAGGGGGAATCATCTCCGGTGGCCATCTTCATCATCCCGGCGGCCACCATGATGAGGAGGGAGTAGTACACCCTCAGGGCCGAGGGTTTGTACCAGTAGCTATGTGTTTAATCTCTCTCTCTCTCTCGTGTTCTTGAGATGTTACGATCTTGATGTATCGCGGGCTTTGTTAATATAGTCAGATCATATGGTGTTTTCCCCTCTCTATCTTGTTGTGATGAATTGAGTTTTTCCCTTTGATATTTCGTTGTTATCGGATTGAATACTTTTTTGGATTTGAGAACACTTGATATATGTCTTGCAATTGAATACTCGTGGTGACAATGGGCTATCGTATTGATTCACTTGATATATGTTTTGGTACTCAACTCGCGGATTCCTGAGGTGACATTGGGGTAATCTATGCATAGGGGTTGACGCACGTTCTTGTATTTGTTTCTCCGGTAGAAATCTTGGGGCTCTCTTTGAAGTTCTTTGTGTTGGATTGAGTATTATGAATATGAATTTGCTTTGGTGTTATTTCAGTATGAACTCTAGGATAGATCGAACGGAAAGAATAACATTGTGTTATTTTAGTACGAACTCTTGAATAGATTGAATGAAAAGAATAGCTTTGAGGTGATTTCGTACCCTACAAACAATTTATTCTTATGTTCTCCGGTAGATATAAACTTTGAAGTGATTCTTCATCGCACTTTGAGGGGTGGTTATATAATCCAATTATATTAGCATTGTTGAGAGGTTGTACCAGTGAAAGTACGGACCTTAGGCCTCATTTTCAAGTATTGCAGTACCGTTTTTGTGCCCGTTTACTATTTACTACCTTGCTGTTTTTATTTATTCAGATTATAAAATATATTTCTACCATCCATATTACACTTTTATCACCATCTCTTCACCGAACTAGTGCACCTATACAATTTGCCATTGTATTGGGTGTGTTGGTGACACAAGAGATTTCTTGTATTTGGTTGGAGGGTCATTTGAGAGAGACCATTTTCATCCTACAGCTCTCACAGATTAATAAACCTTAGGTCATCCACTTGAGGGAAAATTGCTACTGTCCTATAAAACTCTGCGCTTGGAGGCCCAACACGTGTCTACAAGAATAAAGTTGGATTCACAAGAATAAAGTAGACATCAGGGGCGAATTGGACAAGGCCCCCAAGTTGGATTCGTCCTACTTGGGGTGCCCCGTGGCTGTCCCCCTCCCCCTCCCACCTATATATATGTGGGGAGGGGGCGCCTAGAACACACAATAAACATTGTTAGCCGTGTGTGGCTCCCCCCTCCACATTTTACGCCTGCGGCCATATTCACTAGTGCTTAGGCGAAACCTACGCAGATCACTTCACCATCACCGTCACCACGCCGTCGTGCTGACAAAACTCTCCCTCGACACTTTGCTGGATCAAGAGTTCGAGGGACGTCATCGAGCTGAACATGTGCAAAACTCGGAGGTGTCCTACATTCGGTACTTGGTCGGTCAAAACGAGAAGAAGTTCGACTACATCAACCACGTTGTCAAACACTTCCGCTTTTGGTCT
Source organism: Triticum aestivum (assembly GCF_018294505.1). Taxonomy (NCBI): domain Eukaryota; kingdom Viridiplantae; phylum Streptophyta; class Magnoliopsida; order Poales; family Poaceae; genus Triticum; species Triticum aestivum. Next base: position 355,642,303 of record NC_057800.1, on the reverse strand, counting down.
ATGAGGGTATGTGGACACACTCTCCCCCTCTCGTTGCTATGCATCTCCTAGATAGATTTTGCGTGAGCGTAGGATTTTTTTTTAAAATTGCATGCAACGTTCCCCAAAAGTGGCATCTGAGCCAGGTCTATGCGTAGATGATATGCATGAGTAGAACACAAAGAGTTGTTGGCGATTATAGTCATATTGTTTACCACCAATGTCTTATTTTGATTCGGCCTTATTGTTGGATGAAGCGGCCCGGACCAACATTACATGAGCATGTTCATGAGACCGGTTCCATCGACAGACATGCAACTTGTTTTGCATAAAGGTGGCTGGCGGGTGTCTGTTTCTCCAACTTTAGTTGAATCAATTTGACTACGGCTGGTCATTGTTGAAGGTTAAAACAACAAACTTGACGAAACATTGTTGTGGTTTTGATGCGTAGTTAAGAATAGTTCTTACTAGAAGACCGTAGCAGCCACGTACAACTCGCAACAACAAAGTAGAGGACGTCTAACTTGTTTTTGCAGGGCATGTTGTGATGTGATATGGTCAAGACCTGATGTGATATACGTTATTGTATGAGATTATCATGTTTTGTAAAAGTTATTGGTTAGTCATAAAATCCTACATAAAACTTATGGATCACTAAATATGATATATTTGATTCCTTGAAATAGTTTTGCGATATAGAGATGGAATATGTGGGAGGTACTAGTAAACGGTTGTGGTTAGTAAGAATGTTGGTGTTAAGGTTTGTGATTCCCGAAGCATGCACGTGTAGTCTCTCGTTATGCTATGAAGTTGGAGCATGATTTATTATTGATTGTCTTCCTTATGAGTGGAGGTTAGGGACGAGCGATGGTCTTTTCCTACCAATCTATCCCCCTAAGGGCATGCGTACTAGTACTTTGCTTTGAGGGATAATAAGACTTTTGCAATAAGTATATGAGTTCTTTATGACTAACTAGGAAAATTGTCCGTGCATTGCAATGGGAGAAAAAACACATGCCAATTGCCCGTGCTTCACTATTGATTAAACAACAATTGCGATAAACCAAGCGGTAGGCGACGATGCGGCTAAATGAACCAAATGGATAATTAAGCGTATATGGTTGATGGATCAATTAACAACATGATTCTTTGGGGCGCTTGTTTGGAACTTGCCACATGAATGCTGGTGAACTAATCCGGTGAACAATCTTATATGTAGATTATCACACTGATAATAAAATTATCGTACATGTGGTGCTTATTTTGAGTTTCAGACACCAAGCAATAAAAATGTGGTAAACTTCTTCCAACGTTCAGGCATGCATGCTTCTGTTATGTGATAACCATGAAGTCCTTATATATGCAGGATTCTCAACAGTTTTATATAATGCAGGAATCTATTTTTGTTTAAAAAAGGAAATTGATTAGATTCTCCATCATAAATAGAGCATACATAGCTACTCATAAATTAATTTAATTAGCTTGCAGATAAGCATCTAAATATATGTGTTGTTTGTATAGGAGTGTTTTACTTCTTCTCAGCAACCTCTTTTAAAAATTGTGCAACAATTTTGGCTTGCAATATAAGTTTATATTAGCCAACTATGATATTCTGTCTAAATCCTATTAGATGATTATCGCTAAGTAAAGTTAATGCTATCCTGCATAGAATTTTTAATGTCTTCAAATATTGGTGGTAGGATATAACTTCTATAATTACCTTTGTTTAAGAAAGTAAGCTAGTTCACTAAAGTAGGTTACTTTTGTTTAAATACTATTTTTATACTGCGGTATCCCTAAACATAGTTTAAAAAAGCATGAGTGAGTTAATTAATGATTGTGCATGTGTTTCTATTGTCATGTTTTTCATGTGTACAATTTAGGAACTAGAAAAATGTTATGAAGTTGTATCACATATTCGATGCCTAGTGCAAAAGCATACCACGTCGACAGATTAATCATTACACTATAATCGGACAATGAAAATATTGTACATGCAACACTTCTAAAGTAATTTTACCTAGATGCAATTGTTGGTGTTCCTCCATAGCATCAATGTTTAGGGCAAAAGTGTGTACCAGGTGGTTGCAAGTTCCTCGCTACCGCATCCAACATGTCTATCTTTAGGGATTTCACAGGCATGCCATCCTTTTCCTGATCCGGAACAATAACCTCGTTGAGATCAACTAAAAACTCTTTTGCAAGGACACATAAATGTCTATGTTTTGGCTTCTATTGTTTATTATGCACTCGTATGAACCGGGACCAATATCGCTTGAAGACAATTCATTTCATATTTACTTTCCTAGACGTGCAAGCATATATGTTGTCGTGTGTCTCCTAACCTATGTTAGTCCAACATTGTCTAATGATTAGATAGTTAGTATGAGTTCCATGAGGCATGTAAACAGAGTTTAACTTATATTTTTTTAGATCAAATTCAACCTTAAAACAAAAAGGCAACATTTGCACTGTTCGTACAACAAAGACACATGCTAGCACGTCCGCGTGATGCATCTCGAGATTTTTATCGGTCTGTGAACAAACTACTTATTACAAAAAGGAAACGAACCTGTGAACATGCGTGCGTGCATGCTAGCTAGCCTCACATGTGTGCTGGTCTAGAAGAAACCAGTCACGTCGCTGGCGCTTTTCCAGTCTAGACTCTAGGCTCGTCGACTCACAGAGCTTATCTCCTCAGCTTTTCTTGGGTAATCCACATCCCCGACTCCACCTAGTACCCAGGTAGCACGACCTCCCCGCATCTCCCCGCATCGCTCGCAGCCCTGGGACATGCTGCCACTGCCGCCTGCGCCCGCTGCCGGCACTCCGCCGAATCTCCATCACCACCGGTCATGCCGTGGGCTCCACACCAGCTCCCTCGACACTCTGCCGGATCTCGTGCACCACCACTGGAGCATCCATGGTGCAGGCAGTTGGGCAGCCATGCTCATGCCACCGGCCGTCTCGGTGCGCGTCTCGATTTTCATATTCAGATTGGCTCTCTCCCCTCCTCGGCTAGGCATCCGAGGCTGCTTTTTCTCTGGGACTTCATGCGCTTTCTCCTTGATGTTTGCTCGTGACAGCCGAGCCGTCTCTTCCGGGAGGTCATGCATCGGAAGAAAGGCCGTCTCCCCCAAGAAGAAGTACCCACTGACTCCCCTCGTCACCGCTATCCGCCGCCGACCGGACCTAGATGGACGCCTCCTCGAGGCAAAGCTTGCGCGGGGCTGCGGCAATCTGGCCTTCTCGGTGTCAACACAGTCTGCATCCATCCAGTACTCTATCCACCAAGGTATTCATTCTCTTTGTTCCTCTTTGTTTAAAACAAATTTGAAGATTTTGCACTGATGGTTTGTAAATTGAAAAACATTGTTCTCCAGTGCACATTGGTGATTGTGATTACGACCTCCACTTCCCTCCATTGCGCCTGACGCATGCCATGGCGCTCGCGCCCTCAAGCTCCAGCACCAGCCCCGCCTTCCCGCTTCGCACCGCAGCCCACGTACCTCTGCTTCGGCCGCGTCGGCAACCCCTCCGGCCCTCGCCAAACCAGCGACCACCAAGAACCCTGCCACCTCCTCGCCTCCGCTTGGTGCTTGCCACCACCATACTTCCTCCTGATGCCTTCGGCAAGCGGCAAAAGCCTTCCTTGGCTTCTGCGGCGTGTATGCCGGCGCCAAGCGGTGGCGCGTGCCCATCGGTGGAGGCTGTGAGTGGATAAGAGCTAGTATAAAATAAGGATTAAGGACTGCGGGCTGAATTCCAACTAATGCAGGGTTTTGTTTGTAAAAATGAAACGTTTTTCCATAGTGTCACTTACATAGGGATTGCGGGTTGATTTCAAAGAAACAAAGGGGCTTTTTCGAAAAACATCAACGACGGACGACCAGAAACCCAATTTTCTTTATTATTAGGTAAATATGTGAGTCCATGGAATATACGCACTCTTAACTTTCCGCAATTTGCTAGCCTCTACGGTACCATGCATTGCCCTTTCTCACATCAAGACGTGGTGCAAACTTCGCAGGTGCATCCAAACCCCGTGATATGATACGCTCTATCACACATAAGCCTTATTATATCTTCCTCAAAACAACCACCATACCTAGCTATTATGGCTTTTCCATGGCCATTCCGAGATATATTGCCATGCAACTTCCACTGCTTCTGTTTGATGACTTGAGCATTCATTGTCATATTGCTTTGCATGATCATATAGCTGACATAGTAGTTGTGGCTCAGCCACCGTTCATCACTTTTCATATATGTTACGCTAGATCATTGCACATCCTGGTACATTGCCAGAGGCATTCATATAGAGTCATACTTTGTCATAAGTATCGAGTTGTCATTTTTATTTCTTTTGAGTTATAAGTAAATAGAAGTGTGATGATCATCATTATTCATTTTAGAGCAGTGCCACAGTGAGGAAAGGATAATGGAGACTATGATTCCCCCACAAGTCGGGATGAGACTCCGGACAATGAAAGAAAAAAAGGAAAAGAAAAGGAAAGAAAAGAATAGAAAGAAAAAGAAATAAAAAAGAAAAATAAAAAATAAACAAAGAGACAAGGGGCATTGTTTACTATGGAAAGTCTACTATGTTGTCACTTTCATATACTAGTGGGAATTTTTCATTATAGGAATAGATGCACCCCCACTCAGTTTTCATATTTAGCTTTCATACACTTATAGCTCTTAGTGCATTCGTTGCATGGCAATCCCTACTCGTCGCATTGATATCGATTGATGGGCATCTCAATAGCCCGCTGGTTAGTCGTGTTGATGTGAGACTTTCTTACTTTTTGTCTTCTCTATATTTACACCTATCATCATACTCTATTCCACCCATAGTGCTATATCCATGGCTTGCGCTCATGTATTGCGTGAGGGTTGAAAAAGTTGAAGCGCGTTAAAAAGTATGAACCAATTGCTCGGCTTGTGATCCGGGTTGTGCAAGATAAATACTTTGTGTTATGAAGACAGAGCATGACAAGACTATATGATTTTGTAGGGATAGCTTTCTTTAGCATTGATATTTTGAAAGACATGATTGTTTTTTGGGATGCCTGAGTATTGATGTCTTTATGTAAAATTATAGACTATTGGTTTGAATCACTTATGTCTTAATATTTATGCCATGATTAGATATATGATCAAGTTTATGCTAGGTAGAATTCCACATCAAAAATTATCTTTTTTATCATTTACCTACTCGAGGACGAGCAAGAATTAAGCTTGAGGATGATGATACGTCTCCGTCGTATCAATAATTTTTGATTGTTTCATGCCAATATTATACAACTTTTACATACTTTTGGCAACTTTTTATATGATTTATTGGACTAACCTATTGATCCAGTGCCCAGTGCTAGTTCCTGTTTTCTGCATGTTTTTTGTATCATGGTGTATCCATATCAAACCAAGTCCAAATGCAATAAAATTTTACGGAGAATTATTTGGGAATGTATGTGATTTTTGGTAGTTGGAATCACTGCAAACGAAGGCTCACACACACCACAAGACACCAGGGCGCGACCCCTGAGCTAGGCGTGTGGTGGTGGGTTGTGCTCACATCGTATGTCGGTTGGGGCTCTACTTCGGGCGGAAGGAAACTTATATCCGGAAAAAAACTCATGTTAAAATCTCAGCGCAATCGGAGTTACGGATCTCCAGGAATATAAGAAATGCTTTTCGGCCAGATCTGGAGAACGCGAAAAAGAAGAGAACAGAGAGGGAGATCCAATCTCGGAGGGTGTCCTACCCCTCCGCTACCATGGAGGCCATGGACTATAGGGGTAACTCTCCTACCATTTACAGGGAGGCCAAGGAAGAAAAAGAAGGAGGGGGCTCTCCCCCTTGCTTCCGGTGGTGCCGGAGTGCCGCTGGGGCAACAATCGGGACGACAATCTACATCAACAATCTTGCTACCGTCAACACCAACTTTCTCCCCCTTTATGCAGTGGTGTAATACCTCTTCTCCCCGCTGTAATCTCTACTTAAACATGGTGCTCAACTCCATATATTGTTTCCCAATGATCTATGGTTATCCTATGATGTTTGAGTAGATCCGTTTTTTCCTATGGGCTAATCGTGATCTTGGTTGGTATGATTGTATATTTTATTTATGGTGTTGTCCTACGGTTCCCCCCGTTCTCGCGCAAACGTGAGGGGCCCCCGCTGTAGGGTGTTGCAATATGCTCATGGTTCGCTTATGGTGGGTTGCGAGAGTGACAGAAGCTTAAATCCGAGTAGGTGGGTTGTTGCGTATGGGATAAAGAGGACTTGGTATTTAATGCTATGGTTGGGTTTCACGACCTTAATGATCTTTAGTATTTGCGGATTCTTGCTAGGGGTCCAATCATAAGTGCATATGATCCAAGTAGAGAAAGTATGTTAGCTCATTCCTCTCCCTCATATAAAATTACAAGAATGATTACCGGTACTTGTTATCGATTGCCTAGGGGCAAATAACTTTCTTGTTGACACAAAACCTTTTTATAATCACCTAACTTTTATTATCTTGCAAAATACTTCTAGTTTTATTCTTGCAAAGTAGTTCTTGCATCACACCTACAAAATGGTTTCATACTTGTTTTCAGTATAGGAAACGTCAAGTGTGCATAGAGTTGTATCGGTGGTTGATAGAACTTGAGGGAATATTTGTTCTGCCTTTAGCGCCTCGTTGGCTTCGACACTCTTATTTATCGAAGAAGGCTACAAACGAGCCCCTATACTTGTGGGTTATCAACGTGCGGAATACTCAGGTTAAACTTGATGAGCCTAGCATGTAAAGACATGGCCTCAGAACACTAGAGACCGAGAGGTCAAACGTGAATCATATAGTAGATATGATCAACATATAGTTGTTCACCATTGAAGACTACTCCATCTCATGTGATGATCGGACATGGTTTAGTTGATTTGGATCACGTAATCTTTTAGATGACTCAAGGGATGTCTATCGAAGTGGGAGTTCTTAAGTAATATGATTAATTGAACTTAATTTATCATGAACTTAGTCCTGATAGTATTTGCATATCTATGTTGTAGATAATAGCTCACGTAAAGCTCCCCGGTTTTATTTTTGATATGTTCCTAGAGAATCTAAGTTGAAAGATGATAGTAGCAATGATGTGGACTGGGTCCATGATTTGAGGATTATCCTCATTGCTGCACAGAAGAATTATGTCCTTCATGCACCGCTAGGTGACAGACCTGTTGCAGGAGCTGATGCAGACGTTATGAACGTTTGACCAACTCGGTATGATGATTACTTGATAGTTTAGTGCACCATACTTTACGGCTTAGAACTAGGACTTCAAAAATGTTTTGAATTCCACAGAGCATATGAGATGTTCCAAGAGCTGAAATTGGTGTTTCAGACTCATGCCTGTGTTAAGATGTATGATACCTCTGACAAGTACTTTGCCTACAAGATGGAGGAGAATAGCTTAGCTAGTGAGCATGTGCTCAGAATGTCTGAGTACTACAATCACTTGAATCAAGCGGGAGTTAATCTTCCATATAATATAGTGATTGATAGAGTTCTCTAGTCACTATCACCAAGTTACTAGAACTTCGTGATGAACTATAATATGCAAGGGATAACAAAAACAATTCCCAAGATCTTCGCGATGCTGAAATCGGCGAAGGTAGAAATCAAGAAAAAGCATCAAGTGTTGATGGTTGACAAGACCACTAGTTTCAAGTAAAAGGGCAAGGGAAAAAAAGGGAACTTCAAGAAGAATGGAAAACAAGTTGCCACTCCCATGAAGAAGCCCAAACCTAGACCTAAGCCTGAAACTGAGTGCTTCTACTGCAAAGGGAATGGTCACTAGAAGTGGAACTGCCCCAAATACTTGGCGAATAAGAAGGATGGAAAAGTGAACAAAAGTATATTTGATATACATGTTATTGATGTGTACTTTACTAGTGTTCATAGTAACCCCAGGGTATTTGATACCGGTTCAGTTGCTAAGATTAGTAACTCAAAATTGGAGTTGAAAAATGAACATAGACTAGTTAAGGGCAATGTGATAATGTGTGTTGGAAATGATTCCAAGGTTGATAAGATCACCATCGCACACTCCTTTTACCTTTGAGATTAGTGTTGAACCTAAAATAAATGTTATTTGGTGTTTGCGTTGAGCATGAATATGATTGGATCATGTTTATTGCAATATGGTTATTCATTTAAGTCAAAAAATAATTGTTGTTCTGTTTACATGAATAAAATCTTCTATGGTCATACACTTAATATAAATGGTTAATTGAATCTCGATCGTAGTGATACACATATTCATAATATTGATGCCAAAATATGCAAAGTTGATAATGATAGTGCAACATACTTGTGGCACTATCGTTTAGGTCATATTGGTGTAAAGCGCATGAAGAAACTCCATGTGGATGGACTTTTGGAATCATTTGATTATGAATCATTTGATGCTTGCGAACCATGCCTCATGGGAAAGATGACTAAGACTCCATTCTACGGAACAATGGAGCAAGCCAATGACTTACTGGAAATAATACATACCGATGTATGCGGTCCGATGAGTGTTGAGACTCGCGGCGGGTATCGTTATTTTCTAACCTTCACAGATGATTTGAGCATATATGGGTATATCTACTTAATGAAACACAAGTCTGAAACATTTGAAAAAGTTCAAAGAATTTCAGAGTGAAGTGGAGAATCATCGCAACAAGAAAATAAAGTTTCTACGATCTGGTCGCGGAGGCGGGTATTTGAGTTATGAGTTTGGTTTCATTTAAAACAGTGTGGAATAGTTTCACAACTCACGTCACCTGGAACACCACAGAGTAATGGTGTGTCCGAACGCCATAACTGTACTTTATTAGATATGGTGCGATCTATGATGTCTCTTACCAATTTACCACTATCATTTTGGGGTTATGTATTAGAGATAGCTGCATTCACATTAAAGAGGGCACCATATAAATCTATTGAGAGGACACCGTATGAACTATGGTTTGGCAAGAAACCTAAGATGTCGTTTCTTAAAGTTTGGGGTTGCAATGCTTATGTGAAAAAGCTTCAGCCTGATAAGCTCAAACCCAAATTGGAGAAGTGTGTCTTCATAGGATACTCACAAGAAACTGCTGGGTATACCTTCTATCACAGATCCAAAGGCAAGATCTTTGTTGCTAAGAATGGATCCTTTCTAGAGAAGGAGTTTCTCTCGAAAGAAGTGAGTGGGAGGAAAGTAGAAATTGATGAGGTAATTGTAGCTTCTCTCGAATTGGAAATTAGTTCATCACAGAAATCAGTTCCAGTGATGCGTACACCAACTAGAGAGGAAGCTAATGATAATGATCATGAAAACTTTAGATCAAGTTACTACCGAACCTCCTAGGTTAATTAGAGCACGTTCCGCACCAGAGTGGTATGGTAATCCTGTTCTGGAAGTCATGTTACTAGACCATGACAAACCTAGCTACGAACTATGAGGAAGCGATGATGAGCCCAGATTCCGATAAATGGCTTGAGGCCATGAAATCTGAGATATGATCCATGTATGAGAACAAAGTGTGGACCTTGGTGGACTTGCCCGATGATCGGCAAGCAATTGAGAATAAATGGATCTTCAAGAGGAAGACAGACACTGATGATAGTGTTACTATCTACAAAGCTCGACTTGTCACAAAAAGGGTTTTTGACAAGTTCAAGAAGTTGACTACGATGAGACTTTCTCACTCGTAGCGATGCTTAAGTCTGTTCGAATCATGTTAGCAATTACCGCATTTTATGAAATTTGGCAAATGGATGTAAAAACTGCATTCCTTAATGGATTTATTAAAGAAGAGTTGTATATGATGCAACCAGAAGGTTTTGTCGATCATAAAGGTGCTAACAAAGTGTGCAAGCACCAGCGATCCATCTATGGACTGGTGCAAGCATGTCAGAGTTGGAATATACACTTTGATGAGGTGATCAAAGTATATGGTTTTATACAGACTTACGGTGAAGCCTGTATTTACAAGAAAGTGACTGGGAGCTCTATAGCATTTCTGATATTATATGTGGATGACATATTGCTGATTGGAAATGATGTAAAATTTCTGGATAGCATAAAAGGATACTTGAATAAGAATTGTTCCATAAAAGACCTCAGTAAAGCTAGTTATGTATTGGGCATCAAGATCTATGGAGATAGATCGATACGCTTAATAAGACTTTCACAAAGCACACACCTTGACAAGATTTTGAAGGAGTTCAAAATGGATCAGTCAAATAAAGAATTCTAGCTTGTATTTTAAGGTGTGAAGTTGAGTGAGACTCAAAACCCGACCACGACAGAAGATAGATAGAGAATGAAAGTCATTCCTTGTGCCTAAACCATAGATTTTATAAAGTATGCCATGCTATCTGCCAGACCTATTGTATACCTTGCCATGAGTTTGGCAAGGGGGTACAATAGTGATCTAGGAGGAAGGAAATGTTTCTCGGTTATGGAGGTGACAAGAAGTTCATCGTAAAGGGTTATGTCGATGAAAGCTTTTACACCGATCCAGATGACTCTGAGTCTCAATCTAGATACATATTGAAAGTGGGAGCGATTAGATAGAGTAGCTCCATGCAGAGCATTGTAGACATAAAATTTGCAAAATACATACGGATCTAAATGTGACAGAACCGTTGACTAAACTTCTCTCACAAGCAAAACATGATCACACCTTAGTACTCTTTGGGTGTTAATCACATAGCGATGTGAACTATATTATTGACTCTAGTAAACCCTTTGGGTGTTGGTCACATGGTGATGTGAACTATGGGTGTTAATCACATGGAGATGTGAACTATTGGTGTTAATCACATGGCGATGTGAACTAGATTATTGACTCTAGTGCAAGTGGGAGACTGAAGGAAATATGCCCTAGAGGCAATAATAAAGTTGTTATTTTATATTTCCTTATATCATGATAAGTGTTTAGTATTCATGCTGGAATTGTATTAGCCGGAAACTTGATACATATGTGTATACATAGACAAAACATCGTGTCCCTAGTAAGCCTCTACTAGACAAGCTCGTTAATCAAAGATGATTAAGTTTCCTAACCATATACATGTGTTGTCATTTGATGAACAGGATCACATCATTAGGAGAATGATGTGATTGAAAAGACCCATCCATTAGCTTAGCATAATGATCATTCAATTTTATTTCTATTGCTTTATTCATGTCAAATACATATTCATTCGACTATGAGATTACACAACTCCCGGATATCGGAGGAATACCTTGTGTGTTATCAAATGTCCCAACATAACTGGGGGATTATAAATATGCTCTACAGGTATCTCCGAAGGTGATTGTTGGGTTGGCATAGATCGACATTAGGATTTGTCACTGCAAGTATCAGAGAGGTATCACTGGGCCCTTTTGGTAATGCACATCATAATAAGCCTTGAAAGCAATGTGACTAATGAGTTAGTTGTGGGATGATGCATTATGGAAAGAGCAAAGAGATTTGCTAGTAACGATATTGAACTAGGTATGAAGATACCAACGATCTAATCTCGGGCAAGTAACATACCGATGAAAAAGGGAATAACGTATGTTGTCATTACATTACGACTGATAAAGACCTTCGTAGAATGTGTGGGAACCAATATGAGCATCCGGGTTCCGCTATTGTTTATTGACCGGAGATGTGTCTAGGTCATGTATACATAGTTCTCGAACCCATAGGGTCCGCACGCTTAACGTTCGATGACGTTTTTGTATTATATGAGTAATGTGATCTGGTGATCGAATGTTGTTTGGAGTTCCGGATGAGGTCACAGACATTACGAGGAGTCTCGAAATGGTCGAGAGGTAAAGATTCAAATATAGGACGATGATATTCGGACACCGGAAGTGTTCCGGGGGTACTGGGTACATATCGCACTACTAGGAAAAGGGCTATAGCTAATATGGACATTAATGGCGCACCATGTATGTGGTGCGCCACTGCTATATAGCAGTGGCGCACCAGATACACGTGCGACATTAGTGTCCTCATTACTAATGGCGCACCACACACACGATGCGCCATTACTAACAATTTTTTTTTATTTTTCCAAAACTATTAATGACGCACCAAGGCACAGTGGGCCATTACTAGTTTTAACTAGTAATGGCGCACCACAAACTCCGTGCGCCACTACTAACATTTTTATTTACTCTTTTTTCAAAACTATTAATGGCGCACCAGGGTACAGTGCGCCATTACTAGTTCAAACTAGTAATGGCACACTGTCCATGGCGCGCCATTACTATCTGAGCCTTACAAAAAATTCACGAAATGCACCCCCCCGGTACGTGGACCGCCTTTTCAGTTTCAAAAAACTAAATAAAAGAAAATGATAGAAATGTCAAAAAAATAAAAGAAAATAAGATTCCCATGTGATATGTGGTCTAGTTGTTAGTAAAATATACAAACATGAATTTTCGGTTTTTTTTTGCAAAATCTCTCGAGAATTTGTAAAATGGGCATAACTTTTGCATACGAACTCCAATGAGAAATCCCCGTTCAAGATTTTCAAAATCCCCAAAAACCTAACAGAAAAAAAGATACGGGGCTTTTAAGATCTGGAGAGGAAAACAAATTCAAAAAAAATCAAACTCAGTAATGGCGCACCTGCCCATGGTGCGCCATTACTAACTTCCCGCCTTCAAAATTCAAACTATATCAAAAAAATAAAAAAAGTTAGTAATGGCGCACCTGCCCATGGTGCGCCATTACTATATTCCCGCCTTCAAAATTCAAAATAAATCAAAAAAAATAAAAAAAGTTAGTAATGGCGCACCTGCCCACGCTGCGCCATTACTATGCCTTATATATGGCTGGGCGGGGTCCTCTCCTCCTTATCTCTTCATTGTTCTCCTCCACTCCATCTCCTCTCCTCCACTCCATCTCCTCTCCTCTCCTCCACTATACTCCCCTCCTCCTCTCTGGCGACCTCCTCCTCTTCCTCCTCTCCGGCGACCTCCTCCTCCCTCCTCTCCTCTCTTCCCCTCCCCTCACGGTTTCTTATCCCTCCTCTCCGGTGAGCTTCTCCTCCCTCCTCTCCGGTGAGCTCCTCCTTCCTCCTCTCCAGTGATCTCCTCCTCCCTCATCTCCGGTGAGCTCCTCCTCCCTCCTCTCTTCCCCTCCCCTCACGGTTTCTCCTCTCTCCTCTCTGGCGACCTCCTCCTCCTCTACGACGATGTAGGCGAGCTCCTCTCCGGTGACCTCCTCCTCCTCCTATACGGTGACCTCGGCCCTCCTCTCTGGCGAACTCCTCTCCAGCAAAAGAACATACAAGATCCAAAAACGAGAACAAATTTGAAAAAATATCGTGCATAAAAAATGAGCAAAAAATCACGATCCAGATCCAAATTCAAAATTCAAAAATAGCAATGGCACACGGTGGGGGTTAGACGGTGCGCCACTACTATTTTTCCGCCTTCAAAATTCAGAAAAAAATCCAAAAAAATCAAAGAAAAAGTTACCAGTGGCGCACCTGTAGCAATAGTAATGGCGCACTGCAGGGGTGCGCCACTGTTACCTGCAATACTAATGGCGCACCAGAGGTGCACCTTTAGTATTTGTTACTAATGGCGTGGTAATAGTGGCGCACCTGTAGTGCGCCATTAATGGCCAGAATAGGTCCGCCACTAATTAGCCTTTTCCTAGTAGTGTCGGGTCACCGGAAGGGGTTCCAGGCACCCCCCCAGGCAAAGATTTTGGCCTATTGGGCCAAGAGGGGAAAGACAGTAGCCGGCATGGGCTTCTACGCCCCCCTTGCTGGCCGAATAGGAAGGGGAAAGGAAAAGGGGGAGAGAGAAGGAAGGGAAGGCAATTCGGCCTCCCCTCCCTTCCCTCCTCTCTCCCCTTTCCTTCCCTCTCCGGAAAAGATGGTAAGGGGGGGGGGGGCGAATTGGACAAGGCCCCCAAGTAGGATTCCTCCTACTTGGGGCACCCCATGGTTGTCCCCCTCCCCTCCCACCTATATATATGTTGGGAGGGGGCACCTATAACACACAACAAACATTGTTAGCCGTGTGCGGCGCTCCCCTCCACATTTTACGCCTACGGTCATATTCACGTAGTGCTTAGGCGAAGCCCTGCGCAGATCACTTCACCATCACCGTCACTACACCGTCGTGCTGACAGAACTCTCCCTCGACACTTTGCTGGATCAAGAGTTTGAGGGACATCATCGAGCTGAACGTGTACAGAACTCGGAGGTGTCGTACGTTCGGTACTTGATCGGTCGGAACGAGAAGAAGTTCGACTACATCAACCGCGTTGTCAAACGCTTCCGCTTTCGGTCTACGAGGGTACGTGGACACACTATCCCCCTCTCGTTGCTATGCATCTCCTAGATAGATCTTGCGTGAGCGTAAGATGTTTTTTGAAATTGCATGCTACATTCCCTAACATGGTAACCCCAAAGTAACCATCCATTATGAAGGTCCGCATTATTCTTATGGTCTAAGGACACAAGTACACGTAACATATTATATGAGAATACTGATTGTAGAGTGACGATGGGATCTCACAATATCACAAGTAACAATGGGTCTATCCAGCACCATTGTTCTGCCAACAATGTGTTCTCATCGTTGCCGACAACCTTGTTACTTTGCTAGTGCCTTATGATCAGGAAAATATGATCATACATAATACATGAGCTAGTCTTAGAGGAAAGGCCAGGGTCTATTTGGTGTTTATGTTTCCACACATGCAACTAAGTTTTCTTCTGAATCACATATTCAAGAACAATTGCAATTATAGCACAAAAATATAAACACTAAATACGAACATGGGAACATAGTAACACTTTATTATTGCCTCTAGGGCATATTTGATATTTCTCATAGTCTCTCACTTGCACTACAGTCAATAATCTATTTACATAATTTCCCTGACACCAATGGAATTCTGGTGTTGCTCATGTTTTGCTCATGGTAGAGGCTTCATGAACGGATCTGGCACATTTAGGTATGTGTGAATCTTACATTGCTTTACATCTCCATGCTCCACAAAATCTCTAATTATGTGGAAACGACTTTTCCTATGTTTGAATTGGACCTTGGCTCCTTAGCTTGGGCTATGGTTCCACTATCTCAATAGTGTTCCATTCACATAAGTGCACCTGGGACTATACCAAATTGCAAAAGAACTCTTTGATCCAAACGCCTTCCTTTGCCGCTTCCAAAGTGGCAATAGACTTAGTCTCCATTGTAAAATCTGCAATCGTATCCTTCTTGGAACAATTCGAGCTTGCCATGCCACCATTTTGTGTGTTCACAAAACCTGACTGAGATTGAAAATGGTCTAGATAAATGGTGAAGTAGGTGTGGCATAACGCTTTACAACAATCTCTTCATTACCTCCACATACGAGAAACATGCCCTTATTCTTAATGAAATATACTTCATCGTTATCCTATGATCAACACCTTGATCACTCTGGTATCTTGCTCGAAACAGTTTGGAGCATATGACATATCCTATTGTGTACAAACCATGGCATACATGATTAATCCAAAAGCAGATGCGTATGGAACCTCACTCATGTGTTTTGCTCATCGGTGTCTTAGGATCTTCCTTATACCTTTTCCATGTGACCTCGACATGAACCCCTTCTTGGCATTTTCGATACTAAACCTTTTAGTACCTCCTCAATACATGTACTTTGGATCAGCTCGATAAGGCGCTTTGATCTATCTCCATAGATCATTATGCCTAATACATATGCTTCCTTTCTCATGTATTTCACCGAAGAACTATTTTTCATTGAAGTCTTAATTCATGTCAAGCAAACTTACATCATTAGTGTCGAGCAATTGATAGAAAAGCGAGTAATTATGAGAATATCTAGGCATGATCATGTATATAGGCATCATGTCTGCGACAAGTAGACCAAAACGATTCTGCATCTACTACTATTACTCCACACATCAACCGCTTTCCAGCATGCATCTAGAGTATTAAGTTCATAAGAACAGAGTAACGCCTTAAGCAAAATGACATGATGTAGAGGGAGAAACTCATGCAATACGATATAAACCCCATCTTTTTATCCTTGATGACAACAATACAATACGTGCCATTTCCCTTTCTATCACTGGGATCAAGCACCACAAGATTGAACCCAAAGCTAAGCACTTCTCCCATTGCAAGAAAGATCAATCTAGTAGGCCAAACCAAACTGATAATTCGAAGAGACTTGCAAAGATAAACCAATCATACATAAAAGAATTCAGAGAAGATTCAAATATTGTTCATAGATAAACTTGATCATAAACCCACAATTCATCGGATCTCGATAAACACACTACAATAGAAGATTACATCTAATAGATCTCCAAGAGAATCAAGGAGAACTTTGTATTGAGATCCAAAGAGAGAGAAGAAGACATCTAGCTACTAGCTATGGACCCGAAGGTCTGAAGTAAACTACTCACACATCACCGGAGAGGCCATGGAGTTGATGTAGAGGCCCTCCATGATCAATGCCCCCTCCGGCGGAGCTCCGGAAAATGCCCCAAGATGGGATCTCTTGGGTACAGAAGGTTGCGGCGATGGAATTAGGTTTTCGTCGTGCTCCTGGATATTTGGGGGGGGGGGTATATGGACATATATAGGAGGAAGAAGTACGTCGGTGGAGCAACGAGGGGCCCACGAGGGTGGAGGGCGTGCCCAGGGGGTGGGCGCGCCCCTTGCCTTGTGGCCGCCTCATTGATTGCTTGACGTCCACTCCAAGTCTCTTGGATCATATTTGTTCCAAAAATAACGCTCCCAAAGGTTTCATTCCGTTTGGACTATGTTTAATATTCCTTTTCGGCGAAACTCTAAAATAGGCAAAAAACTGCAATTTGGGTTGGGCCTCCGGTTAATAGGTTAGTCCCAAAAATATAACAAAAGTGTAAAAATAAGCCCAATAACATCCAAAATAGATAATTTAATAGCATGGCGCAATCAAAAATTATAGATACGTTGCAGATGTATCAGGGCACAACCCACCAGGGTGCGCCTGGGCCCCCAGGCGCACCCAGGTGGGTTTTGCCCACCTCGGTAGCCTCCCGCACCCCCTCTTTACCCTATAAATTCCCAAAAATTCTAGAAACCTTGGGTGTTAACCTAGATCAAAAGTTCAGCCGCCGCAACGCTCTATAGCCACCGAAAACCAATCTAGACCCTTTCTGGCACCCTGCCGGAAGGGGGAATCATCTCCGGTGGCCATCTTCATCATCCCGGCGGCTACCATGATGAGGAGGGAGTAGTACACCCTCAGGGCCGAGGGTTTGTACCAGTAGCTATGTGTTTAATCTCCCTCTCTCTCGTGTTCTTGAGATGTTACGATCTTGATGTATCGCGGGCTTTGTTAATATAGTCAGATCATATGGTGTTTTCCCCTCTCTATCTTGTTGTGATGAATTGAGTTTTTCCCTTTGATATTTCGTTGTTATCGGATTGAATACTTTTTTGGATTTGAGAACACTTGATATATGTCTTGCAATTGAATACTCGTGGTGACAATGGGCTATCGTATTGATTCACTTGATATATGTTTTGGTACTCAACTCGCGGATTCCTGAGGTGACATTGGGGTAATCTATGCATAGGGGTTGACGCACGTTCTTGTATTTGTTTCTCCGGTAGAAATCTTGGGGCTCTCTTTGAAGTTCTTTGTGTTGGATTGAGTATTATGAATATGAATTTGCTTTGGTGTTATTTCAGTATGAACTCTAGGATAGATCGAACGGAAAGAATAACATTGTGTTATTTTAGTACGAACTCTTGAATAGATTGAATGAAAAGAATAGCTTTGAGGTGATTTCGTACCCTACAAACAATTTATTCTTATGTTCTCCGGTAGATATAAACTTTGAAGTGATTCTTCATCGCACTTTGAGGGGTGGTTATATAATCCAATTATATTAGCATTGTTGAGAGGTTGTACCAGTGAAAGTACGGACCTTAGGCCTCATTTTCAAGTATTGCAGTACCGTTTTTGTGCCCGTTTACTATTTACTACCTTGCTGTTTTTATTTATTCAGATTATAAAATATATTTCTACCATCCATATTACACTTTTATCACCATCTCTTCACCGAACTAGTGCACCTATACAATTTGCCATTGTATTGGGTGTGTTGGTGACACAAGAGATTTCTTGTATTTGGTTGGAGGGTCATTTGAGAGAGACCATTTTCATCCTACAGCTCTCACAGATTAATAAACCTTAGGTCATCCACTTGAGGGAAAATTGCTACTGTCCTATAAAACTCTGCGCTTGGAGGCCCAACACGTGTCTACAAGAATAAAGTTGGATTCACAAGAATAAAGTAGACATCAGGGGCGAATTGGACAAGGCCCCCAAGTTGGATTCGTCCTACTTGGGGTGCCCCGTGGCTGTCCCCCTCCCCCTCCCACCTATATATATGTGGGGAGGGGGCGCCTAGAACACACAATAAACATTGTTAGCCGTGTGTGGCTCCCCCCTCCACATTTTACGCCTGCGGCCATATTCACTAGTGCTTAGGCGAAACCTACGCAGATCACTTCACCATCACCGTCACCACGCCGTCGTGCTGACAAAACTCTCCCTCGACACTTTGCTGGATCAAGAGTTCGAGGGACGTCATCGAGCTGAACATGTGCAAAACTCGGAGGTGTCCTACATTCGGTACTTGGTCGGTCAAAACGAGAAGAAGTTCGACTACATCAACCACGTTGTCAAACACTTCCGCTTTTGGTCTATGAGGGTATGTGGACACACTCTCCCCCTCTCGTTGCTATGCATCTCCTAGATAGATTTTGCGTGAGCGTAGGATTTTTTTTTAAAATTGCATGCAACGTTCCCCAAAAGTGGCATCTGAGCCAGGTCTATGCGTAGATGATATGCATGAGTAGAACACAAAGAGTTGTTGGCGATTATAGTCATATTGTTTACCACCAATGTCTTATTTTGATTCGGCCTTATTGTTGGATGAAGCGGCCCGGACCAACATTACATGAGCATGTTCATGAGACCGGTTCCATCGACAGACATGCAACTTGTTTTGCATAAAGGTGGCTGGCGGGTGTCTGTTTCTCCAACTTTAGTTGAATCAATTTGACTACGGCTGGTCATTGTTGAAGGTTAAAACAACAAACTTGACGAAACATTGTTGTGGTTTTGATGCGTAGTTAAGAATAGTTCTTACTAGAAGACCGTAGCAGCCACGTACAACTCGCAACAACAAAGTAGAGGACGTCTAACTTGTTTTTGCAGGGCATGTTGTGATGTGATATGGTCAAGACCTGATGTGATATACGTTATTGTATGAGATTATCATGTTTTGTAAAAGTTATTGGTTAGTCATAAAATCCTACATAAAACTTATGGATCACTAAATATGATATATTTGATTCCTTGAAATAGTTTTGCGATATAGAGATGGAATATGTGGGAGGTACTAGTAAACGGTTGTGGTTAGTAAGAATGTTGGTGTTAAGGTTTGTGATTCCCGAAGCATGCACGTGTAGTCTCTCGTTATGCTATGAAGTTGGAGCATGATTTATTATTGATTGTCTTCCTTATGAGTGGAGGTTAGGGACGAGCGATGGTCTTTTCCTACCAATCTATCCCCCTAAGGGCATGCGTACTAGTACTTTGCTTTGAGGGATAATAAGACTTTTGCAATAAGTATATGAGTTCTTTATGACTAACTAGGAAAATTGTCCGTGCATTGCAATGGGAGAAAAAACACATGCCAATTGCCCGTGCTTCACTATTGATTAAACAACAATTGCGATAAACCAAGCGGTAGGCGACGATGCGGCTAAATGAACCAAATGGATAATTAAGCGTATATGGTTGATGGATCAATTAACAACATGATTCTTTGGGGCGCTTGTTTGGAACTTGCCACATGAATGCTGGTGAACTAATCCGGTGAACAATCTTATATGTAGATTATCACACTGATAATAAAATTATCGTACATGTGGTGCTTATTTTGAGTTTCAGACACCAAGCAATAAAAATGTGGTAAACTTCTTCCAACGTTCAGGCATGCATGCTTCTGTTATGTGATAACCATGAAGTCCTTATATATGCAGGATTCTCAACAGTTTTATATAATGCAGGAATCTATTTTTGTTTAAAAAAGGAAATTGATTAGATTCTCCATCATAAATAGAGCATACATAGCTACTCATAAATTAATTTAATTAGCTTGCAGATAAGCATCTAAATATATGTGTTGTTTGTATAGGAGTGTTTTACTTCTTCTCAGCAACCTCTTTTAAAATTTGTGCAACAATTTTGGCTTGCAGTATAAGTTTATATTAGCCAACTATGATATTCTGTCTAAATCCTATTAGATGATTATCGCTAAGTAAAGTTAATGCTATCCTGCATAGAATTTTTAATGTCTTCAAATATTGGTGGTAGGATATAACTTCTATAATTACCTTTGTTTAAGAAAGTAAGCTAGTTCACTAAAGTAGGTTACTTTTGTTTAAATACTATTTTTATACTGCGGTATCCCTAAACATAGTTTAAAAAAGCATGAGTGAGTTAATTAATGATTGCGCATGTGTTTCTATTGTCATGTTTTTCATGTGTACAATTTAGGAACTAGAAAAATGTTATGAAGTTGTATCACATATTCGATGCCTAGTGCAAAAGCATACCACGTCGACAGATTAATCATTACACTATAATCGGACAATGAAAATATTGTACATGCAACACTTCTAAAGTAATTTTACCTAGATGCAATTGTTGGTGTTCCTCCATAGCATCAATGTTTAGGGCAAAAGTGTGTACCAGGTGGTTGCAAGTTCCTCTCTACCGCATCCAACATGTCTATTTAGGGATTTCACAGGCATGCCATCCTTTTCCTGATCCGGAACAATAACCTCGTTGAGATCAACTAAAAACTCTTTTGCAAGGACACATAAATGTCTATGTTTTGGCTTCTATTGTTTATTATGCACTCGTATGAACCGGGACCAATATCGCTTGAAGACAATTCATTTCATATTTACTTTCCTGGACGTGCAAGCATATATGTTGTCGTGTGTCTCCTAACCTATGTTAGTCCAACATTGTCTAATGATTAGATAGTTAGTATGAGTTCCATGAGGCATGTAAACAGAGTTTAAGTTATATTTTTTTAGATCAAATTCAACCTTAAAACAAAAAGGCAACGTTTGCACTGTTCGTACAACAAAGACACATGCTAGCACGTCCGCGTGATGCATCTCGAGATTTTTATCGGTCTGTGAACAAACTACTTATTACAAAAAGGAAACGAACCTGTGAACATGCGTGCGTGCATGCTAGCTAGCCTCACATGTGTGCTGGTCTAGAA
This sequence comes from Triticum aestivum, assembly GCF_018294505.1. NCBI lineage: Eukaryota > Viridiplantae > Streptophyta > Magnoliopsida > Poales > Poaceae > Triticum > Triticum aestivum. The sequence continues at coordinate 355,620,954 of NC_057800.1, read as the reverse complement.
GAAACCAGTCACGTCGCTGGCGCTTTTCGAGTCTAGACTCTAGGCTCGTCGACTCACAGAGCTTATCTCCTCAGCTTTTCTTGGGTAATCCACATCCCCGACTCCACCTAGTACCCAGGTAGCACGACCTCCCCGCATCTCCCCGCATCGCTCGCAGCCCTGGGACATGCTGCCACTGCCGCCTGCGCCCGCTGCCGGCACTCCACCGGATCTCCATCACCACCGGTCATGCCGTGGGCTCCACACCAGCTCCCTCGACACTCTGCCGGATCTCGTGCACCACCACTGGAGCATCCATGGTGCAGGCAGTTGGGCAGCCATGCTCATGCCACCGGCCGTCTCGGTGTGCGTCTCGATTTTCATATTCAGATTGGCTCTCCCCCTCCTTGGCTAGGCATCCGAGGCTGCTTTTTCTCTGGGACTTCATGCGCTTTCTCCTTGATGTTTGCTCGTGACAGCCGAGCCGTCTCTTCCGGGAGGTCATGCATCGGAAGAAAGGCCGTCTCCCCCAAGAAGAAGTACCCACTGACTCCCCTCGTCGCCGCTATCCGCCGCCGACCGGACCTAGATGGATGCCTCCTCGAGGCAAAGCTTCCGCGGGGCTGCGGCAATCTGGCCTTCTCGGTGTCAACACAGTCTGCATCCATCCAGTACTCTATCCACCAAGGTATTCATTCTCTTTGTTCCTCTTTGTTTAAAACAAATTTGAAGATTTTGCACTGATGGTTTGTAAATTGAAAAACATTGTTCTCCAGTGCACATTGGTGATTGTGATTACGACCTCCACTTCCCTCCATCGCGCCTGACGCATGCCATGGCGCTCGCGCCCTCAAGCTCCAGCACCAGCCCCGCCTTCCCGCTTCGCACCGCAGCCCACGTACCTCTGCTTCGGCCGCGTCGGCAACCCCTCCGGCCCTCGCCAAACCAGCGACCACCAAGAACCCTGCCACCTCCTCGCCTCCGCTTGGTGCTTGCCACCACCATACTTCCTCCTGATGCCTTCGGCAAGCGGCAAAAGCCTTCCTTGGCTTCTGCGGCGTGTATGCCGGCGCCAAGCGGTGGCGCGTGCCCATCGGTGGAGGCTGTGAGTGGATAAGAGCTAGTATAAAATAAGGATTAAGGACTGCGGGCTGAATTCCAACTAATGCAGGGTTTTGTTTGTAAAAATGAAACGTTTTTCCATAGTGTCACTTACATAGGGATTGCGGGTTGATTTCAAAGAAACAAAGGGGCTTTTTCGAAAAACATCAACGACGGACGACCAGAAACCCAATTTTCTTTATTATTAGGTAAATATGTGAGTCCATGGAATATACGCACTCTTAACTTTCCGCAATTTGCTAGCCTCTACGGTACCATGCATTGCCCTTTCTCACATCAAGACGTGGTGCAAACTTCGCAGGTGCATCCAAACCCCGTGATATGATACGCTCTATCACACATAAGCCTTATTATATCTTCCTCAAAACAACCACCATACCTAGCTATTATGGCTTTTCCATGGCCATTCCGAGATATATTGCCATGCAACTTCCACTGCTTCTGTTTGATGACTTGAGCATTCATTGTCATATTGCTTTGCATGATCATATAGCTGACATAGTAGTTGTGGCTCAGCCACCGTTCATCACTTTTCATATATGTTACGCTAGATCATTGCACATCCTGGTACATTGCCAGAGGCATTCATATAGAGTCATACTTTGTCATAAGTATCGAGTTGTCATTTTTATTTCTTTTGAGTTATAAGTAAATAGAAGTGTGATGATCATCATTATTCATTTTAGAGCAGTGCCACAGTGAGGAAAGGATAATGGAGACTATGATTCCCCCACAAGTCGGGATGAGACTCCGGACAATGAAAGAAAAAAAGGAAAAGAAAAGGAAAGAAAAGAATAGAAAGAAAAAGAAATAAAAAAGAAAAATAAAAAATAAACAAAGAGACAAGGGGCATTGTTTACTATGGAAAGTCTACTATGTTGTCACTTTCATATACTAGTGGGAATTTTTCATTATAGGAATAGATGCACCCCCACTCAGTTTTCATATTTAGCTTTCATACACTTATAGCTCTTAGTGCATTCGTTGCATGGCAATCCCTACTCGTCGCATTGATATCGATTGATGGGCATCTCAATAGCCCGCTGGTTAGTCGTGTTGATGTGAGACTTTCTTACTTTTTGTCTTCTCCATATTTACACCTATCATCATACTCTATTCCACCCATAGTGCTATATCCATGGCTTGCGCTCATGTATTGCGTGAGGGTTGAAAAAGTTGAAGCGCGTTAAAAAGTATGAACCAATTGCTCGGCTTGTGATCCGGGTTGTGCAAGATAAATACTTTGTGTTATGAAGACAGAGCATGACAAGACTATATGATTTTGTAGGGATAGCTTTCTTTAGCATTGATATTTTGAAAGACATGATTGTTTTTTGGGATGCCTGAGTATTGATGTCTTTATGTAAAATTATAGACTATTGGTTTGAATCACTTATGTCTTAATATTTATGCCATGATTAGATATATGATCAAGTTTATGCTAGGTAGAATTCCACATCAAAAATTATCTTTTTTATCATTTACCTACTCGAGGACGAGCAAGAATTAAGCTTGAGGATGATGATACGTCTCCGTCGTATCAATAATTTTTGATTGTTTCATGCCAATATTATACAACTTTTACATACTTTTGGCAACTTTTTATATGATTTATTGGACTAACCTATTGATCCAGTGCCCAGTGCTAGTTCCTGTTTTCTGCATGTTTTTTGTATCATGGTGTATCCATATCAAACCAAGTCCAAATGCAATAAAATTTTACGGAGAATTATTTGGGAATGTATGTGATTTTTGGTAGTTGGAATCACTGCAAACGAAGGCTCACACACACCACAAGACACCAGGGCGCGACCCCTGAGCTAGGCGTGTGGTGGTGGGTTGTGCTCACATCGTATGTCGGTTGGGGCTCTACTTCGGGCGGAAGGAAACTTATATCCGGAAAAAAACTCATGTTAAAATCTCAGCGCAATCGGAGTTACGGATCTCCAGGAATATAAGAAATGCTTTTCGGCCAGATCTGGAGAACGCGAAAAAGAAGAGAACAGAGAGGGAGATCCAATCTCGGAGGGTGTCCTACCCCTCCGCTACCATGGAGGCCATGGACTATAGGGGTAACTCTCCTACCATTTACAGGGAGGCCAAGGAAGAAAAAGAAGGAGGGGGCTCTCCCCCTTGCTTCCGGTGGTGCCGGAGTGCCGCTGGGGCAACAATCGGGACGACAATCTACATCAACAATCTTGCTACCGTCAACACCAACTTTCTCCCCCTTTATGCAGTGGTGTAATACCTCTTCTCCCCGCTGTAATCTCTACTTAAACATGGTGCTCAACTCCATATATTGTTTCCCAATGATCTATGGTTATCCTATGATGTTTGAGTAGATCCGTTTTTTCCTATGGGCTAATCGTGATCTTGGTTGGTATGATTGTATATTTTATTTATGGTGTTGTCCTACGGTTCCCCCCGTTCTCGCGCAAACGTGAGGGGCCCCCGCTGTAGGGTGTTGCAATATGCTCATGGTTCGCTTATGGTGGGTTGCGAGAGTGACAGAAGCTTAAATCCGAGTAGGTGGGTTGTTGCGTATGGGATAAAGAGGACTTGGTATTTAATGCTATGGTTGGGTTTCACGACCTTAATGATCTTTAGTATTTGCGGATTCTTGCTAGGGGTCCAATCATAAGTGCATATGATCCAAGTAGAGAAAGTATGTTAGCTCATTCCTCTCCCTCATATAAAATTACAAGAATGATTACCGGTACTTGTTATCGATTGCCTAGGGGCAAATAACTTTCTTGTTGACACAAAACCTTTTTATAATCACCTAACTTTTATTATCTTGCAAAATACTTCTAGTTTTATTCTTGCAAAGTAGTTCTTGCATCACACCTACAAAATGGTTTCATACTTGTTTTCAGTATAGGAAACGTCAAGTGTGCATAGAGTTGTATCGGTGGTTGATAGAACTTGAGGGAATATTTGTTCTGCCTTTAGCGCCTCGTTGGCTTCGACACTCTTATTTATTGAAGAAGGCTACAAACGAGCCCCTATACTTGTGGGTTATCAACGTGCGGAATACTCAGGTTAAACTTGATGAGCCTAGCATGTAAAGACATGGCCTCAGAACACTAGAGACCGAGAGGTCAAACGTGAATCATATAGTAGATATGATCAACATATAGTTGTTCACCATTGAAGACTACTCCATCTCATGTGATGATCGGACATGGTTTAGTTGATTTGGATCACGTAATCTTTTAGATGACTCAAGGGATGTATATCGAAGTGGGAGTTCTTAAGTAATATGATTAATTGAACTTAATTTATCATGAACTTAGTCCTGATAGTATTTGCATATCTATGTTGTAGATAATAGCTCATGTAAAGCTCCCCGGTTTTATTTTTGATATGTTCCTAGAGAATCTAAGTTGAAAGATGATAGTAGCAATGATGTGGACTGGGTCCATGATTTGAGGATTATCCTCATTGCTGCACAGAAGAATTATGTCCTTCATGCACCGCTAGGTGACAGACCTGTTGCAGGAGCTGATGCAGACGTTATGAACGTTTGACCAACTCGGTATGATGATTACTTGATAGTTTAGTGCACCATACTTTACGGCTTAGAACTAGGACTTCAAAAATGTTTTGAATGCCACAGAGCATATGAGATGTTCCAAGAGCTGAAATTGGTGTTTCAGACTCATGCCTGTGTTAAGATGTATGATACCTCTGACAAGTACTTTGCCTACAAGATGGAGGAGAATAGCTTAGCTAGTGAGCATGTGCTCAGAATGTCTGAGTACTACAATCACTTGAATCAAGCGGGAGTTAATCTTCCATATAATATAGTGATTGATAGAGTTCTCTAGTCACTATCACCAAGTTACTAGAACTTCGTGATGAACTATAATATGCAAGGGATAACAAAAACAATTCCCAAGATCTTCGCGATGCTGAAATCGGCGAAGGTAGAAATCAAGAAAAAGCATCAAGTGTTGATGGTTGACAAGACCACTAGTTTCAAGTAAAAGGGCAAGGGAAAAAAAGGGAACTTCAAGAAGAATGGAAAACAAGTTGCCACTCCCATGAAGAAGCCCAAACCTAGACCTAAGCCTGAAACTGAGTGCTTCTACTGCAAAGGGAATGGTCACTAGAAGTGGAACTGCCCCAAATACTTGGCGAATAAGAAGGATGGAAAAGTGAACAAAAGTATATTTGATATACATGTTATTGATGTGTACTTTACTAGTGTTCATAGTAACCCCAGGGTATTTGATACCGGTTCAGTTGCTAAGATTAGTAACTCAAAATTGGAGTTGAAAAATGAACATAGACTAGTTAAGGGCAAGGTGACAATGTGTGTTGGAAATGATTCCAAGGTTGATAAGATCACCATCGCACACTCCTTTTACCTTTGAGATTAGTGTTGAACCTAAAATAAATGTTATTTGGTGTTTGCGTTGAGCATGAATATGATTGGATCATGTTTATTGCAATACGGTTATTCATTTAAGTCAAAAAATAATTGTTGTTCTGTTTACATGAATAAAACCTTCTATGGTCATACACTTAATATAAATGGTTTATTGAATCTCGATCGTAGTGATACACATATTCATAATATTGATGCCAAAATATGCAAAGTTGACAATGATAGTGCAACATACTTGTGGCACTATCGTTTAGGTCATATTGGTGTAAAGCGCATGAAGAAACTCCATGTGGATGGACTTTTGGAATAATTTGATTATGAATCATTTGATGCTTGCGAACCATGCCTCATGGGAAAGATGACTAAGACTCCATTCTACGGAACAATGGAGCAAGCCAATGACTTACTGGAAATAATACATACCGATGTATGCGGTCCGATGAGTGTTGAGACTCGCGGCGGGTATCGTTATTTTCTAACCTTCACAGATGATTTGAGCATATATGGGTATATCTACTTAATGAAACACAAGTCTGAAACATTTGAAAAAGTTCAAAGAATTTCAGAGTGAAGTGGAGAATCATCGCAACAAGAAAATAAAGTTTCTACGATCTGGTCGCGGAGGCGGGTATTTGAGTTATGAGTTTGGTTTCATTTAAAATAGTGTGGAATAGTTTCACAACTCACGTCACCTGGAACACCACAGAGTAATGGTGTGTCCGAACGCCATAACTGTACTTTATTAGATATGGTGCGATCTATGATGTCTCTTACCAATTTACCACTATCATTTTGGGGTTATGTATTAGAGATAGCTGCATTCACATTAAAGAGGGCACCATATAAATCTATTGAGAGGACACCGTGTGAACTATGGTTTGGCAAGAAACCTAAGATGTCGTTTCTTAAAGTTTGGGGTTGCAATGCTTATGTGAAAAAGCTTTAGCCTGATAAGCTCAAACCCAAATTGGAGAAGTGTGTCTTCATAGGATACTCACAAGAAACTGCTGGGTATACCTTCTATCACAGATCCAAAGGCAAGATCTTTGTTGCTAAGAATGGATCCTTTCTAGAGAAGGAGTTTCTCTCGAAAGAAGTGAGTGGGAGGAAAGTAGAAATTGATGAGGTAATTGTAGCTTCTCTCGAATTGGAAATTAGTTCATCACAGAAATCAGTTCCAGTGATGCCTACACCAACTAGAGAGGAAGCTAATGATAATGATCATGAAAACTTTAGATCAAGTTACTACCGAACCTCCTAGGTTAACTAGAGCACGTTCCGCACCAGAGTGGTATGGTAATCCTGTTCTGGAAGTCATGTTACTAGACCATGACAAACCTAGCTACGAACTATGAGGAAGCGATGATGAGCTCAGATTCCGATAAATGGCTTGAGGCCATGAAATCTGAGATATGATCCATGTATGAGAACAAAGTGTGGACCTTGGTGGACTTGCCCGATGATCGGCAAGCAATTGAGAATAAATGGATCTTCAAGAGGAAGACAGACACTGATGATAGTGTTACTATCTACAAAGCTCGACTTGTCACAAAAAGGGTTTTTGACAAGTTCAAGAAGTTGACTACGATGAGACTTTCTCACTCGTAGCGATGCTTAAGTTTGTTCGAATCATGTTAGCAATTACCGCATTTTATGAAATTTGGCAAATGGATGTAAAAACTACATTCCTTAATGGATTTTATATTGGTGTTAATCACATGGCGATGTAAAAACTACTAACATTCCTTAATGAACTATTGGTGTTAATCACATGGCGATGTGAACTAGATTATTGACTCTAGTGCAAGTGGGAGACTGAAGGAAATATGCCCTAGAGGCAATAATAAAGTTGTTATTTTATATTTCCTTATATCATGATAAGTGTTTAGTATTCATGCTGGAATTGTATTAGCCGGAAACTTGATACATATGTGTATACATAGACAAAACATCGTGTCCCTAGTAAGCCTCTACTAGACAAGCTCGTTAATCAAAGATGATTAAGTTTCCTAACCATATACATGTGTTGTCATTTGATGAATAGGATCACATCATTAGGAGAATGATGTGATTGAAAAGACCCATCCATTAGCTTAGCATAATGATCATTCAATTTTATTTCTATTGCTTTATTCATGTCAAATACATATTCATTCGACTATGAGATTACACAACTCCCGGATATCGGAGGAATACCTTGTGTGTTATCAAATGTCCCAACATAACTGGGGGATTATAAATATGCTCTACAGGTATCTCCGAAGGTGATTGTTGGGTTGGCATAGATCGACATTAGGATTTGTCACTGCAAGTATCAGAGAGGTATCACTGGGCCCTTTTGGTAATGCACATCATAATAAGCCTTGCAAGCAATGTGACTAATGAGTTAGTTGTGGGATGATGCATTATGGAAAGAGCAAAGAGATTTGCTAGTAACGATATTGAACTAGGTATGAAGATACCAACGATCTAATCTCGGGCAAGTAACATACCGATGACAAAGGGAATAACGTATGTTGTCATTACATTACGACTGATAAAGACCTTCGTAGAATGTGTGGGAACCAATATGAGCATCCGGGTTCCGCTATTGTTTATTGACCGGAGATGTGTCTCGGTCATGTATACATAGTTCTCGAACCCATAGGGTCCGCACGCTTAACGTTCGATGACGTTTTTGTATTATATGAGTAATGTGATCTGGTGATCGAATGTTGTTTGGAGTTCCGGATGAGGTCACAGACATTACGAGGAGTCTCGAAATGGTCGAGAGGTAAAGATTCAAATATAGGACGATGATATTCGGACACCGGAAGTGTTCCGGGGGTACTGGGTACATATCGCACTACTAGGAAAAGGGCTATAGCTAATATGGACATTAATGGCGCACCATGTATGTGGTGCACCACTGCTATATAGCAGTGGCGCACCAGATACACGTGCGACATTAGTGTCCTCATTACTAATGGCGCACCACACACACGGTGCGCCATTACTAACAATTTTTTTTATTTTTCCAAAACTATTAATGACGCACCAAGGCACAGTGGGCCATTACTAGTTTTAACTAGTAATGGCGCACCACAAACTCCGTGCGCCACTACTAACATTTTTATTTACTCTTTTTTCAAAACTATTAATGGCGCACCAGGGTACAGTGCGCCATTACTAGTTCAAACTAGTAATGGCACACTGTCCATGGCGCGCCATTACTATCTGAGCCTTACAAAAAATTCACGAAATGCACCCCCCCGGTACGTGGACCGCCTTTTCAGTTTCAAAAAACTAAATAAAAGAAAATGATAGAAATGTCAAAAAAAATAAAAGAAAATAAGATTCCCATGTGATATGTGGTCTAGTTGTTAGTAAAATATATAAACATGAATTTTCGGTTTTTTTTGCAAAATCTCTCGAGAATTTGTAAAATGGGCATAACTTTTGCATACGAACTCCAATGAGAAATCCCCGTTCAAGATTTTCAAAATCCCCAAAAACCTAACAGAAAAAAAGATACGGGGCTTTTAAGATCTGGAGAGGCAAACAAATTCAAAAAAAATCAAACTCAGTAATGGCGCACCTGCCCATGGTGCGCCATTACTAACTTCCCGCCTTCAAAATTCAAACTATATCAAAAAAATAAAAAAAGTTAGTAATGGCGCACCTGCCCATGGTGCGCCATTACTATATTCCCGCCTTCAAAATTCAAAATAAATCAAAAAAATAAAAAAAGTTAGTAATGGCGCACCTGCCCACGCTGCGCCATTACTATGCCTTATATATGGCTGGGCGGGGTCCTCTCCTCCTTATCTCTTCATTGTTCTCCTCCACTCCATCTCCTCTCCTCCACTCCATCTCCTCTCCTCTCCTCCACTATACTCCCCTCCTCCTCTCTGGCGACCTCCTCCTCTTCCTCCTCTCCGGCGACCTCCTCCTCCCTCCTCTCCTCTCTTCCCCTCCCCTCACGGTTTCTTATCCCTCCTCTCCGGTGAGCTTCTCCTCCCTCCTCTCCGGTGAGCTCCTCCTTCCTCCTCTCCAGTGATCTCCTCCTCCCTCC